>NC_136904.1:7590016-7675781 GCF_949606895.1 Notothenia rossii | reverse complement strand
TTCTCACTCAGCGCCTTAAGTGTGTGTTAAGAAGCTTAAAGGTCCCATGTCATGCTTTTCCGGTTATAAGCCGTCTGCTTGTGTGTTATGAAGATTTTTATGCATGTAAACGGTCTGCAGTCACAAACCCTCAAAGTACAGCCTGTAGTAGGGCTGCTCGATTATGGCATAAATCATAATCTGGATTATTTGGGTCAATAATTGATATCACGATTATTAAAAACGATTATCCATTTACTTTGAAACATCAATTTTATTGGAGAAAAAAAATGGAACAGTATGTTTTTAACAGTTGATTACCCTGAACTTTAAGTATAACTCAACTGAAAAACCCAAAAATATATTTATAAAAAAAGTTTAAAAAAGTAATAATAATTTTTATTTTATTTTATTTCGATTACGTTGTTTCCGTAATCGCTGCAAGCCATAATCGTAATTGCGATTAAAATACGCTTAATTGAGCAGCCCTAGCCTGTAGCGAGTAAAACTCTAACACAGAACAGACCTGTCTATGCTGCCCCAGAACGCCTCGTTGGACATTTCTCTTTTTCTTCCTGGGACCAAGTACCACTGGTGGTACACACTCAGCCTTATCTTTTTCTCAGCCGCAGCTGCGTGGATCTCCACTCACAAGTACTATTCACGTGTGTGTGTATTCAGGCTGAGTTCAGGCTGAGATCCGCGGGGTCTCGCAGACCCCACGCAGCAACCAGGAAGTTACACCAGTAATCCAGCTCACACTGTCCGCTCCTCGAGCCTCAAAGGGCGGAGCAGCGAGCCCCTCAACGTCCCGCCAACACGGCACCCAGACCCCACGCAGCATTCTCATCTGTTTGTGATTACTGGTGTCATTTTCTGGTTGCTAACAAATGCCACTGTAACACATAATCACTGATGTTCTGCTGTAACGGTGGTGGACTCATCAGAACAGAGTGGGCGAGCTGACCAATCAGAGCACAGTGGAGGGGGGGTGGGGTCAGGAGCTCCAACAAGCCGTGTAGGACAGAGAGTGAATACACATACTATACAGAGATGCTGTTTGAGAAACCAATGTGAGTTTGGAACATTGAACAATGTAAATCTATTCTAGTAGACCTCAACTATGGAATTCTGATCAGTAGAAATGGCCATGACATGGGACCTTTAAGGTGTGAAATATAAGATTAATGTTAAACTTAATAAGAGAACATAGAAAATGCCTTCATGTCTTTTTATTCAGTTATTTTTTGTGGGCTCTATTGTTGTTTGTTCTCTTTCTCTTTTTAGTTCATACTGTCTTATTGCAGCCAAAACTTCATTATTATACTGCAGATATTAAATAACTCATAAATTAATAATAGAAAATAATAATATATGTACATTGGTAAATGATTCAAAGCTGCTTTGTTAAAATGTGCAATGCAATTACTAAAAAAACTGAATTAGGTCATTGACACTAGCATAATTAACAATAATACACTCAGACGTCCTCCTGCCATTATGTAGCACAACACTGGAAGCTAAATGTGTCAAATGTTAATAAGTTACAGCAGAAGTCTTTGTGTAATCAACACTGGATAAAACATTCATCAACTGCTGAAAATACAAGCGATGGCTGCTTTTCGTGACAATTCCTCTCTTCTGATTACTAGCCACTTCCCAGCTCGTGTGTGTGTCTTATGATAAGTTTTGCTGCATGAGAACATCCTTTTATCTCCTCTGTTGTATCGCTACTTGAATATTGAAGTACACATTCTACTTTACTAAATCATGCATGAGACTGTGTGCAGTATACAGTCTCCAGCCCCCTCGCTGGAGCACAATGAGCAAGCAGTATCTCTGCCTGAAGCTATGGTGCTCCACAGAAGCTCATATCTAATAGAGCTGAGTTATAATACATGGGGTGTCAGCTTTTATCTCGCCCCCCCCCACCCCCCACTCTCTCCACCTCTTCATTTGGCTTTTGCAGTGAGCTGGAGAGCTTTGTATCCCATGGTTTGGATGGCTTGCAGAATAGAAACTGAGAAAGCTGCAGTTTAACCGTCCACAGTCGCCCCGCTGATCTCTCCCAGGTAATTATTTAAGGACAATTGGAGACACAGCAGCCGGCGTCTCAGGGAGAAGGCCACTGAAGAGGCAGCAGTTCAGATAAATTGTCTGCGCAAATGTACACCCCTGGGCATTTTTCAGATGAGTGTGGCAGTTAGGAGCAAGTGCTGTGGAGAGAGGAGGTGGGCATGTGTGTCACCTCACAAACTTTATTATGGAGGAGGAGGAGGAGGAGGAGGAGGAGGAGGAGGAGGAGGAGGAGGAGGAGGAGGAGGAGGAGGAGGAGGAGGAGGAGGAGGAGGGAGGAAGGAGGAAGTTGCACCATCGCATCTATGCTGGTAACGTGTGTTTAGGAAGCATGTGCCTGGCTCTCATTGCAATAATAACATGTTGTGGAGGAAACTTCCGTGTAGCAATACAGTGGGAGTCACCGACTCATGAAGGAGACACGGGACGAGCAGGAGTTCTGATGTCAAACACTGATATTTAATACAAGGATCGGCCGGAGAAATTCACATCACAAGTCAAAGGTTCTGACTGCACGGGTGGGTTGCCATGACAAATCTGATCAGCCCCGCGTCTTGGTAGACCTTTTAACTAGTTTACAGAGAGTCAAATCCACATATTGGGGATGGGTGTAAACATCTGCAGACACAGGAGATGTCTCTCACATCTGTGGAGCTTAGAAAGCCAGCCAGCGTTCTAATACTCGTAAAACCCCCCTGTGTCCAGGCAGGTCAGGCCATAAAACCTAGTATCAACATACGACTGCATTAACACATTCCTTACGGGAGATTAGAAGCAGGGATGGTCATAAATGTCAACACACAAGATAATCAATCAATCATCAATCAATGTTTATTTATATAGCCCAATATCACAAATGTTACATTTGTCTCAGTGGACTTCACAGTTTGTACAGAATATCAGTATGACGATACGACACCCTCTGTCCTTAGACCCTCTGTCCTTAGACCCTCACATCGTACAAGGAAACACTTCCAGAGAAACCCCACAGTTTAAAGGGGAACATGGGAGAAACCTCAGGGAGAGCAACAGAGGAGGGAACCCTCTCCCAGGACGGACAGACGTGCAATAGATGCCGTGTGTAAATTGAAAAGATAATACATTTGCAACATAGGTAGTCCAAATGTTTGGAAATGCATGTGTGTATAATAGGAAGATGAATCCACGAGGATATCCATCCAGGACTTATGATCCAGGACCACAGCCACGACTCAAGATCCAGGTCTCGCGATCCATGACACAGGACCGCAGGATCATCCATGATTCCGGATCCCGGCGTATATGGACACCAAAAAGAAAGACATTTGGGGAAGCTGGGTTAATCGGAACATGAGAGTACACAGGTATAGACAGAGAGAAGGAAGAAGTAAGATGTCCCCCGACAAACTAAGCCTATATCAGCAAAACTAGGGGCTGAATCTAATCAGCCCTAACTATAAGCTTTATCAAAAAGGAAGGTCTTAAGCGCACTCTTAAAAACGGATAGGGTGTCTGCCGCCCGAACACAAACTGGAAGCTGATTCCACAAAAGTGGAGCTTGACAAGAAAAGGCTCTGGCTCCCATTGTACTTTTAGAGACTCTAGGAACAACCAACAACCCTGCATTCTTGGAACGCAATGCCCTAGTAAGACAGTAGGGTATAATGAGTTCTTTAAGGTAAGATGGCGCCTGCCCATTAAGGGCTTTGTAGGCAAGAAGAAGAATTTTAAATTCTATCCTGTGTTCTATAGGGAGCCAGTGTAAGGCAGCCAGAACAGGAGTAATGTTAAATGTCTAGGAGTAAAGACAGAAATATTCCCTCACACATGTCATTCGTTAAGTGCTTTTAACAAAGGTAGCCCACATTACCCTAAGAGCCAACCGTTTAGCATTGCTAGCTGTCGCTCTGTGGTTCACACAAAGCCTACTTTTTTTAAAATTCTATCTTTTATTTGACTTTTTTCGGTTTTATATGAGCCAATTGGCAGTCCTGAATGTAACATTAGGAACCAATACCCGGGAACACACACACCTACACTGAGGGAAAGTTTGGCTATGTGTGAACTGTCATTTTCGCATGGTGATTTAAATATCATGCAAGTTTAATGGACAATACAAAGTGGAAATAAATGGACTCAATCATTTAATTCATCAGAGCGACACATCAGCGTTGACTTCGACTGGTGTAAATACCATTTTAATTCATAAAGAATTTTAATACCACTCTTTTTAAAGAGTGGTCAGGACAGCAGAGAAGATCATCGGAGTTTCTCTCCCTCCCATCAGAGACACCGCTCAGAAACGCTCCCTGACAAAAGCCCAGAACATTTTGAAAGGCCCCACTCATCCTCACCATGCTCTGTTCTCCGTGCCGCCCTCCGGCAAGAGGTTCCCCAGCATTAAGAGCAGAACAGTCAGATTCTGTAATAGCCTTTTCCCCCATGCCATCAGACTGCTGAATATTAAGTAGACCAGTAACACAGAGATTACATCACGCTGTGTAAAGAGCACATATTTTCTATATAGTATGTCTATTTTATTTATATGTCTTAAGTCTTTATATTTTAAACACTCACTCTATCTTTAATTTTATCAGCACCACTGTAAGCCAGTACAACGAAATGTTGTTTTAATAGTACACTCTGTGTCTTGTTGAACTGACAATAAAGTATGTCTACACACACTGTTGGGGAAACAAAGCTGTCTACCAATTACTTCACACTGTAAGAAATATAACTACTGTGTGGAAGAGCTACTGAGAAGACATTAGTTTGGCCATCCAATTGTCTTTTCTTTCCTTTTTTGGCCCAACATTTTTCATATAGTTTCAGAAAAACTCACATGTTAATTTGAAGCACGCATGCAAGTAGGGAAGTAGTTGAACTATCAGCAAGCAACTGCAAAGTGTTGTAAACTACTTATATTATTACAACACAGTGAACACAATGTGACACAAAGTAGTATTTATTTTTAGAAACATGTTTTCTGCATCTCAGAATCATTTAGTTAATTAAGCTCTGACAGAAACATCATGGTGAATCATGTCAGTTTAAAGGGGACAGGACATGTCTGAAGTTGAATTGGCTCTCTAATTAAATATGCCAAATTAAAGAAATATGTTTGTTATTTTCACTTAGCCTTCATTGTTGCTGTAGCCTCACGCTGCAGCTGCAAAGAGTGTGAAACACAGCTGTAAATTACATATACAAATTGCATGTATACAAATGAAAGTGCTGTGAAATAAAAAAAAAAGGGTGTGAAAAAATAATTTAATAATGTTGTGAACAAGTCCGAGCAAAAAGTGATATTCAGTTGCTGATGGTGGACGATTCAAAACAGATGTGATAGGATAATGATTTTTGTATTGAACTGATCATTAGAGCAAAAGGTGCTAATTGCCCTCTCTATCCTGGTTTGTTTTTGTAACCAAAGAACATCTTGTTATTTCAAAAGAGTGTTTACACTTTTTATAATTCATTTCTCATCTCATCATCGGTTCATTTTGTGTCCAGTCCTCAACTTAATTGAATGTGTTCGCTCTCATTGTGCCATTATCTGATAATAGCGAGCCTTTTTTCAGCTTCAAAGCCAACCCACACACTCTCCAGGTAAACGGTATTTAATTGCTAAAGTGCCAGATATTCTTCTCTCAAAGCTAAAAAAGAGGAAATGTTTGACTTCACCAGAAATTAAACTACACTTGAATGTAGCTTTGTATCTGCTTCATGAGCAATCGTTATTCAGGTTTTATGTAACGTTGAGTATATTGACTTCATGCATTTTCACTATTCACTAGCTGACTCGATATAAGCATCATTCTGTTATTGAAGAGTGGCGAGGTAAAAACAAACTCCTGAAAATGTCCGACTCCATGAACTGACTGCATGACTAAAGTATACAGAATAAACTACTACCCTCCGATTGTCATTTAAAGTGGACCTATCATGCTATATTTGAATAATGTAGTGTAGGACCATACCTATATAAGGCATATTTATACTTTTTATTTTTCAAAATACCAAACAGATCATGGATTTTAGCCATTCCTCATTTCGCTCAATTCAACACTGTCTTTGCATGGGCTGATTCTGTGAGAACAGCACCATCTACAGACCTGGCATATGTACTACAGCGTCTCCAGCGCTTTCCATCGGCAATGTCCGTGGCTGTCTCCTCCTGATTGGTGGAGTTGGCCCAATGGCCGTAGCACCACTTCTGTGACGTCATAGAAGTGTTCAAATCTGGATCAGTCTGTATCAGATCCGTTGCAGCCCCTTTTTAAGAGATTTGGGTATGGAGGAAAATAGAGAGGGTTGTGTTTTCTGACACTTGGTGAGTTCCCTGACACACCGGGGACACATATTCATGTATACAAGACGTACAAAAGTGCATTTTGCATGATAGGTCCCCTTTAAGGTTAAGTAATAACTATGGACTCATCTTCATTTCAACAACCGCATTTTTTCTAACGTATAAGATGAGCCATAATTGAGGGTGTTTTTGTTAAACCGCAGAAATACAGTTATGTGGATTTGTTTCACTATTTCATCTACTTAACACTAAACCAGTGTCAATATTCATTATATTATTTTAATTGAGAATCTGCATGATAGGTCACCTTTAACACTTAATCCCATAATATAAGTCCATCACTTGCACTCCTCCTGAGAAGAAGTAAAAGCTCCATATTGAGTGATACAGTATTTAGGCAGCTTGCCATACAGTAAGCTGGCAGCTGGAAGCATAGTGTTCGATACATCACTGCAGAATAACTGGTATCAACTGGTGGAGACTTGCAGACAAAACATTGCAGGAGAGGTTAGCAGTTAATGGGCAGAGGAGGGAAAGCAAGATAAACCATATCTTCAAACGCACGGAGCCTTGTTTATGTTGGCCGCCATCTTGCCAAGTTTATCCTGAAACACTACACTATTCCAAATACAGTTAATACAAAATCGAAATGAATGGTCTGGATAGTCCACTGTTGGCTTCCCCTCTAACTCCACTTCCCTCTATCTTTGTCCACATGGAGCCTGCCAGGATTCAGGCATATTGTTTCACGCTCCAAGGTAACATTTGATCTCTCCGTCAGAGGTCCGATAATCCCTTAAGCCTTGTCTGTTTGCAAAGTCCAATTTAGCTGCCTCTTAATGTAATTAAATTGTGCTGATGACCCTCAGAGCAGTGGAGCTGCACCGTATTTGAATGCAAATCCTCCGCTGGATGTTTGTGGATTTATAAAAAAAAAAATGATCCTGCTTTTCCATTCTTTCATCCGCAAAGCTCCTTTAACAAAGCCTGCTTCTGTTGTGCTGGCACTTTCCCCCTTTCATTCCTCCCAGAGCAGCAACATCACTGGAAAGCAGTTCTTGGAAACACTCCACCACAGATGTTTTTAACCAACTTTAGGTACAATTGGCTTCCTAAAAACATGGGGGGTATTTCGTCTTTTGGGCTACCTTAATTACAATGTTACTGCAGTGCAGTCCTGCTCAGTGTTGGGATCACATGACATCCGGCAGGGGACTTATCGTCATATCTGTGGTTCCACATCCAACTGTGCAGGCCTCTGGGGTTCCCTGGAAACAATACCAATATAAAAACAGACTATCCTCCTGCATCAGGTGCCTGCATGACCGCCTCTTCCAGACTTTTGCCGTATCAATTGGATATAAAATGAAGCCGCTCAGAGGCAACTGCAAGGTCATGTGGTTTTCCATTAACATTAATGCCCGGGGTGATGCCACAGGAGCCCTGCAACATCATCTGGTTTCCCTGCCATCTGATCTGACTCGCTATTTTCCTTCCATATGCCAATCTATTCAAATAGATTTTGTTTTTCTACATTCCTGCTCCAGCAGAGGTCAAACACTGAGGAATAGCTTTGGGAAATAGGGAAGAAATAACACTTCTGACATCAATTGTTGAATGAAATTTGAAAATACTGCAGGAAATTGGAACTATTGTTATATTTTGAAGGCTTCCCTGCAGGGTCCAATGTACAGGTGAACAATCACAATGAGCTTTCAACTCAAAGTGTTCAAAACAGCTGATCTGGTTCTATCCAGGAAACCATGAGATTTCAAACGCAGATCCAGAAGCAACCTGAGAGGCCGAGCATTGATTGAAAAACATGCTCTGATCTTTCTTTTCGACTTGTTTTCAGCCGGTGACGAAGCATTCGGGGGTTAAAACCTCCACTGAGCAGCAGAACACGGCTTGGCTGTCTTACTGATGGTGGTGGGAGGTTTCGGGTTGACCTTTTCTATAACACCCCGCTGAGTGACATTAAAAAACTCCAAAGGAAATGAAACAGAACAGGGCCGGAGCATCAGGTGGATCCAGCAGTGAGGCTGATTTTTTAAAAGTGACTTTGAAGACGGCAATCACAGATTCTGCCTCTGTTCTCCGTCAGTCTGTCACCGCGAGAAGCACCGCTGAGGCTCGACGCGACCTTTCTGTCGCTGGGAACACAAAAGGGGGTTCATCTTTAGTAAGACAGCTTTAGATAAACAAAGACAGTTGGGAAATCATAGATATAAGTACAAAGACCCGAGTTCACAGTGGCGTTCATGCTCCGGATTCCAATTTTCTGCACATATCTGATTGTTTTGGATGACTGACCATATCTATATCCGGATGGAGCCCATATCCAACAGCAATAGAAACTAAAAGTGATTTCAAAAAGACATCAGTAAAGATTTGTACATCTGGGCTTCCTGCAGGCTCAAATACCATCCGAGACATCGTAACAAAGCATGTATCGTAACCACGTCTCTCTGTAATTACTATGTTCAGGTCGGCTTCAGCGGCACAAAGGCTGATTTAACTTCTTGCTCACTATGACATTGTCTTGGCTGTCGGTGTCCACAGTCGCTCTGATATCAGTCCTGGATTTTCAGGCAACAAGAGGATTTTCGTTCCCGTGAGAAACCCAATTAGCCAAGGCTGGCGCTGATATCAGACACTGCCTAATAACATGCAACATGACTGACACATAGGGAGCCAAAACTGACATCTTTGCTTTGTTTCCAACAAACTGAGGGGGGGAAATAAAACATTTAGTCCATTTCTGTTTGCTTTCTGTGCCTTCTGAGCTCATAGCTGGTCCGTTTTGAAGAGTCAGAATCGATGAATCAAGACTTGTATTATATCGAAATAATCTAAAGTATGAAATACATTACATACTGATAAAAACATCACATGGCTCACATAGCTGGTGCCTAGTTCCGTTTTTTATCTTAAGCTCCACTCTTAAATATGCATGTGATCAATTTTGTAATCTGGTTTAGCATGATTGGAGTTGAATCGTGTCAAACAGCTAAATAAAAAAAAGGCTTACTTTAATCTCGTGACTATAGATACATTACATGACATGTCACTTGTTATCGCTTTCATCCAAAGCGATTCACATACTCAATACTGTGGGCAATCCCCACAGGAGCAAGTTGGGGTGAAGTGTCTCAGGGACACAACGACATGCAGCGGGGGTTGAACCTGTGACCCCCTGATCCAAACACTAACGCACAACCCACTGCGCCAAAGCTGGGGAACAATAGTCTTGCAAGGTGGGGGGAGAAAGGAGAAGGGGGAAGAAGAAAAAAGAGGTAGAAAGAGAGGAAAAAGAGGGAAAAGACCGATTCTCTTGCTCCCTGTTCCCCTTCTGTAGCATGTAAAAGTCTTTATATACAGAAGCACTTTAATAAAGACCAACAACGTATGCGTTTGTTGACTAATAACACTTGTGTTATGCAGTTAACTATTAACACATTTCTATTAAATATTATATATTTCTAAGTAAAACGTATCTACTTCTTTCAAGTTTATTACATACAATTATTATTATTTATTTTTTATCAGGGATAGTTTTGAAGTACCCAATATGGACCTGCTCATGGTTTGTGTGCTGTGGATAAATAATTAAGTGTAACCATTCCATTTAATATGAAGTCAGAAGGTATTGGTGTTATGATGTATTTCTTTTAACAAGCAAAGAGAAAACCTATAGAAATTCTAAACAGAGCACTCCACTCAATTATTGGACAGTCACATACTTGATAGAACCAAACCTTTATTTTAAAGTAGTTCAACTTAATAAAATGTAAAACAACCCATAAAAGTAAGAAAGGTGAAGTATAACAAAATAACACTCTAAATGAGTTTTAACATAAAATAAACCACAGGGAGGAGGCGGGGCTCTGGGGGCTCCTGGCAGACCACAGGGAGGAGGCGGGGCTCTGGGGGCTCCTGGCAGACCACAGGGAGGAGGCGGGGCTCTGGGGGTAACTACTGGGGGTGTGATATATGCATGAGGCATTTCTTAATCTGAAACTATCATCATTATGTTTTAGTCTGGAGTGAGTCACTCAGTGTAAATCCTTTGATTGATAATATTTGCACCAGTACATTGTAAATGTTCAGTAATATACTTATCATATGTGAATAATAAGTAATAGCTACATATGTTTCTATACTGTACCTTCTGACAGAGGTCACGTCACTTCCGTTTCCTTATCCCTCCTGAAGGCCAAAGCCCGTCCATTCCGCATCTCCCATTTCTTTATGGCTTATAGGTTTAGTGATCATCTAAACTTTAAGTAAAATAACAATGCAAGTGTTAGAGAGAACTACACTGACACCATGTTAACCATTATTTATACAGGTTATCGACACATATAATCAGGTATAAACACACATCATGTTCATAAACGGTGAAGTTATCCTTTTATCCATAAATGATTGATGTATGTAAATTGAATTACAATTAATATAATGTTATATACAGTATATAGCTATCTTGAATATATATTCAACAATATACTGTATCCTTCCTGGAGCATATAACACACTTTATCATATCATAGTGAGCAACGATCCCTTATCTCACATAAAGATATTTATATCATATAATACTTTAGGTGTCTATATGAACAAATAAACTGATAAACATAAACTCATGAAACGCCACCAGTAACCAATAGGCATCTTAACCAATTCTGTAAAGTAACTAAAGGTAAGCTATTAAACACATGTAGTGGAGTACAAGTGCACCATTTACCTCTGAATTGAAGTGGAGTAGAAGTACACAGTAGAAAAATATGGAAACACTCAAGTGAAGTACAAGTATCTCAAAATTCTACGAAGTAAAGTACTTGAGTAAATGTTCTTAGTTACTTTCCACCTCTGTGTATTCAGTATATATGCTGTATGACTTCTGTACCACTGCTCACAGAAGTGTAGTTACTAATTACAACATGCCCATTCATACAAGAGTCGTTTAACAACTTATTTAAATTACTGTTGTCAATCGGATGTATAACACACGGCTGTTGACATTGATTAATATAATAACGTGTATTTAACCTAGACACGATAGCATTAGCAATGCTGGCTTGCTAACTTTATGCAGACTGAAGTTGCCGACTGTATACAGTTATGTAAAAGTTGACGCCAAAACGACGGTTGTAAAAATAGGTTTTATGACTGTAAACGGGAAAATAGAAACATGTAGTGTTGTTACTTACTCTGAATACCACTGATACGCCTCGCCACTGTCAACCAAAGCGTGAGGGGGGCGGGTTCGGGGAGAAGCCGTGCAGTTGGTGGCTCTGTCCATTGTGATGCCGTGACGTGATTGGCTCCGTCCATTGTGAACTCGCGTCGTTATTGGTTTAAGTCCAATCTCACAATTGACAGCGAGTATCATGATTGGGTGAAAGATTGGAGTTTGACAGACGTCCTGAAAAAGACTTTCAACTTCTGGGCTTGGGCTTTATCACGAGTGACGTGTGACTGATCTTTGACTTCATCCTTTTGAATTGAAATACTTAATAATACCTTGAAGCCGAAGTCAAAAGATTTAAATCTACTGTATTATATAAAAGACAAATTCATTTTCTTACTCCTGATTTTTTATATTAATTTGACACAAATTCAACATTAAATTCCCCAGAACGGCTTTGTTTGAACCAATCAAATATAATTCAATCAAGCAGGAGAGAACTATAATTAAGGTTACATTGAATGTTTACACAAGTTGGTAAACAATTGTACTAAAGACAATTTAGTTTAGAGGAGAAGTGCATTGTTACTTGACTAAGACATACAAATGAGGTATATGTATATATTGGGAAACTATGATTTGGTCATACTTCTGCTTGATCCTAAACAATCTCTTTTGCAGGCCTTAATGCTGGTAGTAATATATCAGCTTTTCTTAAAGTTGGTGGTGACATTATCTACTCCTTAACCTGCCAGCTATCTGACAGAAAGAAACGTTATCTGTTAACTTCATCTGACGGCTCCGAAATAAGTACGTTCACATCAAACATAATGTTCCTTTCAGAAAGCTCCTCTTCAACTCTGCAAGCACATCAGTCGAGAGAAAAAAACTTGTCCAAGTATTCCCAACCAAAAGAAAGTATGCAAGTTGTAGCTTTGTGACTATCTTCCATAGGGTTAAGATGCACCATAAAGGAAGAGAGATACTGAGCGGTAGTGGGAGGAGAAAGGAAGGTTATATAACCACAGATCTCGCCAAGGAGACATCTTGTTCCTTCAAAAGCAAAGCAGTTTTAACATACGCCAATGTTCAAGGTCGTCGCCGCTCAGAATGCAGATTACACAAAATGGGATATTATTTTTGTATTATTCCATTTAATGAACATATCAGAAACAAAACATACAACAATGAAATATTTTATATAATAATAATCATAACAAAGAGATGCAAACAAATAATTCTCAAATAGTCTCTGTCGTGTTCAAAAGGGGCAAGAAGAAGCTTAAAAAAACCTTTCTGGTCCGACCCCCTCTAGCGTACATTTATCTTGAAAATAAAAGATTAGGTCATCGTCATCAGCGTCATGATGTTCGTCATGTTGTAAACAAATGCATTTTTTGTACAAAACACCCAAAAAAGAAATAACTTTTACAATGACAAGAAATAACAAGCATGAGTTCACAGGTCCTGCTCATAACATGGATGAATGGTAAGAACTGGATACAGCGTGGGAGGCGGGGTCTCGTTCTTTCCTTTGAGAGCTGCTCATCGGCGCATGAGGACAAAATGGCCTAACTTTTGAGAGAGCAAAACGTTGCGTACTTCCAAGTCACTTCCTTCAGAAACAAAGCAAGTATGCTTCCAAGCCACGGCTTCGGAAAACGAAGAAGAATGGAACAGGCTAACAAGTGTGCCACTCTCTCTAACGGTTTCAACATAAACTGTACCAAAAATAAATACCTCACGATGTCCATCTAATTATGAACTTGCTTTACTTTCACGGAACACATTTTTGGTGATAACAAATTTAACAAAGTAACATATTTACCAACACATGTTCTACGCCACTACAGACTTACATTTAAATGTGTAGTGCGTCGGTTCAGCCTTTCTCCACAAGGGTTTTTGAAATTGGTCCGTGCGCATTGTGGGGATTTTAAGGACATGAAGTCTACCCATGTGCAGCCTCGAAATTTCCCCCAAACCAAGGACGCGGCCTCGCGATGGAATTCCAAGTATGCTGGAGATTGGAACAGTCCTTCGGCGGCACTCGATGACGTAGTATCCTTGAAATGTTGGCTTGGAAGCCAGTTTCCTCGAGATTGAGAGACGGCCCGTATGTGCGCCCCTTAAGCCCCGCCCCCCGAGCTCCCGCTCACGGCTCAGTAGAACGAATGGAGACAGAAAATAAATCTAGATTCGGTTTTTAGCGCATTTTACAACTTTAATGACCGAATGATTTTAATAAGGGCTATAAAATAGTTCATACCCGGTGGTTTATTTAGATTAAAAAAAAGTATCCGCTGATTTACAGACGTCTCTTTCTCCATGTTAGTCAATGGGGAAAAGTCTTTCTGGGCCCAGTGACGTCACGGACTGATACGGAAATTGTAGTACCTCCGTTTGGACACAACGAATATTTTCATCAGAGCCCCGCGCACTCCCTGGGGGCTTGGCTCATAACCATTAATGATTTGGTTTCTAAATAATAGTTTTAGTTTAGATAAACTTGTACAATATCAGCTCATCATTACAGTTATTCCACAGATACACATGTTTTGTTGGGATGCACTGAAGTCTTGAATTTGTTCGTATGGATGTTTTTTTATTTAAATGTAGTTTTCCTCTCAACATATTGTTGGCATAACCAAACTTTGAATTTAATATTATTTTTAAGTAGTTAAAATATCTATAAATATGACTGTAAGTGAATCCCTCAGACATTACAATGAGACACCCAAGGCTTAATTAGGCTGTATAACCTGCTTCTACGGAGCAGTTTTCTCCTTGAAGAGGACAAATGACGCTTAGTTTCAGGTTCTTATTTGTATGTTCTGCCTCTACTGGGACATGTCTCCATGCTTTAATGTTACAATGCAATGCAATACAATACAGCTTTATTTACAAAGCACTTTAAACCTCCAGAACATATTGCCGTACAGTCAAATAAACAAAACAAAACATACAAAAAATCACACAGCAGAGCTCAGACACCATGAAACAAAGTACAAGTAAAAACAATTGACAATTTAAAAGCAATAAGAGCAACACTCTAAAAGATGTCAATACGCCAAGGAGAAGAGGTTCAGAAAGCTCTTTATTTTTCTCACACTGCCTGGGCTGCAGTTTTTAACTCTCTGTCTGAAACCAGAGCCCAGTCTGCTCTGATTGGTTATCTTGCTCTGTTGTGATTAGTCAACCCTGTATATATGCCCCGCCCCTTAGCCTATCACGTACAAAATGTCAGAGCACTAGCTCACTTTGTACCGGAAGTAAACAAAGGAATCCAGGGAGTGTGTGGGAAAGAAGCTCTGGAGGGAACACAGGGATTGTAGCCTCTGCAGACCATTAACATGCACTACAAACGATAGAACACAATAGAGGAAAGGGAAATCACCAAAAAGCATAATAGGGCCGCTCTAAAACACGATAATGAGTTTTATCAGAGCCCATCTTCACCTTTTGAATTTGTCTCCATTATTTTGTTCTCTGATGAACAGCTTCCACATTTCTGCTGTAAAATATTTGAAGATTACAAACTCTTAATCAAATGTGATTCTTTGAATAAACTTCTGTCAAATAATTTGGACAAAAGGCAGCTTTACAACGAGCTGCCACCTCAAGGTCGAAACATTCGATATTTCATGTTTTCTTTGAGAAGCCTTGACGTCCGGGACCTTCGGTTTGTTCTAAAACATCTTGTCTCCCCTCTCCTCTGTGTACTTTGTTACGCAGTAGCATGAGGCAGAGTCCTGCATCGGGTCGGGTGACCCGCAAAAAAGGTGATTCGCGGGTGGTATTTTTTCAGACGCTTTTTTCCGGGTTCGGTTCTGGGTAAAACAAAGATGATGCGGGTCGGGTCGCGGGTGTTGCATAATAAATATATTAAAATAATAATAATTTAGTTTAATGTTTAAATCCTCAGACCTCTCCCCCGCGGGACCGCGCATAATCATAACCTCTGCAGCGCATCAATCTGCTGCTGAGCGCGCCACATTCAAAATGGCTGAGGTGAAGCTCTCTAGCGGAGAATACAGCATTTTCAATAACACTTCCTCAAGAGCGAAATCCAACGTCTGGGAGGCTTTTGGTGTCATCCTAGATTCAGAAAATAACCAACATCCCACGCTTTTTTAGACAAATATGCAACTGCGTGTGTTAATAATTGCACGTTTTCACTGCTCATATATATGTGGGTTCGGGGGTTGCGGATCCTGTGCCGACGGGTCGGGTCGGGTTGCGGAACTAATTGGCAATATGTGCGGGTAGCGGGGCGGGTTCGGTATTGCACGTCGCGGGTGCGGGGCGGGAGCAGGTCTTGAAAATCAGACCCGTGCAGGACTCTGGCATGAGGTGTGAAGTTCAGCTATATGTAAAGCTTCCATTATCACTATCTGTAAACACCATGAGGTAAAAACATGTTAATCCATATTCCTTATACGATATGGTGTGTTTGCACTGGAAATATGTTTCACTGGAAAATGACTTCATGTTAAGCTTCTGATTACTCCAATAATCATATAGCCAAAGTAATCAGATGCTCTTAACTTTTACATATCTTTGCAATCAGTGTCATCCCTCTCTTATCTGCCTCTGCTGGTTTGTCTTCTGACGATAATGCAGAAGCAGTTATTCTGTTAATTTAGCGGCAAATTCACAATCAGCTATACGTTATGATTAACTTGAGTTGTTTTCCTATAGCGTCACGTACAGTACATGCTTTCACTTCAGATTCCAGTCACTTTGCAGCACAGTCCATCTTTCCTTCCGAGCCCTGTCTAAAAGCTTTGTCATGTTTTAGCTAATGGTTTTCAGCGACCCAATGAGAGGCCATTAATGTCAGTTCTGAGGAGGTGACAGGATGTAACAACCTCAACCTAACTCTTCCTGTAGGGTCACGTACATGCTTTCCCTTCAGATTCCAGTCATTGTACAGCACAGTAGCATGGGGTGTGAAGTTCAGCTAAGGTAAAGCTTTCCGTATCAGTATCAGCTCCAATATTGTATAAGAACCATGCCATTCTCTGCCCCTTATTATGGTCATGGATATTATTCTGAGAAGGGTTTCCACATCATTATTCCCAAAGGACAAGTCCGGCCTCAGGAGCTGTAATCCGTCCCTGCAGTCTGAAGCCGGCGTAGCCATTATCAAATCAGACTTGAACCCATCCTCTGTCTGCCGGAGAGACATGTTGAATGGATATCATTGTGCACCGCTGAGGCTCCCATCACTGTAATCCCTCTACAAAGTGCAGGCACTCTGAGAGGAAGATGAAAAGAGTGAGAGGAGAGAGTGGCCTATTCACCACGTGTATCACTGCAGAGGACACGTTCAGGGTAGTTGGAAGAATCAGTGACTTCTCGGCCCTACCCGAACCCGAACAGAACAAAAGATTAAGCCCTCCTGCTATCGAGAGTGATAACAAGCTGTCAACTTCTAAAATGTAATCTGCTGACTCCGGGAGGAAGTGCTGGTGTCAGAGGAGTGGGCCGCCAACCGATGCTTATCTCCTAAATGACGTGCCATTGATGGAGAGAGCCGTGAACCAGCTGGCAGATACACAAAAGCCACCTCAGTTTGCAGCCAAACAAAAGGGTCCGCAGCAGCAAAGGAATCCATACCGAGACCATATTTTACATATTTATACAAACATATATATCCCCTCTAGACCCCCTCTCATCCTCTGATGCGAGCCACAAAGGAAAGGGGATGGGAATTATACAGTACTTGAATAGAAGCCAATAGATCAAGGATAATGAGGCATTGCCCCTGACAATGCTGACAAGTGATGGGCGGCTCCCCTCTGTCACCTTGCCTCCTGAGCCTTTCCTCTTTGCACAGATTGTTGAATTTTAAAAGCCATATTGCTTCAAACGCCGAGTCCTAATGCACACTTCAGTGGTCAGTGAGGCTCCGGCATGGGAGCTGTCACCAAACGGCAGCCAGTAAACCAATAAACCCGTGCATTATGGTCAAGAGGATTTACTGTAATTGCCTGCTCCTACTGTACAGTATCTCTGTCCAACATCAACCTTTTTCTGTCTTTCTCCTATATGTTACAACTCCAATTGCTTTTAAATTGCCCAACATAGCTGCCAGGTGGCCATTAACAGACACACACAGCCATATTTGACCATATTAGCAGTTATTATTGACATGCTGTGTTTTTTCCATATGTGCTTTGGGGTCTGTAATAGAGTAACAAATCTAATGTTCTGGTCTATACAAAAAGCCACTCAGTAGTTATGGCAGAAAAAGGAGATTAGTCACACAGTATTACGCTATTTCAGTCTGTGTACAATTTGATTTCAAACCAGAGCCAGAGGGTGTTCCCTCGTGGACTTGGAGCTATTGATCCTGAAACACCAGTCATATGATATGAAATAAATACTCTTAGTTGTTTTCAGTACAGCCAAAGTAAGAGAGAAATGACTTTGACCTGCGGCTATTTTGGTCATCCCGGTGTCTCTCGAGCTGGTTTGATGCTGCCTGGAGCCAAGAGGTACTGACTGCTAATGGTCAAATAACAGGAATAAAGCTGCTGTTTCCATCAGCAAATGGATATACAGGAAGTATAAAGTATGTCTCATAGTGTCTGTTTATCAAGGACATACTTAAAGTAGGCTACGAGTTTACTGACATATACACTGGAAAAAATGCTGCTCCAGAAACAGGTTAAACAATAATGAAGACAAGGTGTTTTCACTTTAAATAAGTACAAACATCTGCCAATAGAACCAGTGAAAATTAGCTTGGTAAGATTTCTTGAAATAAGAAGGGATATTTACACTGAACAAAAATATCTGTTGTGAGGGGTAGGATTAGGGTTAGGGTTAGGGTTAGGGTACTGTTGTGAATCGAGTGGCCCATGGTGGTGGTGGGGTTATGGTATGGGTAGGCGTATGTTATGGACGACGAACACAGGCCACTCGATTCACAACATTACCCTAATCCTAACCCTAACCCTAACCCTCACACCAGATACTGACTGGTTTTCGGACCCCCCCAGACCCCCCCAATAAAGCAAAAATGCATGTTTAAGGGTGGCCTTTTATTGTGGCCAGCCTAACCTGTGCAATAATCATGCTGTCTAATCAGCATCTTGATATGCCACACCTGTGAGGTGGGATGGATTATCTCGGCAAAGGAGAAGTGCTCACTATCACAGATTTTTTTAGATTTATGAACAATATTTGAGAAAAATGGTTATTTTGTGTATGTAGAAAATGTTTTAGATCTTTGAATTCATCTCATGAAAAATGGGAGCAAAAACAAAAGTGTTGCGTTTATATTTTTGTTCAGTATAGATTAATCAGATCTTGTCTTTAGCTGGGAGAACTCATTTTGAACTATGTTTCCCCAGAATCAGGAGATGTTGTATTACAATAAGCCGCAAACACTCCAAAGTGTTCTGTTTTCTGATGGAAGTTGGTGATTTTCTGATAAATATGTAAAATAAATATGTGTTTCATTTGAGGTACAACTCAAAATAAGATTTTTTGACTTAACCAGATGATGTATTGTCTAAAAACAAGACCCGATATCTCACAGCAGTGTTACGTCTGAAGTCATTATGTCTTATATCAGGTGTAAAGATATATTATGACTAGATATTAGACAAATGTACTTGGCAAGATGTTGAGTTTTTATAGTGTATGCGATTGAGCTAACTGCTAACAACAACAAAGACAATGCTATGCTAAGATTGATTACCATCTTCACCATCAATTTATTAGGAAAGCATGCACATATACTGTATGCCAATTAGCACTGGACACAAAGTATAGTTGGTTATGGGTGAGTGAAATTCATGTTATACAGTTGCAGACCAAAATATTAGACACTTTACATTTTCTGACCTCATGAGGAGGCATATCAAATATCTGGTGGTCCTCGTTATCACACATACTGTATATCCACTAAATAACATGAAAGTCTGTAGCAATTTCACGACAGTCCATCCAGTCATTTTCAATATATTTGAATAATAAGGAAAGCATTAACCTTGTGTGCCAGTGGAAAAGTCAGCACAATCCTTCCACTGGAGACCATGGATGTATGCACCAAATTGTAAGGTAATCAATCCATTGAGCTTGGATTATGATGCTACCTTCCATAGCATCATAAAGCGATACATAATTAACATATTTTGGTCTAGTGTGATTTCCTGTATTGAGGATATTTTTAATCAGGAAATGATTCAACCTTTGTTCATATTTTGTCTGAAGGTACTATTGACATATCTTGTCTTGAGGTGTAATGTGGATCACTACGGCTGCTCAAACAGTGATGTTGGTTGGAAAACATCAGAAACTATAAGCTTGGCCTTGGACGAAAGAAAAAAGAAAGTCAATTTCCTGCCTTGTGGTCCGGTAATGAGTTTGTCTGAGCCAGTTGCTGCTGTAAGTGAAACCAGAGGGACAAGACAGGAAATGATGTCGACCGAAGATACTGTTATTCGTCTTGTTCGATTATTTTTCACATTCCTGTATCCTGGGGTTATATTGACGGTACACTGATGCCTTTATTCAGCAACACGCTGCTTCCCCTTTAGGCTCACTGATGAGGGAAGGATTCTGTCAATAATCGGGTTTGAAAACAAAACAAAAAGTTGGCAACACTCTCGCCTCCTTTACGAAAAAAAAGCTCAGTTGACTTTTGTGTTCTGGACAGATCTCAGAGGGGTTGTGTGGTTCCGCAAAACGAATTGGGTATTAATGGAAAAACAGCAAAAATAGTAGATGGACAAAGAATAGGTAGAAACACGCACATCTCAGCACGTCCTTAACATGGGGTTGTTGTATTGTTATGTTTAAGATGGAGCACACATTGTTATGCCTCATGCATGAATGAACTGATATACAGTTGTAAGAATCCACTGAGGCCACACTGCAACACCAGTATATCACATTATACAGGATGTGTTGGGCATTCATTCGAGGTAAAAACATGTGAAGCCTTACGCGATAGGGTGTGTTTGCACTGGAAATATGTTTCACTGGAAAATGACTTCATGTTAAGCTTCTGAAAATAAGATTATTACCGTAATTTTTGGACTATAAGGCGCACCTGAATATAAGCCGCAGCAGTGGCATACCACTCTCGGTTCCACTTTTACTTTTGCGCGCTACCTGTCTCACTCTTTTCCGGCCTCCAGCTTTTCCTGCTGGAACCCGCCGCTTAAAGGTGGGGGTCCGCGGACCGGCCATAGAGCCCATAGAGTTAAAGGTGTTGGCCGTTAGCTGTAAAAATCCATAGATTAGCCACACCGTTATATAAACCGCAGCGTCGAAAAATGGGGAAAAAGGCGCGGCTTATAGTCCGAAAATTACGGTACTCCAATAATCATATAGCCAAAATAATCAGATGCTCTTAACTTTTATATATCTTTTCAATCAGTGTCATCCCTTAAGCAGTTATTCTGTTAATTTAGCGGCAAATTCACAATCAACTATACACTACATACAGGGCGACCGTGGCTGGGAGGGGGTGCGGTCGTCTTTCAACCAGAAGGTTGTGGGTTCGATCCCAGCCCATGCAGCCAACATGTCGATGTATCCTTGGGCAAGATACTAAACCCCGAGCTGCTCCCGATGGCCAACGGTGTGTGAATGTTAGGTCCTAGAGTAAGGCACACTGCTCTGTACGAATGGGTGAATGACATGTAGTATGTAAAGTGCTTTGAGGGGTCTTACAGACTGGACAAAGTGCTATATAAGTACAGTCCATTTACATCATGATTAACTTGAGTTGTTTTCCTATAGCGTCACATACATGCTTTTTACTTCAGATTCCAGTCATTTTACAGCACAGTCCATCTTTCCTGCCTAGCTCTGTCTAAAAGCTTTGTCATGTTTTAGCTTTAGCGTTAGCCATGTTTGGCTTTCGAGGAGAGGCTATTGATGTCAGTTCTGAGGAAGTAACAGGATGTAACAACCTCCACCTAACTCTATTACTTCTGTCAGACCACGACCACCAAACAAATGCTTTTTTCCTCCTTTGACAGCCTCTGGAAGTATACACTTGACACATAAATGAACCTCCGCACCTCTCTCATTACTTGAGTATATTGTATCTGACATTTTTGAGGAACAGCTAAATAGAGACATTTTTCTGGTGGTTTTTAACCTTTTTTTTCTTCTTTTTCTTTGCCATAAATGCTCAGGCTTTTAACCCAGCTTTCAGTGGAAATTGAAAAGCTCTCAGGCAGCTGCCGGGCCGTTTGCAGCCCTGTTTCCCTGAGTCAGAAGCATTTTCACTCATTGTGTTTTATTGCATTAGACTGAGCCCATAACAGGTACAGGCCATTAAATTACATCAAGACAAATTGAGCTGTTCACTACCCATTTCCAATTTTCTCCGAAGTTGGCACGAAAGAGAATTAGACATAGATACGCTTATATTTTTTTCCCCAGATATCACTGGAAGTCTGTGAGGCGTCTTCCTCCGCCATAAAGCACAGAGCAGCTTGTTTTATGAGAACTGTCTTTCTGCGGCCAAAGGATTTAACCTCCATATATAGGAGGAGGAGGAGGAGGAGGAGGAGGAGGAGGAGGAGGAGGGGGAGTGCTTTCTTCCTTTTCCAGTAGAGTAAGAAGTACTCAGAAGTAGTACAACTAAATTGTATAAATATTCTGGTACATGTCAATTTCCCACATTGAAGAATCCTTCTTAGGCCTATTGTGCAAAATCCACTTTTCCCCGTCTTGTATACATCACCATGTGCGTTAAGATACTCCAAAAGTTTCAGGAACAAAGATTCTCTCTCTTTTTGATCCATTTCTATAAAAACCTGTCTGAAAATGAGCTGATCAGATTTTGGCCACTTTATGATGTCATAACGATGTTTTGGCTTGTGTAACCATTAGCCAATCAGCAACCAAGGTAACCCCCCCCCCCCCCCCCCCCACCTTATCACCTGAATCTCCTCCTAGAGCACCATTGAGTTCTTTGTAACCAAATGTCTCTCAGAGGGGCGTGGGGGGGGGCTCCTTATTTTCATCTAAAGTAACAGACAGAGAATCAGCACTTTGGAAACAGGGCTGAAACAGAGGGGATTATGGGTAATGCTGCAATGATCTGTTTGGTGTTTGGACACTTAAGATACATGTTTTGTATATATCGGAGACCTATAACATATTGAAGAAAAACAGTATGATAGGGGACCTTTAAATTAAAGTACAATAGTATTGGCATCAAGTAAAAATACTCATTCATGTGTTTAATTACAGCCGATAAAGATGGAGTTCATTTGAACGACTCTATAAACTGCTGCTGCATACTTAACCTGTAATAATCTTTCAATATTTAGTTTGTAATGGGTTTATATTTTTCATTAAGTAATCATCTAAACGAGTAAAGACACTACACATACCAGTTAAATGTTTATAAACAAAGTAACAGTTATAAAGGAGTATTTTGTATATGTTTTAAAAGATTTATTAATTATTATAACATTTTTTTTTCTTCCTTCTAATCAATCTTTATTGGATATATTGCTTTACTTTCTGATGTTTATATATCTTATTTGATATTTCATTACACATTTGTACTCTTTTTTTATTTATTTATTTTATTTGGTATTTTATTTGTATTTTACAACTGTCATGAAAACCAATTTCCCCCTGGGATTAATAATGTGTTTCTGATTCAGATTTTTAATTGAAAATATATTGGCAAGGCACGTTTATTTATATAGCACCTTTCAACACAAGGCAATTAAGACATTCATAAAATGGCATTTAAAAACAGTCATTAAAAAGCAAAGATAATAAAATAGACATTAAAAGACAAAACACATGAATAAATATTAGAGATATGAATAGTTCAATTAAAAGCAGCTGGTAAGGTAAAGAAAGGTACCTCAAAATTGTACTTGGGGATATGTACGTTGTTACTTTCCACCACTGTCCATGTACAAATGCTATTATATATGAGGGTGGGGGGTTTGTCCACCTCCACTGAAATGTATTCACTCTCCAGCCTGTTTACTGTGAGTCTCATTGTGTCTTCAGACAGTCCAGGAACAGAACATAGTCCCCCATCTCTCACGCCTCCGCTTATTGATTCTGAATCAGACTATATTTCATGACTGAACACTTCCCTTTTTCTTTTTTTATTCGTCATTGTGGGGGCGTTTATGTGCGAAGAGGATTCCGGAGGATCCATACAAAATGGTAGGAGCGCTGTTAAGAAATAAGCCCACTTCAATGGAGGGATTTGCAAAACCCACTCAGAGGTAGGAGGGAGTCTTTCAAAGCCGCCCTTTTTCCAAGGCTGCTTGCTGCTCTGTGCCACACAGTGACGGGCAGCTTGTTGCCGTGAGCATACAGCCTGAAAACCAACATCACAAATGTTCCATCAAAGACCTGTGAAAGCCTGCTGTGTCTCTTTTATTGGTAATTGCTGAAAATAAAAAGAAGAATAAAAGCCTCTTAATGAAATCTCCTCTGTTCTCAGCAATATTACATTTAGCGAAGTGACTTTCAAAGTACTTCTACAACGTCCGACATCGCCTATAAAAAACTATTTTGGTTTCAATCTTTTTACGTGATATTTCGATATGTTGACTGAAGGGGATAGAGGTTGAACGACTGACCCTCGGATTATTAGATAGCCAGTTTCCCGCTGAGCCACAACTTCCAATAAAGACCTAAAACTAGTTGTTGATCGATAAAAACGTTAATTGTCTCAATCACAAAAACAAGATGTGATTAAGTTTAACCCTCTTATTGTCTTTGTTTTCCCCCCTTACTTCGGTGTTTGCGGTCAAATTTGACGTTTTAACTGCTATTACATTAACACAAAAAACATTAATAATCACCAAATTTCATTTAACACCTTTTCAAACTGTACATATTGTATCAGACTGCTGGTATACATGAAGAACTGCAGTAAATATACAAAGAACAGACACTGAACATGTATTGCGTGTGCCAGGTGGGATCCATGTGGGGGGATGGGCACATAAGAGCGGGAAATGTATCAAATTGATGTGTGTGTGTGTGTGTGTGTGTGTGTGTGTGTGTGTGTGTGTGTGTGTGTGTGTGTGTGTGTGTGTGTGTGTGTGTGTGTGTGTGTGTGTGTGTGTGTGTGTGTGCGTGCGCGTGTGTGCCAGGTGTGATTCACCTGGGGGGATTGGGCACATAAGGGGGGGAACACATCTAGAGTGTGTGTGGATAACAGGAGGGTTAAAAAATGAACTTTTCTCATAATTTGGTTTGAGATAATACAAATACACGTGTGGTGTTGCATGACAAAACTGGTAAGAACAATAACATTTAAGTTTTCACTTAAATAGATATAAATATTAACATGATTTCTGAATTATTGACATTAAGCCCAAATTCTTACTTTGATTCCTCTCTGTATAATGTGCGCTAAAAAGGCCATGTGCTCGTATGGTAGTACTCATATCGATTAACCCTCTGTATAATGTGCGCTACACATGTTAGTATTGTAGAATTAGGTGTTAGTCTAGTAGTGGGTACAAGGAGGTATCATGCACCCCCCTGAAATATACTTCTAATCAGCATCTAGATTGGAAAAATTGTGTAGAAAACAATTAGCTATGTTAAAAAGTTGGCACATTTTCCCACATATATATATTTTTTCAAATGAGTGCACCTCTTACCCTCAACATCGAGTTTCACTCTTTTTACACCTTTCATATCTCAGCCATTAGTGCAGAGAACTGAACAAACAAAGTGTCCAGATCCATATTTGGGGGTCAAGGAAGGAACACAATAAAACTATTCTTAAAGTGATCACACGTGTCTGTGGCATGCTATTATGCTAATCGGTGCCGCCATGACAACAAATAGCATTTTAGTCTCGTACCAAGAAGGGTGTATTTTGCACCAACACAGAAATATAATTATAATCAGTGTTTCCAAAATGGAAAAGGTATGTAGAAAAGGATGAGCTATGTTAAAATGTTGTCTGGATGTCTCACATGTCATTGTTATGGAAATTATTGCAACCATTACAAAAAACGCAATTTTCACACTTTTCACTATCAGCCAATATTGCAGATAAATGAACGAATAATGTGTCTAGACCCATGTTTTGATGGTCAACGATCACAATACCACTATTCCCAAAGTGATCACATGTATCTGTGCTATGCTAATACAGCGCGGGCAGTAGTGAAAATTCCCGCCTTTTTTATGTGGCATTACATCCAAGGTAGTTTCTGCTCTTACTGATGTCCAGCAAACTGTTAAAACCAAAATCCAATAATGCTTCTATCCAAATTGTGACGTATGTTTCATTTTTTCCGGTAAGCAGTTTCTAGCCAATAGATAATGTTCTAAACGTGAGACTGTGGACATTAGGGATTCAGCGACGGATCGATGTAGGCTTAATCCTGACAGAAACGTGCCCGCTCCGTCTGTCCTATCATGCTACGACTGACCCTTAAATGGCAACTCTATCAATTCAGTGTCAATCCTCCTCCCAGCAGACGCAGAGGGAAGTGAGGCAGCATTAATTATGAGCCTTCAAGCTCAGAGGGACAGTTAATCTTTTTCATTTTGCTACTGGAGACATTTGGATCTGCCACTAAGATTGGAGCCAGGTCACAGCTCTTGACCCTTAACTAGGAATAAGAATTCTGCTCACACGTATGGAAGAAACCTATTGTGTTTTTTATTTCCACTCTCATCCCCCTCAGGCTGTTTTAGTGGGCCTACGTGCTGCAGTGACCTCTTTTCTGACTGAGAAGTTTCCCACAGTTAGATAAAAAAGGACGTTTTATCTTAATAGTTTGGGCTCACAGAGACTGAGCTGAGCTGTATTTTAATCTAGAAATTTTGATATACGACTACAATCTAAAACCAATGTTCTCATACCGTAATCTATTTTTATTTCAAGTTTCTTATAAGGGCTGGAATGTTACGAACTACATTTAGAAATGTACTTAAGAAAAGATTTGAGGGACTTTTGACCTCACGTGGTGCATGGCATACGGTATTTATGGTATACTCCAATACATTTGAGGAGAACATTTTTACATTTTACTCCACTACAATAATTGTACAGCTTTAGTTTCTAGCTACTTTGCAGATTTAGATTATTAATATAACATATAACTCAAATAATGCACACATGATCGATTATTATAGGTTAAGCTACACATTAGCATATACATCAATTAAAATAAATGTCACCTAAACACATAGATGGATCAATAATTGTATATAAATCATTCTTAAATTAGCCACTCTGCACAATTAGTACTTTTACTTTTGATACTTTAAGTATATGTGGCGATAGAGCGTTGGTGTTGGGATCAGGGGGTCACAGGTTCAAACCCCACTGCAGTCAGCATGTCATTGTGTCCCTGAGACACTTCCCCCCAATTTGCTCCTGTGGGGATTGTCCACAGTATCGAGCAGTGACGTGCGGTGAGGTTCATGGCTGGTGAGGCACTGACTCTTTCAGAGTCAGATTTACAAATATTATATTTTGACCTTAATCGAAATATTCGGCTATTTTCAAAAGCTTTTTTAGTCTGATGCTTCGATTCATTTTAAACAGACCGTTCAACAAAAGGATACCCAACATCTAAATATTGGATTGTTCTTTCTTAGTAAGATCCCATTTTCATTACAATTGTGGTCTTACCTTGACTTGAAGATGAAGTCCATGCTATCCTTCTGGACAACAATCTCTATAACTTTTTTGTAAAAGTCCTCCTTATCTTCCTGTAATTTGAAAAGTCTAGTTTGTTGTTTGTGTCTACCGTCTCTGCGTAAAATAACAGTAGCAACAAGAACCCGTGGGCTCATGTGCGCCCCCTTCAGTGCGGCAGAGGTTATGGCTGCCTCTCCTGCTGCTTTTTTCATTGCCGTTGTATGATGAGACCAGCAAGCCTAAATATCATATATACATGAAAAAAGTTATTTAGAGACTATGGATGGCGAGGGCAAATGTAATAAAGGGATCTACAAACATTACATTGGTGACCTACAGTGAGATGGTAACAGGCATGCGCTTAGTGCCCGCGCTCCAGCCAGTTTCTGTGGGGTGACGCATTCTGAGGTGAGGAAGAGCTCATCTGTGCCTCACCTCACCCCACAGTAACTGGCTTGAGCGCGCTCACAAAATAAGTGCCCGCGTTAAATTAGTGCCCGCGCTCCAGAAAGTTACTATGAGTTTACGAGAGGCAGAGCTCGTCCCTACCTCACTTCTCATCGCTACCCGTAGTTGTAGCGGAGCTCGGCAAATTTGCTGATTTTGACTTTAAAAGTGATTGGAATCATACAGAAATCACACTTACATCATAGATCAGTGGAGACATTTTATTATTACTATTTAGTTTTTCTTTAGTTGTTTTTCCGTTACATTGGAGGCTCTGCCTCCCCTGACTGCACGTCGCTGGTATTGAGTATGTAAATTGCTTTGGATAAAAGTGTCTAACAAGTGACATGTAATGTAATATGTCGATGTCAACACTTTTACTTTTACATGAACTTAATTTTGAACACAGGACTTGGAGTATTTGTACACTGTAGTATTGCTATTTTTACTTAACTAAAATATCTGAGTAGTTTTCCACCTCTGCTTATTAAGCGTCATTATATAAACAACTAGAACATGTCATTATCTATTTATTGATATTTAAGTGTAGGTGGTATTTCGCTCGGTGAATATCATGCAAGATAACTTTTTGCGATTTCCCATCTAGTAAATTGTCAGCTAATGTAAAATGAAGCAGGCATCTTGCTCTTACACAGTAGCACAGAGGCTAGCAGGCCCATCACAGCCCAGGTGTAAAGAGATGATTGATAGTTACAGGCGAGCGAGGCAACAAAGCAGCATAAAAAAAGCAGGGAGGACTCAGAGAGGGAACATTTTGACAGAATTGGGGCATCGCCTCGATCATACCTTCTCAGTGCCCTTTGTGTGTGTTTAATATCTTCGGAACAAGACAGGTTGGGCTGCAATAAAAACGATGACGATAATAAATACAAGCTTTTTTTCTTGCTTCTCACTATTGATGTAAAGTCCAGCTATTCCTCCCGGGTGCACATTGTCTCAGCGCTGACAGCGGGCCACAAACCCCTGCGTTAACATCCTAAGCTGCAATGCAGTATGCAGGGTCACGAGCACAGGTGCAGGGAACATAAAGCACAGGTTCAGAGCTGCTTAAGCTTTTAATTCCCTAAATGCCTTCACACTGGTTATATTCAAATACATGCCCTGTTTGCCTTTCATCTGCTCCCAGCCACATGCTCAATCTTTTGCTCTGACAACGTGCTGCACCTCCAAAATGTTGAATAGCGCTCTCGGGAGAAAATGCCACCTAGAAGACAGGCAGAGAGAAGAGGGTAGTTTTCGCCCTGCTATAAAGATTAATGAGGCTTCTGTTGTTGGTGTCAGTTTAAGGCCATCTCTGCGTGGAGACGAGCGGAGGATGTTTGAGGAAAAGAGACCTGCCGTGCGGCGTCTCCCCCGGTGTGTGTGGGGGGGTGGGGCATGATGGAGTGGCACTGTGTGGGACTGAAACAAGGTGGGGACTGTGTAAAGTTCAAAGGCATCATCAGCTTCATTTGTGGCGGCAGAGCGACTCGGTTCAGGGAAAGATCCAGCAGCTGCTCCATCTGGACACCTAGCTTCTGCCACTACCGTTTCATCAGTGACGCCATGGGAGGAGAGAAGTGATCTCAACACCCCGCTGACAAATGTGCATGACACATGGATGGTTGTGCTGAGGAGAGAGACATAACGTCATTCTTGCAATAGTTTCAGTGATGCATTGGTCAGTTCATGTATTTATTTGACATATTGGTTAACTTCTAACTGATTCAATCTTGATGTTCAGGTGTATATCAGTATGTAGTGTCTCTACTTTAAAGAGTCCTCTCCTGCTGATGTTCAGGTGTATATCAGTATGTAGTGTCTACTTTAAAGAGTCCTCTCCTGCTGATTTTCAGGTGTATATCAGTGTGTAGTGTCTCTACTTTAAAGAGTCCTCTCCTGCTGATGTTCAGGTGTATATCAGTATGTAGTGTCTCTACTTTAAAGAGTCCTCTCCTGCTGATGTTCAGGTGTATATCAGTATGTAGTGTCTCTACTTTAAAGAGTCCTCTCCTGCTGATGTTCAGGTGTATATCAGTATGTAGTGTCTCTACTTTAAAGAGTCCTCTCCTGCTGATGTTCAGGTGTATATCAGTATGTAGTGTCTCTACTTTAAAGAGTCCTCTCCTGCTGACGTTCAGGTGTATATCAGGATGTAGTGTCTCTACTTTAAAGAGTCCTCTCCTGATGATGTTCAGGTGTATATCAGTATGTAGTGTCTCTACTTTAAAAAGTCCTCTCCTGCTGATGTTCAGGTGTATATCAGTATGTAGTGTCTCTACTTTAAAGAGTCCTCTCCTGCTGATGTTCAGGTGTATATCAGTATGTAGTGTCTCTACTGGGACATGTCTCCATGCTTTAATGTTCATAAAGCTCTTTATTTTTCTCATACTGCCTGTGCTGCAGCACCTCTTTTCACCCTCTGTCTGAAACCAGAGCCCAGTCTGCTCTGATTGGTCAGCTGGCCGGCTCTGTTATGATAGGTCAACGGCTTAGAGATATCCCGCCCCTTAGCCTATCACGTACAACGTGGTGGAGCGCTAGCCAATAGCAACACAAGTGTCACATAGTGATGCCATAGAGAATCTACCTCTCGAGAGAACACAGGGATTTTAGCCTTTGCAGACCATTAACATGCACTAAAACCTAGAACACCTACAGGAGAGAGAAAGCCCCAAAAGGAATATAGGGACTCTTTAATTGAGCTCTTATATTGTGTACCTGCACATTCAAATGGATACAGCAATCACTCATGAGGCTGCATCTACATCATCAGCGTTGCCTTTCAAGATTAAAAGTAAAAACCTTATGGATTCCTTTTCCCTATTATTTATTATTCAGAGTATACACAGCGTGTTTCCACATACTGGGCAAGGGGTTTGAACATTGGCCAAAAACAACCTGTTTGATATTCAAACATCAGCATGTTTCTGGATCAAATAACAAACAACATGTCTGTGTAAAGACCTTCTTATATCAAATGTATTTCATAATTTGCTTGTAGGCACAAACAAGTATTACATTATGTAAAATGTGTTTAAATTATTCACATGGTGTCGAGACAACTTACACTTTAGTTATCACCTGTGTATAGGCTCTTATGGCACTACTTCTATTCTATTTTATTGTATTTACTTGGACTATAGTATATGTTTTATGGTGTTGCTCTGTTGGAGGAGCCTGGGGCCTCAAATTTTAATTGACATATCTAAACTGTAGCTATGAACGAATGACAATAAAAGCCTTGAATCTTGAAAAACACTGCGCATTAACGTCGTCTTCGTGTTACCTTAGAACAGGGGTGTCAAACTCAATTTCATCTCGGGCCACATTAGCATCATAGTTGCACTCACAGGGCCGGTTTTATATACATACAAAAAATACATATATAAATAATTAATATATAAAAAATAATGTATTACATTATTTCCGTCTGCATTGGATTATTATTGGATAGGGTAATAACTTAATAAGTCTCTTCAGTGAGAATGTCACAAAATGATTTAAAAGGAAAAGCCAAATTCTGGAAAAAAAGTCAAAATCAAAAAAAAGAAGTGACATTTTGGAAAAAAGTAACATTTAAAAAAAAAAGTCAGACTGAGAAAAAATGAAATTCTAAGAAAAAAGCCATATTTTGAGATGCATTGTGGGACATGTAGTTTATGGGCAACGTGCTTCTGTAAATCGGTATGTAACCTAATAATAAACATATTATATTCTTTGCAAGCTCTTGTGGGGCCACATAAAATGAAGTCACGGGCCGGATTTGGCCCCCGGGCCTCGAGTTTGACACCCCTGCCTTAGAAGGTGAATGAGCTTAGTGCTGCAAACTGGTGTTACTAAGGTGTCTCCGGGAAGAGCAAAAGCTTTGTCTTAAATCCTGACTCCTTCTTTAAACTCCAGCCTCTAATTGGATGCCTGGCCTTTGTGTAGAATATCCACCTTTAACAGAAATAGTATGAGCGTGGGTGAGGAAACTTCGCATTGATTTCCTTTCCCTGTGTTGTCAGCAGAGAGGTGTTAATGCAGTTTTTCTGACTCACAATTGACGGAGCCGTACCTTTGGGAGGGGACGGGTGTGTTCACACTTTGTTATTCATAGATCCGTTCTTTTTTTAGAAGGAGGCTGAGAATATTCTTCATTACTACACTAAGATTTAAGCTCACACACACATTTTATGATTATCCAGATCTTATGGTTCAGTGCGTTCAGGAACTGCAGAGAATAAGTAGCTGCAAGTTGGTATTACAGATTCCCCTCATTTGTATTCTCTAATATTGGAAAAAGAAGCTATGAATAGAAAGCAATACTTTAGCAACTGGGTTCAAAGAAAAGGTTTTATCTGGTTTGGAGGGACTTTACGCCAATCAACACATCAGATTGCCATGTTTACATTTGAACAGCTGAGTGCGGCGGCTTTAGTATTTACACTCTATTTAATTGGGAGGCATTGCCGTTCATTTCTAGAGGTAATGACTATTAGATAAGCTTGGAGTAGAATGAACGGGATTACGTTATCAGGATACAACAACGTGCCCTGTATTCCCTTACAGGTACATAAACAAAGACGTAATCAGATTATTTAGAGTATACATTTCTAAACATGTGGGGATTAACAGCAGGATTACAATGTTACTAAAAATATAAAAAGGGCATATAGTGTTTGTTGTAAAAGGATCAGATGTTACCTCTTCTCTGTAAGCTGTACTGTTCTGTCGGCTAAGACTTTATACTGCCTGAAGGTTTCACTTTCTTCGGTTCATTTGCTCTTTTGAATTCAGCAGGTGAACCTATATGTTAATTAAATAGTGTGTGTGAATTTAACCGCGTGTATTTATTTAACTAAAACGAATTTTCTGTCAGCTCAGATTTAGTTTCTGCTTTTTTAAACCGTAGTATGTGCTCATGTGTTTCATTGATGGTGTATAGACTACTGCCTGAATGAAAGACAGGATTTCCTATCAATTAAATATCTGAGCAGAGGACACATTTCTGATACTAAATATCTTGGGTTCTTCTTTTCTAGTCGTCTTACATGATACTCAGTAAAACATCTTATTGCCATCAGAATCAGAATACCTTGTTCTTCTTTGTAATGCTGTTTTATTTCTATTTTGAGATGTTTACATTTTAGAATTGTTCATTTGTGCTTATGTGCAATGCCTTGTTTTTTATGCTGATGCAAAGATTTCCCAATTTGGGATCAATAAATGACATGACATACAGGCCTTTGGGTCGTCAGAGGAGGTGAGTTAGTGGCTGTCTTTCCTTGGTGTTTTATCCTATGTATTACCTGCTGCTGTTTTATGCCTTTTATTCTACATGTTATAGTTCTACTTTGAATTGTGTCCTGTGCACTGCACTGTAAAGCACTTTGTACATCGGTGTTGAGAAGGGTGCTACATAAATCAAGTTTTACTTACTTACATCCAATCTTATCTTTATTCATCCCACAGAGGGGACATGTACCTTTGTTACAGCAAGTAAAGAGACTTCTTAATTCCCTTAGTATCTATTTGCATTGCAGTTGATATTGAGGTGATCAGAAAGTAACGAAAAATACTCACAAATATTTGGGGATTTTGATTAGGTTACTGATTACATGTTTATACAGGTAACTCGGTGTTTTGACAGAATACATTATACTTACTTAAAGTGGACCTATCATGCTATATTTGAAAAATATAGTGCAGGACCATACCTATATAAGGCATATTTATACTTTTTATTTTTCAAAATACCAAACAGATCATGCATTTTATCCATTCCTCATTTCGCTCAATTCAACACTGTCTTTGCATGGGCTGATTCTGTGAGAACAGCACCATCTACAGGCCTGGCATATGTACTACAGCGTCTCCAGCGCTTTCCAACGGCAATGTCCGTGGCTGTCTCCTCCTGATTGGTGGAGTTGGCCCAATAGCCGTAGCGCCACTTCTGTGACGTCATAGAAGTGTTCAAATCTGGATCAGTCTGTATCAGATCCGTTGCAGCCCCTTTTTAAGAGATTTGGGTATGGAGGAAAATAGAGAGGGTTGTATTTTCTGACACTTGGTGAGTTCCCTGGAACACATATTCATATAGAAGACGTACAAGAGTGCATTTTGCATGATAGGTCACCTTTAAAGTAACCCACTCAACTCTGTAAGATATGCAAAGAGGTCTGTTTGTGGCTTCACTAATAACATTACATAATAATAATAAGTGTAAACACTGTCAGATGTATAGATTTAATTTATACTATGAATAACACTTTACGTCTTGTTTTGCACTTCTGTAGACGCTCACTGCATTTCGTTGACTTAGTACTCGTACTCTTTGCAATAAAATCAAATCTAATCCAAACATCATTTGTTAATATCTCCAGAATGAATGATATTTCAGAGATGTATTTTTGCTTGAAACTATATCATACATTACGTCAAAGTACAAAAGGTCATGTTAATTAACAAGAAATACAAATGACAAACTCCTGGTGGGGCGCTTCATTGCTTCAAAAGTCACTTGATGAATTCATCAAAGCAAAATGCATAAAATATATTTCCTCTCTTCACAATGCTGCGCTTTGTGTTTCTGAGCTTCATCCTATTCATCACTGTCCGCCGCGAGACAGAGTTATCTGAGCAGAGGATTCATCTCTCCGCTCTTCCCTGTTTCAGCCAGACGCCAAAAACCTGAATACCTGGACAAAAAAATCTTTCATTTTGCAGAGCGATGATGTCGTTGATAAGTGTGTGCAGCAGCGTCGGCTGATAACACAATACAACAACGTTTCATTTTCCACTGACAAGCCCTTTGGTAAATGACCACTTTATTTTTTAGTGATTATATGAATTATCATGCAGCAACTCAGGATGTGGTAACATGATTTAATTGAACTCTCAATAGAGGCTCGTAAGTTAATAACCTGCCTGTGATATAGCTTAAACAAACAGTTATATATGTATGTGCGGGTTATTAGATTGTGATTTCAGCTGAAATTGTGTTTATGAATAATGTATAAAGTATGAATATGTAATATAGTAATCATGTAAACAAACTTAAAAGTCCCTAAATGAATTAAGGGTATTACAGATGCCACACAAGAAGATGTCACGCTTACTAGATCTCATATTTTAACCGTTATTCTTATTATATTGACATTGCTTTTGACATATTTGCATCCCAAAATATATTTTGTATATACCCACGAGTCTCTAGATTACATACAGGCCACCTTGATGCTAATCATTGCCGTTTTTTGCATGCAGTGTGTTATTTTCACCTACTTTAAAAACGTTGTTGGCAAGCCGCTGTGCCTTGAACAACATTTGCATTGCATATGTTGGATATGCATGGAGAGATGAGATGCTTATTGATTCAATGAGCCCAATCCTATAAATGTGTGATGACGTTAATCCCCATTGTAGCCGTTTCTTTGTAGGTACAGCATATTTTTAAATGTACTTACCCAACTGTTTAAAATGACCTTTGGTGACCTCTCGAATAATCAGAGCCTCATGAAACTTAATACCCTCAAAGGGAAGACAGAGGGCGGCTAGAGGATGTCTGGCAGTCCAGTATCTGTTGACAATCAGAGGGTTTTGAAGCAGAACAGAAGTCCTCGCCATTCATTCGGCGTTAAAAATCAAATTAATACAATATTCTCTGAATTGTTTTGATCCCAAATCCAATAATTTATTTTCTCTGTTGATTCTTAAGGTATTGAATGTGGTGTTATGGAGGGGTTCTTGACCATTTTCGTCAGCTTTCAAGTGGTTCAAAAATATCAAAAATGCCCACAAATCTTTGTAACAACTGTCCAAAACATTGCTGCATGAACTAATACTATATTAAAGGACAAGGACATTACTTCTACCATAATGTTACAGGCCCGTATGCACTTACTGTATATTAATAATTGTTTAATGACATATTATTCTTTTTGATATATTAAAAAGTGATGAGCTCACATTTATCTTCAGATTACCAGCCTTTAGATCAGGGGTCTCAAACTCAAGGCCCGTGACTTCATTTGATGTGGCCCCGCAAGAGCTTGCAAAGAATATAATACGTTTATTATACGGTCACATGCCACTTTACAGAAGCACGTTGCCAATAAACTACATGTCCCACAATGCATCTCATTTGTGACATGCGCACTGAAGAGACTTGCAATTATTTTCCCTAGACTTCTGCTTTCAGACGTAGTTAATTACTAAGTTATTACCCTATCCGATAATAATCCAATGCAGAGGCAATAATGTCATATATTATAAATTATTTTATATATTTATATCGTCTTAAAGTTACAACCGGCCCTTCGAGTGCAACCATAATGCTAATGTGGCCCGCGATGAAATTGAGTTTGACACCCCTGCTTTAGATAATCCACCTATACTATGTGACATTACATTTAGACTTTGTATCTACCCGTGAACATCCCTCCTAACCTTAACGCTCTGAAAGGAGGCAGACAGAGTGACATGTTAATACAAAATCCACATTTATATCCACATGCCGTGATTCATTTGCAAACTAAATACCCACAGTCCTTTACATTGACATGTGCACACACATGACCCTACCTTACGTAACCCTCATCTCTTATACAGTGTTTCTTCCTGGCACTAGATGCCGGTGCTATCCTCATTTCTAAGACATCCAGCTGGCGAAAGTCCCTCGTCTCCTTCGCGTCGCCTTCCTCTTTGTCTCATCTGTCCTCTTATCTCATGACACCGTTCTGTCTTGGCACCAAACACACACACTTCATCCAAGTGACTGAAAGTGCAAGTCCTCCTGTTTATACCGGGATCACGTCCTGCCAACTTTCCCCGGGTTCTTACTTGTTGCTCTCTTGCCAAAAACAACAATTATTGTCTCAATCAGTGCAGGTCACAGAGAGATGTAGGGCAGTGGGGGAGCTTCAAGGCAAGGCAAGTTCATTTATATAGCACTTTTCAACACAAGGCAATTCAAAGTGCTTTACAAACATGAAAGACATGAAGAGCATAAAAAATTAGAAACATTAAAAGGCAAAGATAATTTTTGATACATTTTTGTGGCACCACCACACCTCTTCCCGCTGCCTCCGCTCATCAGAAGCCAACCTCCATCCATCCCCACCCGCACCGATCACCGGACCTGGGGGGACAGAGCCTTCTCCGTCGCTGCCCCCTCCCTCTGGAACTCACTCCCACAACCCATCAGAGACTGCACCGACCTCATTGTTCAAAATTACTCACAAAAACTCACCTCTTCAATCTGGCTGTTCATGTGTGATTGTTTTTGTATTATTTGACTTTAACTTTAACTATATATTTATTTGTTGTTCCTTTTATATCTTTTCTTTTCTCTTCACTATTATCTGTAAAGCAGGGGTGTCAAACTCAAGGCCTGGGGGCCAAATCCGGCCCGTGACTTCATTTTATGTGGCCCCACAAGAGCTTGCAAAGAATATAATATGTTTATTATTAGGTTACATGCCGATTTACAGAAGCACGTTGCCCATAAACTACATGTCCCACAATGCATCTCAAAATATGCCTTTTTTCTCAGAATTGACTTTTTTTCTTCAAAATATTCACTTTTTCTCAGTCTGACTTTTTTTTTTAAATGTTGCTTTTTTTCCAAAATGTCACTTCTTTTTTTTGATTTTCACTTTTTTTCCAGAATTTGGCTTTTCTTTTTAAATCATTTTGTGACATTCTCACTGAAGAGACTTATTAAGTCATTACCCTATCCGATAATAATCCAATGCAGACGGAAATAATGTAATACATTATTTTATATATATTAATTATTTATATATGTATTTTTTGTATGTATATAAAACTGGCCTTTTGAGTGCAACCATGATGCTAATGTGGCCCGAGATGAAATTTAGTTTGACACCCTTGCTGTAAAGCCTTTTTGAGCACCTGTAAAAGCGCTAACAAATTAAATCTATTATTATGATTATTATTATTATAATAAAACATGAATAACAGCGGCACATGAATACGAGTTACAGTGCAGTGTAAGATGTGAATAGTTCAATGAAAAGCAGCGGGAAAAAGAAAGGTCTTCAGCCTGGATCTAAAAGTAGTGAGAGTTGCAGCGGACCTGCCGGTTTCTGGGAGTTCCAGATATTTGGGAATATCCCGAACCACATTCTCACATTCCTACCTGTTAGGGAATCATTTGCCGAGTGTCCTCTTTCGCCCTCTGACGCAGATGCTCAGCCTTGAGCAGCCGTTATCTCCCTTAAGGAGGGGCTGCCCTGGCAAGTTGTTGTTGTTACCAGTGTGTGACCGGGCACCTCTCAGTCAGAGATAGTTATTGTTGTGGGACACCTGGAGCACATCCTTCTCGGGGTGTAGATGACCTCGAGCCATGAGCGACAACAAATGTGATCCAGTGTCCTCAGCTGTTTAGTCTATCTATTGAAGAATGTTGATTATTACACTCTGAACTAGTTCAAACCTGGAGCTACAGGAGGGCTCTTCAGAATGTATTGTGGCATCTCAACCGTGTGGTCAGATCGTGGCCCGTGACATGTCGTGTGAATTCTCCGGTCGAAGCTCCAAATAAACCGTCAGTGTTTGCCATCAAAGCTCCAGCTCTCCTCGTGTCTCTCTGAGTCAGAAGTGCTTCAGAAGTTACCTACCTATTAGTCTTCCCGTGAAATTATAGTTATTTTGAGAGTTTTCTAACCTTTTGATATTCCTTTCATCCATTTTGCATCCCTAGCCAACACATGTTCCCTGTTTTACTGTTACCAGAACCCATCTTTGACCTTCAAACCGCTTTTCTTTTCAACTCTCAGAATATTTAAACCCTTAAAGAATGTGTTGAACCCTATTGTATGTGTCGGAGGCGTTTGGCGCAGTGGGTTCAAACCCCACTGCAGTCAGCATGTCGTTGTGTCCCTGAGACACTTCACCCCAAATTGCTCCAGTGGGGATTGCCCACAGTATTGAGTATGGAAGTCGCTTTGGATAAAAGCGTCTAACAAGTGACATGTCATGTAATGTTGTATGTGCTCATGTGTTTCATTGTTGGTGTTTCTGAAGATGCTTCATGAAAGGCATGTTTCCCTCTAAATAAAATCTCTGAGCAGAGAACACATTTTTTAAACTACAGTAAATATATTGGTTTCTTCTTTACTAACATTGTATTGTTCTATTGTCTTACATAATACACTTCAGTAAAACATCCTATTGACATCACGATCAGAATACTTTTTAAAACTGTTTTATTTCTATTTTGAGACATTTTAGAATAGTTTATTTCGACACTTTTAATCTCTACTTATTTGCATTGCCTTGTTTTTTTATATGGCATCAATAAAGTGCATCTTATCCTTATTCGTCCCACGGAGGGAAATGTACATGTGTGACAGTAAGTTAAGAGATTTCTTTCATTTCTTCTTCGTTATTTGCATTTCAGTTGACATTGAGGTAATCAGAACGTAATGAAAAATACTCAAATAGCAAGTCCTGCCAACTTTTCCTCGATTGTTACTTGTGGGGAGTCTCTTGACAAAAACAACTATTATGGTCTCAATCAGTGCAGGTCGCAGAGAGATGTCGGGCAGTGGGGAGCTTCAAGAATGGAGGCAGTCTCCCCTGCGTAGCCGAGCTCGTCTAATGAGTCGTTTTAACGTGATTTGGCCTCATGGTCCGTCTCCTCTGCTCCACAGGGCCAGAGGGGTCAGCAGCAGGCTCGATACCCCCGTCTTTAATTACTCAGCTCATTAACACACGACTCCTCTCACTCTATTTCACGCTCATCAGCCGCTGTGACGAGCCTCTCATAACACCAGCTGATCGATTGGGCTCGCTCTGGTTACAGCTGTTAACATTATTGGCTCAATCAGAGAAGACAACTGGGAGGGAAGCTTGAGATTTGTCAGGATGAGGAATCAAAGCGTTTGTTTTTAAAACGCTTATACCATGACATCTGTATTTAATAAGACACGCAAACCTCTTTCAAACCGTGTAATTCAGTAATGATGTGTTATTTAAAATGACACACCAGTGTTTATGTGGCAATAAATAAACAAAATGCAGCTTTTTAATTGGACATTTTCCATAAATATATGTATCTTATTATATTTGAGCTTTTCATTGCTCTTCTGACTTTCCTATATCATTATTATTTGTATTATTTACTTGCACTTGGATTAAAAATCCCATGTATTATTATTATTATTATTCTGATTCTGGATCAGATTTTGATTCTGATTTTCGACAAATATAATATCTAAACAATGCATTTCCAGTCTTGGGATGCTGTGAAGCGACACACTTTGTTTTCTGACTTGCTTTTGAGGATAATTCATGCTTTCACCGGCGTCTTCTCTGCACTCCGTTGTTTCGTGCACAATAAAACAGTCGATGTAAGTGGAAAGCAGAAAGCACATTTGTAATAAATCTTTGGAAAAGAACTGAGCAGCCTCGATCCCTATTACTAAAGAAGCAGATACAAAAAGAAAGTTGTGAATAATGCATAAATTGCAAACCTCTTTCAGGGATCAGCAGCCTCTCTGCTGACCTGTGATAAATCACGGCTGCTTTATCAGTCCTGCTGAAGGCAAGAGGACGATACGTTAGGCCGCCATGATAGATATTATTCTTCTCCACGGGGGAAGGAGGCAATCTGTGGGTCCGCTTTGGACTATTGTGACGTTACTTTTATTGAGTCCTTCTATTATGTTCCTTTTGCTTCTAATTGGATCCATTTTCAACCCAAATACTGCCCTATGGACTATTTAAAGAGGCCCGATTGTGATATTTTGGGGGTTTTCCCTTTCCTCTAGTGTGTTATTTAGGTTTTAGTGCATGCAAATGGTCTGCAAACGCTGAAATCCCTTTGTTCCCTCCAGGCAGTTTCTTTCCCCCTCCCCACCTTGCCTGAAACGCCTCCATTGTACCCCTTTGTTTACTTCCTGAACATGATGATGATGATGATGATGATGATGATGATGATGATGATGATGATGATGATGATGATGATGATGATGCATTTTATTTATGGGCGCCTTTCAAAGCACTCAAGGACACCTTACAGAGCATAATTAAAAACAAGCAACAAAGAAGGTCAAACAGTAATTCCAGACTTAAAAATCATAATAATGACATCAGCGCTTCAACACATTGTACGTGATAAGGCTAAGGGGCGGGACATCTCTAAGTGGTTGACCAATCACAACAGAGCCGGCCAGCTAACCAATCAGAGCAGACTGGGCTCTGGTTTCAGACAGAGGGTGAAAAGAGGTGCTGCAGCACAGGCAGTATGAGAAGAATAAAGAGCTTTTGAACATTAAAGCATGGAGACATGTCCCAGTAGAGACACTACATACTGATATACACCTGAACATCAGCAGGAGAGGACTCTTTAAAGTAGAGACACTACATACTGATATACACCTGAACATCATCAGGAGAGGACTCTTTAAAGTAGAGACACTACATACCGATATACACCTGAACATCAGCAGGAGAGGACTCTTTAAAGTAGAGACACTACATACTGATATACACCTGAACATCAGCAGGAGAGGACTCTTTAAAGTAGAGACACTACATACTGATATACACCTGAACATCAGCAGGAGAGGAGTCTTTAAAATAGAGACACTACATACTGATATACACCTGAACATCAGCAGGAGAGGACTCTTTAAAGTAGAGACACTACATACTGATATACACCTGAACATCAGCAGGAGAGGACTCTTTAAAGTAGAGACACTACATACTGATATACACCTGAACATCAGCAGGAAAGGACTCTTTAAAGTTGAGACACTACATACTGATATACACCTGAACATCAGCAGGAGAGGACTCTTTAAAGTAGAGACACTACATACTGATATACACCTGAACATCAGCAGGAGAGGACTCTTTAAAGTAGAGACACTACATACCGATATACACCTGAACATCAGCAGGAGAGGACTCTTTAAAGTAGAGACACTACATACCGATATACACCTGAACATCAGCAGGAGAGGACTCTTTAAAGTAGAGACACTACATACTGAAAAACACCTGAACATCAGCAGGAGAGGACTCTTTAAAGTAGAGACACTACATACTGATATACACCTGGACATCAGCAGGAGAGGACTCTTTAAAGTAGAGACACTACATACTGATATACACCTGAACATCAGCAGGAGAGGACTCTTTAGAGTAGAGACAGTACATACTGATATACACCTGAACATCAGCAGGAGAGGACTCTTTAAAGTAGAGACACTACATACTGATATACACCTGAAAATCAGCAGGAGAGGACTCTTTAAAGTAGAGACACTACATACTGATATACACCTGAACATCAGCAGGAGAGGACTCTTTAAAGTAGAGACATTACATACTGATATACACCTGAACATCAGCAGGAGAGGACTCTTTAAAGTAGAGACACTACATACTGATATACACCTGAACATCAGCAGGAGAGGACTCTTTAAAGTAGAGACACTACATACAGATATACACCTGAACATCAGCAGAAGAGGACTCTTTAAAGTAGAGACACTACATACTGATATACACCTGAACATCAGCAGGAGAGGACTCTTTAAAGTAGAGACACTACATACTGATATACACCTGAACATCATCAGGAGAGGACTCTTTAAAGTAGAGACACTACATACTGATATACACCTGAACATCAGCAGGAGAGGACTCTTTAAAGTAGAGACACTACATACTGATATACACCTGAACATCAGCAGGAGAGGACTCTTTAAAGTAGAGACACTACATACTGATATACACCTGAACATCAGCAGGAGAGGAGTCTTTAAAATAGAGACACTACATACTGATATACACCTGAACATCAGCAGGAGAGGACTCTTTAAAGTAGAGACACTACATACTGATATACACCTGAACATCAGCAGGAGAGGACTCTTTAAAGTAGAGACACTACATACTGATATACACCTGAACATCAGCAGGAAAGGACTCTTTAAAGTTGAGACACTACATACTGATATACACCTGAACATCAGCAGGAGAGGACTCTTTAAAGTAGAGACACTACATACTGATATACACCTGAACATCAGCAGGAGAGGACTCTTTAAAGTAGAGACACTACATACCGATATACACCTGAACATCAGCAGGAGAGGACTCTTTAAAGTAGAGACACTACATACCGATATACACCTGAACATCAGCAGGAGAGGACTCTTTAAAGTAGAGACACTACATACTGAAAAACACCTGAACATCAGCAGGAGAGGACTCTTTAAAGTAGAGACACTACATACTGATATACACCTGGACATCAGCAGGAGAGGACTCTTTAAAGTAGAGACACTACATACTGATATACACCTGAACATCAGCAGGAGAGGACTCTTTAGAGTAGAGACAGTACATACTGATATACACCTGAACATCAGCAGGAGAGGACTCTTTAAAGTAGAGACACTACATACTGATATACACCTGAAAATCAGCAGGAGAGGACTCTTTAAAGTAGAGACACTACATACTGATATACACCTGAACATCAGCAGGAGAGGACTCTTTAAAGTAGAGACATTACATACTGATATACACCTGAACATCAGCAGGAGAGGACTCTTTAAAGTAGAGACACTACATACTGATATACACCTGAACATCAGCAGGAGAGGACTCTTTAAAGTAGAGACACTACATACAGATATACACCTGAACATCAGCAGAAGAGGACTCTTTAAAGTAGAGACACTACATACTGATATACACCTGAACATCAGCAGGAGAGGACTCTTTAAAGTAGAGACACTACATACTGATATACACCTGAACATCAGCAGGAGAGGACTCTTTAAAGTAGAGACACTACATACTGATATACACCTGAACATCAGCAGGAGAGGACTCTTTAAAGTAGAGACACTAGATACTAATATGAACCTGAGAATGAGAATGATATGGCGACCCTTTAAATTATGTTTAATGTGTCTTTTACAAACCATATCTGAATATGACGTTGAGGCACCGTTAAACCAAACACTGTCTGAGTCTGAACCAGAGGCTATATATAGTAACTTCTAATATTGGCACCGGGGCATCAAATATAGTGACTTATCACTTCCAGCCGGTTTGTTCCATTTATTTGATCCCTCTCCCTGGAAACATCCTGTTGTGTTGGAGGCCTGGAGTTATTGCAGCCATTCGTTTGCTGGAGTGCAGCTTTTATGGAATAGCTGCGATACAGTAGAATACGTTTCTCTGAATACGAGCGGCTGCTTCAGTGCTCCCCTCCACCCCGTTGCAAGTTTGACGTGATTAATATTGGCATGGGCAGTATTAATGAAAGTCTATTTTAAACCTCCAGACAATAGCCGAGCTTTCGCTTGTGCAAAAATAAATTGAGTGCCTCAGCTTTGTGGATCAAACAAGACATGAAGAGGGTTTTTTGCATGCTTACAGTATTTCATACCTAAGCACATGCTTTGCTGTATTCTATTTATAAACGCCTCAGTCGTGACACAGTGTGTACTTCCTGTGTGTCACTGTTTGTTACGCTCTGACTCTCTGTTGCTTTGCATATATGCTGATACAGTACATCTGTGAAGATTAACTGCTAATGCCTACACCTATATGTTGTTATAGTAATCTGGACCACGGAAAATTCATACATATTTATTTCCTGGCAGTAATTATGTTTTTGATGCATGCTGTCGGCGACGGAAATGTATTTTCTGAGGCTATGTGAGACAAGAAATACATATAAATGTCTTTATTACTATGCTGCTGTCTGGGCTTTACCCTGCAGTTCTCCAAAAAGAAGTCATTATTAAGAGAAATCTGGAAACAGTATAACTGCGTGTGTGTGTGTGTGTGTGTGTGTGTGTGTGTGTGTGTGTGTGTGTGTGTGTGTGTGTGTGTGTGTGTGTGTGTGTGTGTGTGTGTGTGTGTGTGTGTGTGTGTGTGTGTGTGTGTGTGTGTGTGTGTGTGTGTGTGTGTGTGTGTGTTTGTGTGTGTGTGTGTGTGTGAGACTATGAGCTATGAGCTATGATAGGAAGCTCAATCCTTATTTTTACAACATACAATTTCAATTTAAGAAACTAATATGAGGACACAACAGACACACTCAGTCTGCTGCAGTTTGGCAATATACCGGTCATGCACTGCACCATGTAAAGTCTGCAGGGAGGGACTCGGACAACCTTTGTTTGGCTCTGCAACACCAACAAATACCCTTTTTAAATACAACACCTTTAGCCATATATCACTGACCTGCAGGAATATGTCCGTAACAAAAACAATACTGTCCTGCATGTAACACTATCATTACCTTACTGTTACATAATCACAGTACATCCTAATTGTAAAGGCTTGCAAAGAGACATGAGTAGTATAAAATACTTTTTGAGGTATGCAAGCTCTTAAATAATCTGCTTTATTGCTTACTTTTGTACGACATGTAAAACTATCACAATTCAGTAAACTTTAAAATGTATGATTACAGCATTAATACATTCCCATGATTAATGCTTGTTACACTTGAAGTAATAACACATTCATTTTCAGAGTTTGCTTAAAGCTTAAATCTGTACACATTATTTAGTTTGACGTGATATTAACAGACCATTTATCAGTTCCTTCACTCTGTCACTCAACGTCACACATCATCACACCCATCACTGTCATGTGTGATCGTGATATTCTTAGTATCTTTTTTAGTCTGGAGGCAATGTTTTTTAAGGCAATTTGGCAGATTCTACTCCTACAATACAAATATAAAGACAAAATGAAACTTCTAATATTTAAGAAGATCAATGACTATAATCAGTACCTTTATAGCATTAGTAACAGATATTATGTTATCCATATAAAAGGATGACTAAAAATAAAAGTCAACAACTAAAGCAGAACAAAAAACAACATTGAGATATATTAAAAAACAGTCGTAAAAAAGCCAGGAGAAAAAAGTTTGAATTCGAATAACAGTTATAAAATACAAGAATACAGATTTCAGTGCAGTGTTAGATATTAATAGTGATTTGATTTAATTGAAAGCATCAGCGGAAAGAAAAGTCTTTAGCCTAAATGTAAAAGAAGTGAAAAAGTGACCCCACAGAAGACATGCGATTGTTTTCATGCTTTAATTTGTATAATGACTAAACAAACTAAATACAATGTGTTGATTAGTCATCTTTAAATGAATTCTCTAAAGAGGCTAGTTGCTTTCAGGACTTTGTGCTAAGCTAACTAGCTGCTAGCTCACTGCTAACCAGGGGCGGACTGGGACTAAAAATCAGCCCGAACTCTCGACCGGCCCACTTCGGTACCGCTGGCCCACCTCGGTACCACAAGTAAATATCGCTAGTCAATTGTCAATGGGGGGGGGGGGGGGGTGGGGGTGCTAGTGACTTATCCGACCGCGGCCCACTTCAGTACCGGCCCATCGGGATCAGTCCCGAACGTCCCGATGGCCAGTCCGCCGCTGCTGCTAACGTATAATGTCATGGATGTATAAAACATTGGTTTATATTTTCTAACGGAAAGCCAAAAAAAATATTTCAAAGTCTCCTCAAGTATGAAGTAACACAATTGGATATCTGATCATAAACTAATTAATTAACATCATGCTGATGAGTTGGTTTTAGAGTTTCTAGTTTGTGATTCATGTTGAAATGCAGCATATTACATATATTTACATCTTAATTTGATGCAGCTCCACATTGTGATGTTAAGCACTGAAGTGTGTTAAAATGTGTGCACATATTTGGTCCATATAGCCACGTCTCACCAGTCAGAGAGGCCCTCCTCTGGCTTGTGACGCCATGCTTGGTTTGCTGTGCAGTCGTCCATTCATGTGTGTTCTCATGTGCCCTGTTCACTGCCAGCGCTTAGTCAAAATAACTGCTCCATTATCACAATGCACTTCCATATCCATCAGCCAGGGAGAAGTGTGTCATTTTTAGACTTGCGTGCTGAAGCGCTTCAGGGTTTCTCATTTTAAATGGGAAAACATTAACACACCGAAGGAAATCAGATGTAAAACAGATTATATTTACATTCACTATCGCAGTGCTTAGAAGTGTAAGCAGTTTTAAATGTAGAGGCATTGTTGTCTGGACTGAAGCCTGCAGCAACTGGCATGAAAACACTGTTTTCACAATATCTTTTTTTAGGCTTTATCTTTTATTTTAGTAATCTGTAATGCTTTGTGTGCATGACACCAGAAGAGGAAGAAGTACTCAGATATTTTACTTCAGTAAAAGTACAAATACAACAGTGTTATAATGGAAGAAGTACTCGGAAAATATACTTAAGTAAAAGCACAAAGGTAATAGCATCAATATATACTGTAGTACAAAAAGTACTTATAATGAGGTTTGGCTCGTTTTAGAATCATATAAAGTTATATAATTGTAATTAATAATGCATTATTTATTTTATTATTTGAATGATGCACATGGTTGGGGATTATTTAATTTACTTTATATACTGTTGGGTAACTTAAAGATGGGGTATGTAATTTATTTCAGAAACACTTGTTATTTTCCATGGAATGCTCTTAACATCCCGATAGCAATAAATAAATGAAGTGCTTTGACAATAAATACATACAACAATGTCATCTGTGGAAGCCGTGGCGCTGTAAAAAGCACGACCAATTATTTTAGCCGGTCCGGCTAAAATAACTGGATGGCCTCCCTGCCTGTCAGCCTTCCATCTGTGCACAAACTGATCTCGTGCCCTCATTGGTCATGTGCACGTTCGTGTGTGTTGGAGGAGGGGCTCTGTAAGGAAGTGGCAGATATGTTCCGGCTGTGTATTTTCAAATCCTAGCGCAGTCGAGCTGGTTTCTCCAAAATGACCTACCCCACCTTTAACCTATTATAATATACAATAATTATTTGGTTGGTTTACATCTTGTGTTAATAACATACATACTGTATGCAGTGGCGGCGCCAGGGTATGGCTGGGGTAGGCTATAGCCATACCAAGAAATGGCTTAGCTCTACCTTAGCCCGACCATGAAAAATGATGCTAAAGTAAGCATGTTGAGAACACGGATTGCAAAAATCTAACGGTCGTGTCCACAACACACAAACTGATCCTGAAGTGCACGTTACCGACGCAATATGGTTGAGACCATTCGGGCTTATGCTAGAGGGGTGTAAGGAATAGTCTAAGTAGTGGGGGAGTTTTATACACTAAAGGTGTGGAAATTCTCTCGCGTTATAATATCAGCGCGGTCAGATCAAAATGCAATCAGAGCAACGAAACGTTGGGTCTGCTGCGTCATGCATTACTGATACGTCACGTTCACAGTGAAAAGTCCCCAAACTCGCGCCGAGTAAATTGCAGATAGACAGCAGAACTTCTAGGATTAATTGTATATTTCGGATGGATATATTTTTTCTTAAACGCCCTAGCATTGAGGTACAACAAGTCGAACAGGCGCTTTAATGCGACCCTACAAGGATGCCTTTATGGATTTACAGTGACTCATATGCATTTCCCTGACTCTGCCTGTGACCTCTGCTGGCTGCGAACGCTTATCTAAGAAACAGCAGTGGTGATGCACGGAACAGCAACCTGGGCCTGCTGGCTATCAGCAGAGGAGTAAGGCACTGGATGTGCAGCGTGTCATTGACATTTTCGCTTCCAACCACAACAACCGGCGGATCGCGCTGCTTTGAGAACGTCAATAGTGAGTTTTGAATATATTTGGTAATAATGGGTCATTTGAAAAAGTGTTTTGTATGACAATAGAGACACAGGCCACCTGTTGTGTGCTGTATCTGTCTCTCTCTGTTTACCTGTGTGTGTCTGTGTCTCTCCCTCTCTCTCTGTCTGTCTCTCCCTCACTCTCTCTCTCTCTCTCTCTCTCTCTCCCTCTCCATGTCAATTCTATATGCGAACTTTTCTTTTTTCTGCCACTGCTTAGCATGTTGTAACAACGTGGAATTAGCAGAATAGGCTATTGTATTGTTTAACTCACACCTGTTGCTCTCGATGTAATTTAGCTGATAAAAGGAGGCTAATAAAAGCCTCACGCGTGGCGTTTCACTGTCAAGGGGTGCGATATAGCGTGTAATTACATTACAAATACTGACTCGAGCCCCACCACTGTATGGGTTAGCCCTACCACAGACTACCCAACAAAAATACTCTGGCGCAGCCACTGACTGTATGCTACGTAGCTAGTAACCAATTTAAAACTATTGAAACAAATGGTGGAGTAAAACATTTAAATGTTCCTACAAAATTAAGTGCAGTCAAAATTAAAAAGTTGCATAACGTGAAACACGTACGTTAAATGTGTTAAAATACAAGTTCTTCACGTTTTCAGAACTTGAGTAAATGTACTTAGTGACATTTCACCAGTTTTGTCAATATACCTCCATGTAAGTGATTCTGAAAGTGTGTCCTCAGCACTTCCTGTTATTACTCTGATGGGCCGTTCATAACCGTAAACCTTCTCAATGAATATGAGTCACCTATAGTGTACAGTATATAAAGTATATGAAGCGGAGGGAAATGGCTATATAAAACCCACATTTGGTTAATGAGCCCTGCGTTTCCAAAGCGCAGGAATAAATGAATACTTGGAGTGCTCCTGTTGAGTGGAAAAGGTCCCTCTTTCGGCCCGTGGCACCTGCTGTTTGGAGGTCTTTGGGGGCGCGATGAAGCAAGAGGGAGAGTGTCATTATGAGTATTTTCCCTCCGCAGCAGCAGGGCGGGTCAGGAGTTTAGATTAGCATTTTAATGAGAGGAGCAGCGGAAAAGCGCAGCGGGGTGAGCTATCAGGTGACACGCAGAGTATGTAAATGATTAATAACAGGATCAAGAATGCATTGGGATCCTGTTAAGCAAATGAGGAGCCTGTCAGAATGCAATTGCAGTATTGATACTATGTCAGAGGTACAGCTTTCCCCGAGTCCTCCTCCAAATGTAATCTGGCGGTGAATTAGTGGGAATTAATGAGATTTCTCAAGGTAATATTTAGGAACAAGGTCCAGTAACAACTGATAAGGGTCTCAAGGAAGGCAAGGCAAGTGTATTTATATAGCAATATAGGCAATTTAAAGTGCTTTACACAAATGAAAGACGTTAAGAACATGGCATTTAAAAACAGTCATTAAAAAGCAAAGATAATAAAATAAACATTAAAAGAAAAAATACATGAATACAAGTTACAGTGATAATAATAATAATAATAATAATTAATAGTTCAATTAAAAGCAAGACAATTTCCTTTGTTTGATTGCTTTAATAATGAAATGTATGTATTTATTTACTTATTTACTCACTTACAGGGACAGTCACAACACTATACATTTCTGGATATGCGGCAGAGTTAACCAAGACGCTGTTATTCATCTGTAGTCGCGGGACAGAGCTTGTAAAAATAACCTTAAAAACAAAGATAGAGGCTCTCAAAACTGTAAATGATCATATAGAACAAAACATGCTTATTAAAAAGCAAGAAGGTATAAGAACATATTAGACACATCGTCTAATCCGAGGTTTGTTTTGCAAATAAGACAACTTTGGATACTCCAAAAATAGTCTCTCGGTACCTCGTGTTCTTCCTCTTCCTCCAAAAGAGTAAAGCAAACGGGACGTGACGGCAGTTTCTACGTTTGTGGGCGATGAGCATGATGCATATTACCCAGCTTTGGCTTTTATTATACCATTTCATCACATCAAATTAGAAATGAGTGCTGCCATCCGGTTAACTCTTTCCTGCCCTGAGAGGAATCTGCATGGAGACGTGTCCAAGCAGTATACTCCACTAGCAGCTGATCATGAAGTCAATCACTTGTATCTGGTGATTTATTATCTGAAAGAGGACATAAGGCAGTTAGTAAAGGGCAGATTATCCTTTAATCATAAGGTTGGTGGTTCATCCCCAGTTGCTCCTGTCAAAAAAGCACATACAGTAAGTGTGGACGGATGATTGAGGCACACATTGTGCACTTTCGGGTAAGATATTAAGCATATACTGTATAAAAGCAGTCCATGTGTCGTTCCAAAATGAAAGTGACTTTTAAAAAGTATCCCGGAGACTTTTTATGATATTTAATGTCTACCATAGCTGCCATTAACTTTGCGGAAGCTGCACTTAAAAGGTAATGTGTGTCAAAGGTCTGCCTCGTACTGCCACAGTGAGCCGCTAACTGACAGGGAGGCGATGGATGGGGATGGATGTGAGATGAATGATTTTAGGTTCCCCCTTGGAGATGATCTATTGGACAGCGAGAGGCAGGCAGAATGTAAATGATTGTGTAACAAATGTGTCAGTGTTTCATCAGTGGTGCAGACTTCTGGGAAACACATCGTATCAGTACCGCAGCAGGACTTCTCACCAGGTGGAGCTCTGATATTCCCCAGTAGGAATAGAAATGGGAAATTTCCTCACACAGGCTGTCTTTTTGGACCCTGTTTAGTGCAGGACAGAGAACAGGAAGAGGTGCTTTCAGGCCAGAGAGGAGATTCAGTCAAAGTCAAAAGTCAACTTTATTGTCAATCTTTCAGTTTGTGTGTACAGACAGAGAGATCGAAATACCCTTTCCCACAATCCAGAATACAAAAACAAATATATATACAAATATGTATATATACAGGGCCGTCCCTCCCTACAGGCCGATCATGGAGACCTCACCTTGCGGAGGGGGGCCTTATCTGAGCCGAAAATGTGGCGCACTTACGGCCCGTCCACACAGCAGCGTTTAAAAAATCTCCCAACGCTTCTCTGCCCATTCACTTTGAATGGGGTGACGTCACGTTGCCTCACTTTTCGCCGAACTGCATTGTGGGAAGCAAAGCGAAGATTTCCAGGATTTTCGGGATTCAAAAGTAGAGCAATGTTCAACTTTTGAAGCTGAGGTGGAAGCGTCAGCCAATCAAATCCCGTTTATGCAAATCTGACAGTACAAGCGCTAGCCAATCAAACCGCGTGTAAGCTGGAAGAGACATACCGCAGTTCATTTTCTATATTCCTGAAAGAATGGAGGAGAAATTAGTTATTGCTGTAGCAAATCACCCGGTTCTTTATGACCAGTCGCTAATAACTTACCGGGATACAAACCGGAGGAACCAGGCATGGAGGGAGGTGGCAGAGACAGTGGGTGAAACTGGTAGGTTTTCGCCTGTTTGGGGATTTTATATCCAGTTTACTTCGTTTTAACATTGCTATTGCTTTGTATGTCTGGGGCGGGAGATTCATGTGATTGGTTGTTGGTCGCGTTGCTCGCAAAAAATCCCCAAGCTTTCAGACACGCCCACCTCCAAGATTTTTTTAACGTGGCTGTGTGGACGTACCGTTAGTGTGGCGCGGCACGGTTTCGTAGCTGCGAGGCTCCACTAGCACATCCCGTCCATCCGTCCGTCCGTTGACGACGCTTGCGAAACAGAGGGCCTCATCATATAACTTTGCGTGGGGCCTCATGTTGGCCAGGGACGGCCCTGCCTATACAGGACTGTCTCAGAAAATTAGAATATTGTGATAAAGTTCTTTATTTTCTGTAATGCAATTAAAAAAACAAAAATGTCATACATTCTGGATTCATTACAAATCAACTGAAATATTGCAAGCCTTTTATTATTTTAATATTGCTGATTATGGCATACAGCTTAAGAAAACTCAAATATCCTATCTCTAAATATTAGAATATCATGAAAAAGTATACTAGTAGGGTGTTCAACGAATCACTTGAATCGTCTAATTAACTCGAAACACCTGCAAGGGTTTCCTGAGCCTTGAAAAACACTCAGCTTGGTTCAGTAAACTAAATCACAAGTATGGGGAAGACTGCTGATCTGACTGCTGTCCAGAGGACCGTCATTGACACCCTCCATCAGGAGGGTAAGACACAAAAAGAAATTTCTCAAAGAGCAAGCTGTTCACAGAGTGCAGTTTCAAAGCACATCCACAAAAAGTCTGTTGGAAGGGGGAAATGTGGCAGGAAACGCTGCACAACCAAGAGAGATGACCGCAGCCTTAACAGCATTGTGAAGAAGAGTCGCTTCCAGAATTTGGGGGAGCTTCAAAGACAGTGGACTGAAGCTGGAGTCCAGGTATTAAAAGTCACTGTTCACAGACGTGTCCGGGAAATGGGCTACAATAGCCGTATTCCCATGGTCAAGCCACTTCTGAACTCAAGACAACGGAAGAGGCGTCTGACTTGGGCTAAGGAAAAGAAGCACTGGACAGTTGCACAGTGGTCCACAGTCCTCTTTTCAGACGAAAGCAAGTTTTGTATTTCATTTGGAAGTCAAGGCGCCAGAGTCTGGAGAAAGGCTGGAGAGGAGCAAAATCCAAGTTGCTTGAAATCCAGTGTGAAGTTCCCACAGTCAGCGATGGTTTGGGGAGCCATGTCAGCTGCTGGTGTTGGTCCACTGTGTTTCATCAAGCCCAGAGTAAATGCAGCTGTGTACCAAGAGATTTTAGAGCACTACATGCTTCCGTCTGCTGAAAAGCTCTATGGAGATGAGGAATTCATTTTCCAGCATGATCTGGCACCTGCCCACAGTGCCAAAACCACCAGTAACTGGTGTACTGACCATGGCATTACTGTCCTCGATTGGCCTGCAAATTCCCCTGACCTGTACCCCATAGAGAATATGTGGGGTATTGTGAAGAAGAAGCTGAAAGACACCAGACCCAACAATGCTAATGAGCTAAAGGCCGCTATTGAAGCATCCTGGGCATCCATAACACCTCAGCAATGCCACAGGCTGATTGCCTCCATGCCACGCCGCATTGATGCAGTAATCCGTGCAAAAGGATTCCCAACCAAGTACTGAGTGCATTAATGGACATTTTCAAATGTTTGATTGTGTTTTGCTGTTATAAATCTTTTTTTTTTACTTGGTCTGAGGAACTATTCTAATTTTTTGAGATAGGATTTTTGAGTTTTCTTAAGCTGTATGCCATAATCAGCAATATTAAAATAATAAAAGGCTTGCAATATTTCAGTTGATTTGTAATGAATCCAGAATGTATGACATTTTTGTTTTTTTAATTGCATTACAGAAAATAAAGAACTTTATCACAATATTCTAATTTTCTGAGACAGTCCTGTATACACAATCAAAAGACACATTTATACATGTGATGTGTGATGTAACCATGCAGCAAGGTCATTCCGAAGTAATGGAGTCCATGCGGTGAAACGTAAACCTTCAAAATGTCACGCACAGTAGATACAAGGATATCTTGACTCACCTTTCATTGTGTGTTGAAGGGTAAAACAATTCAATCGAAGGAAGGAAATGTACAAATGTCTAGCAAGCATTTCAAGAAAGTTGGTCCATAGAAGTATTTAGATATGTTACTTGCTTGATTAGTAACAATAGTGATGCCACAGTGTAGAAATACTCCATTACAGGTAAACGTTATGCTCTCAAAATGTTTACTTAAGTGAAAGAGGCCCTTGTGCTTTTTGGGTTTTCCCTTTTCTTGTAGTGTGTTCTTTTAGTTTTATGCAAAATAAAGATATTTTTGAACATTACAGCATGGAGACAAGTCACAGTATGAGACACTAAACACTAATATCAACCTGAAAATGAGCAGAATATATCCTCTTTCACTACAGAAGATTTAACATCAAAATGTTTATCTACAAAAAAGTCAACATACTGTACCTTTCCCAACTCCTAATAATTATATTATGACTATAATGAGGCATAAATGTGTTCATTGCTTTCATGTTCCAACATTACTACATATGTATTAACAACACATACTTCTGGTTAGCTTTTGAATATCACCAAGGGATCAATGGAGACTCTCATTTCTCTTTTGAGTTGTAATGGAGTAAAAGTATACATACATTACCTCTTAATTGTACATAAATAATGTGAATAATGCTTGTACTCACACTGGTTAACCAAGATGTCACTCGTTTGTAGGCATGTGCTAATTGCTGAAGTGAAATTGCATACCTTTTTATTTCCCCAAGATGCAAATTACAAAACCTTCTCAGTTTGAGATCATGTTTTGTTTCTACAGCCAATTATGTCTTCCTGCGTTCACACACCCCTCCTATACAATCCAAGGCCAGCGTAGCAAAACCTTGAACAAAGCTGGAAGTGTGTGTTCAAGTAATTACCACCCAGGGATTGTGTTTAGTGGTTCATGGCATCCAAAACACAGCCTGCCCCACGCTTTCTTAATTACTCTAATTACACTGCTGATTCCTGTTGTGGCTTGACTTCTGATTCCTTCCTGAGAAACAGCCAGTGGGAAATAAACTCAAACGTACACAAGATTTACTGTAGGCAGAGCTTTCAAAATAAACACTAAAAAGTCTCATTGTAACCTATAGCGAAAACAGACCAAAGGCAGATTTGAACCATAACATCACGCTGCATATTAATGACATTTGGAGCTGTTGCATTTGTATGTAAAACATTTAAGAGACCACATTTCGTGCCTTTCAGAAATATTAATTGTCGTTTTAAGCAATAACAGTTAGTTTTTTAAGCTGCTGTGTCAAATTACTCAGTTTAACATTCATTGAAGCATTTTTTGCTCGAGGATATATTCTGCTAATGTTCATGTCTCCATGCTTTAATGTTCAAAAAGCTCTTTATTTTTCTCATACTGCCTGTGCTGCAGCACCTCTTTTCACCCTCTGTCTGAAACCAGAGCCCAGTCTGCTCTGATTGGTCAGCTGGCCGGCTCTGTTGTGATTGGTCAACAGCTTAGAGATGTCCCGCCCCTTAGCCTATCATGTACAATGTGTTGGAGAGCTAGCCAATAGAAGCGCAACTGTTACATAGCGATGTCACTATTTAAAAACACATTTGTTTTTAGCCTTTGCAGACCATTAAAAAGCTATATATAAACACACCACAGGAAAGGGAAACCCCAAAAAGCATAATATGGCCTCTTTAACATATACGTATTCTTACTGAATAAGTTAAAACCTTTCAGGTGTAATTGATCTGCTCAAGGTGAGTTCAATTATATTTCCTCAAATAGAAGTCAAGTACAGAGTTATGCAAAAGTCATTAGGTCAAATTGTAGTTCTTTCATTTTAATTGTATGGCCTCAGCATCAGCATACCTTTCATTATAAACACCAGTACATAAATAATGGAAGAGAAAAATAGTCATTATATTTTTTTATTTGCAAATCATACAACACACACCTTTTATTTATCCTCACTGTGCCTGATTCCATTTCCTTCCTGTACCTCGCTGCAGACTTACACGTGGACGTAATTCATGACAATATTGACACCAATCTTGAATGCATTTCACTCCCCTGCCTGTGTAAAACTTCCATTTCTATAATGGATGTTGTGGAGTGCAGATATCCATAAAGTATTGACCTTGAGCCGAATAAAGTGAAGACAATAGAAACTCCAGAGGCCCTGCCCTGCAGTTGACCCCCCTGCTTTCGCTCCATTGGCAGTGTAAGCGATCGATAAAGTATCACACAAAAGAATAAGTTAAGATATCTTTCACCTCTACGCATCCATTTTGACATTCCTCCAATATCTGGGATGTCATTTGTAAGGAGTATAAATGATCCGCGAGTCACCCTATCCCCTTACATTCTCACAGGGAAATAAACTACTGTAGTAGCTGCAGATAGCGGGACATCTGGCAAAGTGGGGAATTATATTTGTGCATCACTGTAACAAGAGAGCACATTTCTCACTGGGGACACGAGAAATGAGACTGCTGGGTGCCAAATCGTCTAATTAATTCAGAGGCGCCATGGAAGTGCTCTGTAGATTAGCAGATTGGACCACAAACAAGAAAAACTGTGTCTTTTTATACTTATGAAAGCGGGCAGTGGGGTCATATTTCACTTAACGGGCTGATGTCAACAGATGTTGTGTTATGGGATGGCTCTTTTATTTCCCTTGGCTTTGTTTGCTGTTTAGCGCTCAAAGCCACACAAATCCCCCGATAAGTAGCGGTGGAATTCATTCCTCTGCAGAGATGTATTTACTAAGTCATTTGGGAAATTAACAAAAAAGGGGCACTTTTTGTTTTCCTATAAAGCTGAAGACGTTCTATGGAGAGAGGATCTCTGTGCCGCAGATAATGGTTTCGTCCTCGGAGACAACACACAGCATTATGCCAAACCCAGCTCAGTGAATGAAAGGTTTCAAACAGTGAAGTGTTATCCCTCTGTAATAGCAACAGAACCACTCCAGCGGCCAATAATGAATGGAACAGATAATAATGTAACCAACTACATTATTCAAATGATCTCTCGGCAGTCAGAGCTGTGTGTAATGATGCTCTCTATTCGACAGTCTGTGAAACTGCAACCATTCATTCCCAGCGCACACACACACACACACGCAGACACACACACACACACACACACACACACACACACACACACACACACACACACACACACACACACACACACACACACAAAAGTACATGACGTGATTATGTATGCCTCTCATGTCTTTGGCAGAGGACAAGGCCACGCTCGCTATGGCTCGTAAAAAATAAATGTTTCTTCCTCATTCAGAATCTAAATCACTTTATCATATAAGTACAGTTGATAGGCGTGACATTCTTATGGTGACTCCTCTGCAGCTCACACAGTCAAACGAGAGAACAATGTGAGGAACTGTAATATCAGGAACAAAGATATGATACTCAGCAGAAAACATGTCACCTCAGCATCTGGATTATGAGATAGATGTTTAGGTATACGTGTCTTAGTGCTCTTGAAGATCTTCTAAAATCATTATTTTTTTCCCTTACAGTATGTGCTGTTATATCGATGGCGTGGTCCGATATTGCTTGTTATTTGTTCATTTTTAATAATAATACATTTGATTTCAAAGCGCATTTCCAGGTGCTCAAAGACGCTTTACAGTGGTTTGATAAAACATGATAACATAGAATAAAGAATAGAAAAATAAATAAATATTAAAACAGCAACACAGCATAATTCACAAATGAAAAGCCAGTCTGAAGAGGTGTGTTTCGGTCCGTGTTTTGAAAGTGGATGGGTCGGTGCAGTCTCTGATGTGTTGTGGAAGGGAGTTCCAGAGGGTGGGGGCAGCGATGGAGAAGGCTCTGTCCCTCCAGGTTCGGAGCTTGGTTCGTGTGGGGATAGAGAGGAGGTTCGCTTTTGATGAACGAAGGCTGCGGGAGGGGGTGTAGTGGTGGGTCAGGTCGGTGAGGTAGGGGGGGTGCCTGGTTATTGAGAACTTTGTGTGTTAGCAGAAGGATTTTGAAGTGTATTCGTTGACGGACAGGGAGCCAGTGCAGGTTTTGAAGGACGGGGGTGATTTTTTAACCATGGAGTATAAGATATCGCCAAATAATTTAGTGATCACATGACCAAAGACTATGTATGAGACCAAGGTTTATATTCCCAACCAAATGTAATCATAATATGCCCAGATGAAATTTCAAGGAAGTAAGATAAGGTGATATTACATTATATTTGAAAATTTTAAACTGTTTAATGGTGATTCATGAATAGTAGAGGTTTTCATTTATTTTCTATGTATTTAGCTGATTCTAAAGGTATCCAAAAGTATCCATATTGAACATTTATTTTTACATTACTAATGAATTAAAAAAAAAAATTGTGTTCAGTAACTTCGAGTTTATGGAAATTAGTAAAGTTCAATATTCTTTCAGTTTGATTTAAAGAAAAAATCCATGATAGGAGTCGGATAAAATAAAAATAAACCGTATTCCCATTGATTATTTTACTTATTAAATCATGGACATGTGCTTTTCAGTAACTGACTATATCTGACCCTGAACATACAGTATATCTTCGTGAGGAGCATATCAAATACATTTTCTTGGGAACACTGTGCAGTATTTTCTAGATCAGGGGTGTCCAAACATTTTTCAACGAGGGCCACATACAGAAACATATACGAAGGGCTGGGCCACTCACTAGAGGTATACTGCCTCATAAGTTCAGTTATAAGTTAGAAAAATCAATCGCTAAATTATTCTTGATACTTGAAAATGCTTTAAGAAACAGAACAGCCTACATCACAGCTTCGCCTCATAGGGTTTCATTTATTTAGTTGGCAGCTCATTCCTTAAAGCAGAAGCCTCAGATATCTTTAATAAGTGGAAATATGAAGGGTATATTTCAAGCTTAATATGTAAATACGTTATTAGGCTTTTTTCTTATCAATTTAAATTAGTTAGAAAATGTTTTCAACTTTAAAAACTGTGCTTATGAGTACTGTGTAATATATGTGTACGTATATATTTACAAAGTACAATATAAGACAAGCACAAGTTTCATTTGTGGGCCGTACTCCATTATACTTTTTTAATTTGCTGAGTGCCGATTCAAAATGGTCCGTGTTCCACTTTGACCGTGGGGCGTAGTTTGGACACCCCTGCACTATGTGAATCACTCCAATTAAAAACCCTAGCTGTGGCTCCGAGGTGTTGGAGTATTATGTGCTTTATTCAGTAACTGACTACATCTGACCCTGAACATACGATATATCTTCGGCATATAAAACACACTTTTTTGGGATCACTGTGCAGACATCAAATCAAATTCCTCGTACGTGTCAACCTACCTGGTAATAAACCTGTTTCTGGTTCTGATTCTAATTCTGAGTATACACTATGTGAATCACTCCAATTAAAAACCCTAGCTTTGGCTCCGAGGTGTTGCATGTCGCTGAGACCTTGACTCTGGCCCAGGTGAGTGGGATGCTGGGTGGGAAGACAGATGACACCGCAGAAGAAAGTCTGCGTCCCGGGGCTGACTGCATTATCCAGTCTGAACACCCACTCAGGAGCAAGACCCAGCAGGGCAGATGGGACCAGAGTCTGACTCATTTAAATAGACCTTGGAGTTGCCAATTGGCGTTTAGCCTGTGAACTGAGGCAGAAAATAACACCTTCTAAATAATGAAATAAGCCTTCATTTAATGAAAGATTCAGGCTCCATGTCCTTTAACTAAACCTGAAGACCTTGGATGAGGATTATGTTTCCATGGCAGTGCTTACCCACATTATATGAATATTTCTCAGCCCTTTAACATCTCTTCCTCTGGCAGGACCTGAAACGTTTTAATTTGCCGCATAAAAGAGGAGACTAATTGTTGTTGACACATGAGGCTACATAATAGAGCATTGGCAACTTACATGGAGGACACAATATAACAGGACCTCGCATATGTAACTGATGAGCATATAGTGTGACTAAACATACTGTAGACATGACAAGAATGGGTTCAAAGCCAAAAGATGTGCACTCATCTGGAGAAGACTGGTAAATAAGATGTATGCTGTGCGAGCGCTGTGGGGGCTGAAAACCCATCAAGCCGTAACTTATCATGTTCTTCTAATTAGAGTTCCAGCGTCCTCACCGGCAGTCAAAAAATTACACTCCATTAATATTCTGCCATTTACTTGGAGCACTTGCATAATTTTTTCATAAGCATAATGTGACTTAACATCAGAAGACGCCAGTTCTCAGCAGCGTGGCTCGCAAGACTCCATGTTTCTGCTCGGAAACAGTCCCCTAAATAGTGTATCACAGGCATAATGTGATTTAACAATCAATGGCATTGCTCTACAACCTCTGTGTTTCAATGTTGAGGCGGAAAGCTACTTACTGTGAGAGTGTAACTTAATATAGAGGCCGTACTATCAGCTTATCAGAAAACAGGTAGAGAACCATCTCCATATTGTTTCCACACCTTCTGTCATTCGTGTGGACTTTCCTCTGATAGTGTCTGACCAGAAGTCAGTGGTGGAAAACATCTATGCTTATTTCATAGCTTAGTGGAATTGTGGATCCTGATTGGTCTATTTGGAAATGTCAGAGGTTGTAAATACTCACTAACACACCACTGCTAAGGACAACAGACCATTGCTAAGGAGGATCAAGGGACTATGTGCAGTCATATAAATCAGCAGAAAGAAGTCCGGTAAATTCAACGCCAGCTGTGGACAACAAACATTCGTTTTCACCTTCGGGAAACACCATGGAATACTATTGGGAAAGGCAGAAGAGGACAGACAGGAAGTAACACTAAAGGGAACAACAGAAGAAGACAGACGAGAAGTAAACACTAAAGGGAACAGCAGAAGAAGACAGACAGGAAGTAAACACTAAAGAGAATAGCAGAATAAGATGGAGAGGAAGTAAACACTAAAAGTAACAGGAGAAGACAGACAGTAAGTAAACACTAAAGGGAACAGCAGCATAACACAGATGGGAAGTAAACACTAAAAGTAACAGCAAAATAAGACAGACAGGAAGTAAACACTAAAGGGAACATCAGAAGAAGACAGATGGGAAGTAAACATTACCAGTAACAGCAGAAGAAGACAGACGGGAAGTAAACACTAAAGGGAACAGCAGAATAACACATACAGGAAATAAACACTAAAGGGAACAACAGAAGAAGACAGATGGGAAGTAAACACTAGAGGGAATAGCAGAAGAAGACAGACAGGAAGTAAACACTAAAGGGAACAGCAGAATAAGACAGACAGGAAGTAAACACTAAAGGGAATAGCAGAATAAGACAGACAGGAAGTAAACACTAAAGGGAACGGCAGAAGAAGACAGACAGGAAGTAAACACTAACATGAACAGTAGAAGAAGACAGACAGAAAATAAAAACTAAAGGGAACAGCAGAATAAGAGAGACAGGAAGTAAAAACTAAAAGTAACAGTAGAATAAGACAGACGGGAAGTAAACAGTAAAGGGAACAGCAGAATAAGACAAACAGGAAGTAAAGACTAAAAGTAACAGGAGAAGAAGACAGACAGGAAGTAAACACTAAAGGGAACAGTAGAAGAAGACATACAGGAAATAAACACTAAAGGGAACAGCAGAAGAAGACAGACAGGAAGTAAACATTAAAGGGAACAGTAGAAGAAAACAGACAGGAAGTACACACTAAAGGGAACAGCAGAAGAAGACAGACAGGAAGTAAACACTAAAAGGAACAGCAGAAAAAGACAGACAGAAAATAAACACTAAAGGGAACAGCAGAAGAAGACAGACAGGAAATAAACACTAAAGGGAACAGCAGAAGAAGACAGACGGGAAGTAAACCCTAGAGGGAATAGCAGAAGAAGACAGACAGGAAGTACACACTAAAGGGAACAGCAGAAGAAGACAGACAGGAAATAAACACTAAAGGGAACAGCAGAAGAAGACAGACAGGAAATAAACACTAAAGGGAACAGCAGAAGAAGACAGACAAGACGTAAACACTAAAGGGAACAGCAGAGGAAGACAGACAGGAAATAAACACTAAAGGGAACAGCAGAAGAAGACAGACAGGAAATAAACACTAAAGGGAACAGCAGCAGAAGAAGACAGAAGTCAGAAATAATAAATCTGAATGTTGTTTAATGTAATGGTGAAAGAAATGGAGAGTTGAGAAACAGGTGAGAAATAGAAAAGCGAGTACAACATGTGTGTTCCTTTAAAAGTGTACAGACATTATTTGATGATGTGTTGAGAAACTTAGCAGTACATTCAGCTCGGCAAATTTGATTACTGCTGTGATGTTCTTCATACTTCACTGCACTTCTCATTGCTTTCCTGCTTCTGTGTCTTCATTTGTCGGAGCAACTTCATTATGGAGGTGTGAGGAAGTTAACATTACACTCAGCAAATGTATTGATTCTGTTATGTACTTTATTATTATGACATAAATACATCCCAAAATCCTGATTTGTTGTCTTTTCCATCAGTTGTTTAACATGGTGGATGTTATGGTTATTTATGATGTATCTTTCTATATTTGGTTCTTGGGAAGACACCAAAAGCTCTTTATCTTGAGCTGAAAGGCTTTTTGATCCACTGCTGTAGACCTGTGACTTTTCCAAAAGGGAGGACTTTGTATCAGACGCTGAGTCCTTGTCAGAGTAGTGTTGGAGGGCGTGACACATTCCTCGTGTGGACAGGTTTGTTAATTGGCTTCATAGCAGAAGACTCTGGAAGACAATAGCAAGGCAAACAAAAGCAGACAGCTGTTGGCTTTTCTGAGAGGGGAACCAAACGACTTGCTGAGGCAGAGGGCTCTCCGAGATTACATCTTACAGCCTGGAGTTGTCACATGACGCAATACGACCTGCGTTATCTCCCTCGGTGGTGTTACTGTTCGCTCACAGAAACTCACCTTGTTGCTGTCATTGAAACGAGGGAAAGGTGACAGGATCATTTGGTCCTCTTGAAATTGTTCCTTTGGGCTCTATTTTCTTTATTTGGGCACATGGTCATCCATTGCTCGTCCTTTTTTTCAACTTCTTCATTAAGTTATGTGTGTATACTAATCTGTAGTTGAAGGAGAGTTAATAATAACATGCTGCATTCAACCTCTGACCCCCCCCCCCACCTCTTTTCTGTTTTTGTTTGTCTCTTTATGTATTTTTCTTCGTTTTTTATTTTCTTCTCTTTCAAAGCGTCTTTGAGTTTTTAGAAAAGCGCTATATAAGTGTCATGTATTATTATTATTATTATTATTAGTAATAATATAGATTTTCCGCAGCTGTCACACAATGATGTCACTTCCTGTTTAGTAGCTTCTGGTTTAGATATGGAAGAAACGGTAAGCACGGGAAGTGAATGCTATCAGAATAATCCACTTGCTTCAAATAGGAAAAATGAAAGCTGTAAGTTAATTTATTTGACAGTGGAGATCTTATAAACATGTCGTTAAAATTATGCTTAATAGGTTTATTTTACCTTTGCAATAACAGTAAGCTATCAGGTATACTAGCAGCCTAGCTAGCTGTTACCTACAGTGCAGGAAAAACAATATATATATTTACAATATTATTTACAACTATGTTCAATCCAATTGTTATTCTTAAAAAACACTGAATATGTTTTAAATGGTCTTTATTTTCAGTTGTCAGCAACATAAGGAAAGTGTGGCATATGACACTCTTAATACGCTGCGGCTTACCTTGGAGTTTGATAAGAGTTTTGACAAACTGCCTGGAACACACTTCTAGCTTTATTGAAATATATCTAAATATACATCCCCATTTTTTGTGTGCAACCGTATTACGCTAATAAGCTTATCTCGTTCTTTGAATGCCAGTTTTTGTTTGGACTTAAGAGACTCCAATGAGGATATATTTCTGCTGAGCTGTTGACTTTATTTTTAGTTCTCTGGACTGAGCAAAGGACTCATTATTATGGTTTGGAAAATAAACTGTGGGGAGCTGAATTTGCATGATGTCTAGACAATAAGAGTTTCTCTGTATTTCAATGCAAGTTAAGTCAATGTGCTTTTGCCGGTTGTAAGATAACTCTTTTAGAGATTCATATTTCCTATTCATTGTAGGGTTGGCTGCCTTAACAATGGTAAAACTGCGTCATGACAGAACAAACAGTATAGGAGGTAAGTGTTGGAAATGGTCATTGGTTGAGCCACATTACTGATGAATTAGCTATTAAAGATCGATAAAAAAAGAATGAACAGCTTTTTACATTTCCATGAGTGCAGTTTAATCAGGTAGGAATAATGAAGAGCTCCATACAGTTTAATAGAAATAGACAACAAAAGGTTCCCTCCGTTCTTCATTTGATTTTTATTTGATTTGTGAAATCCACTCTGTTTAACCCTTTAAAGCCCAAATATAGAAACACATTAGATTTTTTTTTGACCTTTCAGATGTTGCTGTTGATTTTCTCTGGAGCAGAAAGGAAAGAGTTTTCACATTGTGGTACGTTTTTAGCGAAATGTTGTAATATTGCAACGTTGGGCTTAGGTGGGAGCAGAACTCATGTATTTCTACTCACATGTCTGAATAAATATATTGAACAACTAAGGGTTGATTTGCAGGACTGGTTGCTTACTTAGCCCTACATCAGTATATATAGCATGAATAATAATCTCACATCAGTCATATTTTCTATGAATAGTCATTTATTGAATATGGTAGTCCCAAAAACAGTTCCTATCGTCAGAAAAGCAGAGACGGGCGTCACACTTGGTGCATTGTGTGTTTGTGTACCCTTTACTGCAGTGTCTGCAGCGTCCTCTCTTTGTCTTCCCTGGAAAATGTGCCACTAGGTCCTTCAGTTGAGGTCCTTCGTCCTGTGGAGGCTGTGATCTCTTGGACGGGGTCCCGTTTGGTGGACTCCCATCACCTGAGGATGGTCTCTTCTGAGCATTCAACGGGCTCCCTGATGTCACTGTCGCTGCTGGGCTCCCGTTGCCTGAAGAGGGTCGTCCTCTCTTGGGTGTTTTCAGAGGAGTTGTGTTCACCTGATTGGAACAGAATCAATCAAGAGACATGTCAAAAATATTACAGTGAAATATAAAAAAATATTACAAACGGCAAATAGCAGAAATGCTTTCTTACCAGGATGAGAGAGGAAGCTGGATCCGCCTGAAACTGTCTCCTGGTCAGGATCTCCTGCTTTGCCATCTTTAGAGCTCTGCAGTCCCATTTGAGGAGCCAGGCGTTGATCACAGCAAGGACGATGGTGTGCCAGAAGATGTACACGTACCAGCGTCAGGACTTCGTGGGTCTGGTCCAGCAAAGGATGACACAAGTGTGACCGCTCTGCTGTCATACCATTTGGCAGCACAGATGTGGTGGTTGGCCTCCACTCGGATGTCAAAGCTTCCTCTCCCTTCTTTCCTCAAGCTCTGAGAAAGTAATCCAGGTTGGCAACTGCATACAGATGATCTCTCTTTCAATGATTAGTACATTAACTTTTCCCAATGTCTTCCTCATGGCTTTCGAAAATGGGCTTGTAGCACACAGCAGAATTGACGCTTGACAAACAAAGCAGGGGAATTATTATCTGGAATAAAAGGCTCTTTGACAGGATCCCCTCAGCGGAGGTCAGATGTCTTGAGTCCGAGGCGCTCCCCGATGATTGGATTATTCTGCTTTTCAAGCAGAAGCGCCGTCTGGCACACAAATGTAAAGTGCGAAAATGCAATGTTTAGTGCCTGATGAGATTCTAATAGAATAGGAGAATCCCCTTTGGAAGAAAATTCAAAGAAGAAGGCAACGCATGTGAGACATGTTGGGACTGAGGGCAATGTATAAAGCCATCTGAAGCTTGAAGACGAGATTGAAACTCACACTGAGGTAATCACAATCAGCCTTCATGTTGTAGGCAATCATAGCAGCGATAATCCTTCATATCCAAACAATCCCAGTGTTGGCAAACGTGTCGCTATTTAGATATCCGCAGGGTTGGGAGGGTTACTCCTGAAATGTATTCAATTACAATTTCTAGTTACCTGTACAAAAATCTAAAAGAGTTTCAAAATATAAAAGTAATTGCTTTTGGATTCAAATGCAATACAAATCGATGAGAGAAAATAAATATCAATAAGATGTTTTTAAGTGTTTTTTGTAAGACAGCAGAACAATGTGGTCTTAGTAAAGAAGATATTTAATAATAATAATAATAATAACATTAATAGATTACATTTGTATAGCGCCTTTCAAGGGACCCAAGACCGCTCTACGTGGTGAACAAACAAAGAAACAAAAGTGGCAAATAATAAAGTAAAACATGTAATAACAGTAGGAGTGGAAGCAGGGGGACTGTGATGAGTTAGGGGTCAAAGGCCATGGTGAACAGGTGAGTTTTTAATGATGACTTGAAGATGTCCACGGAAGCAGAAATGCGGATTTAGGATAAAAAATGTGTCCTTTGCTCAGAGCTTTCATGAAGCATATCTGTTGGTAGATAAACTACAGTTTAAAAAGGCAGAAATAAAATCTGAGCTCACAGATAATGCTCCGTTTTAGTCAGGGCCGTCCCTGGCCAACATGAGGCCCCACGCAATGTTATATGACGAGGCCCTCTGTTTCGCGTGCGTCGACGGGGGGATGGGTGGTGCTAGTGGGGCCTCGCAGCGGCGAAACCGTGCCGAGCCACACTATGTATAACATAAACTAGGGATTTCCCGATCACCTTTTTTTGCTCCCGATCCGATTCCGATCATTTGATTTTGACAATTTGCCAATACCGATTTTTCCCGATCCTATCTTTATGCAATGCATTAAAAGAAAAAAAAGAAAAAAAGCATTCAAGTTGTCCCTTAAGGTTATTTTTGTATTTAAATTGGATATTCTATCCAACATGGATATAGCTTCTTTTTTTCACACCAGCATTGGATCAGTTCAGTTGTGCAGCATTGGATCAAAACAAAATAAAGCTTTCAGTACTCGTTAGCTTACTGCTACAATTAGACACTGCGCCCTGCCCACTCTGTTGCCAGATTTGAGAGAAATAAGCAACCAGGTCTATGAAAACAAGCCCCAAAGAAGCAACACATACATGATGTTGTGTAATTTGAAACCACATTAAAAAAAAAAAAAGTATTTCTAAAAAAAAAAAAATCCCGATCCCCGATTTTTTTTCTCCCGATTACGATCTTTTGAAAATCACGTGATCGGCTCCGATCCCCTGTAGGGAGGGACGGCCCTGGTTTTAGTTAAATAAACACAGTTAAACTCACACACAGTGTTTTATGAACATATAGGTTCACTTTCTGAATAAAACAAAAACAAATGAACCAAAGAAAGTGAAAAGCAGATTCAAGCAGTATCGTATAGATTCACACTTAAAGTATTAGAAAACAGAACAGTACAGTTTACAGAGAAGAGATAACATCTGATCCTTTTACAAAAAACACTATATGCTCTTGTTAGGTAGTAACATTGTAATCCTGCTAGTAATCCCCAATTTCTAGAGATGTAGCAACAATCCAGTATCCTGATTATGTAATCCCGTTACTCCCAAAGCCTGGGTGTTTGGCTCAAGAATTTGGAAAGATTGTGAGGTAGATCCTCATCTGTCTTTGTCTTACTACGCCCCCCCCCCCCACACACAAACCTGATCCTACACCAGACAAATGTAATCCCACCAAAACTGATCCCTCCTGGCCACCTTCAATAAGCTGATGTAAGCAGAGCTGTATGTTTAGCAGGTAAAGCTGTTCATTTCTCTAAATTAGCCTGTCAATCACAGCATATATCCCAGGACTCATTTCCCTCTTCTGCTGATTAATGGCATGGAGTGAGTTTCTCAACGTGCCATATGCAATTCATTAGCTTCATCTGCAGGACTCAGCAAAAACCATGTCCAGTCCTGCCTCTCTGTTTGTGACCGTACACAAGTTGAGGAGATACAGCACTGTAATGCTGCTTGTTAGTATGCTAATGTGTATCAGTTTAACACACCTTTCCATTTCCAAGCACCACGTTATGAGACAAGTAAGTATCCCCTCCAGGTTGACATGCATCATGGGAGAGACCCATCAGGAAGGGTGGCCATTATTCAGATCATTCCCACCTAACGAGACTTATTTTTCCTTCACGATTAGCAAATATGAGCCGGGGGATTCACAGCTGGTTACATATGCAGTAACCCTAGGGTGACTTTACGCAAAGCTGCTTGGAATAAATTGATCAGGCTGTGTTTATTCACCAATCTGCGGATTATTCCACATCTTTCTCACTGGTGATTTACGACAAAGCCTATGTAATATTGCCTGTGTGCATTTTTCTTTTAATTGAAGCAATAACGGTGATTCTCAGTAGGTAAGGAGTCACGGTTGATTCCATATTTCCATACATTTTTGACAAATCACCGAACATGCATTCCCGAATTGCCGGACGTTTATGAACTCTTCAATCAAATGTCAATTGTAATTAGGCCACAAACGTTCCATTGATTTAGTGAGGGAACCATTTCCTCAGTCACTTAGCTAAGCGCTGCACAAATGATTCAGAGCTTTGGATCTGCAGATTGATAACTTATGTTGAGCCGGGTGATTTCTTTGATGTCATATTAACTTCAGCTGTCAGATGGCTTTTTGGACTCGATCCCGCTCCATTTGCTCCATTTTACGACGCGTGTTTAACGAACCTGGGACGCCGTGAGCTTTGGATAAATATCCACCAAGTGATAGTGACACCTCACACTGTATCATCCCTAGTTGCTATAGGTAACGGTACTTTTAAGGCTTCAGTGACTCTTGCAGATCGGCCCTAAATAGCTCGGGTCTTTTATCCCTGTGTCTCTAACTTTATCTTGGCAGCTGTAGCATGTCGTCTGAGGGAGCGCTCCCCAGTGAGGCTTCAGAGAGAGAAGGAGATGCTGCAATAAGCCTGAGGAGAAGTTAGTGTTGTGGAGAGAGGAGGGGCTTTAGTGGGTCTTTTAATACATTTAAGGGGTATTTTAATTATTGATTAATCTGCAGATAATTCTCTGGAATCATTAATGAATAGCTTGGTCTATAAAATGTTAGTATATTATGTAAAAAGTCCATCCGATTGTCTGAAGCGCCAAACTGATGTCTTTTATAATGTATTATCCGTCAGAAATATTCAGTTTAATGTGTTATAAAATGATACAATGCAGAATAGTTAGCTGCTAGAAACCCCAAACTGCACTCGATTGGCACTGTTTTTGGAACTTAATCTTATATTTGTTTGTATCTTTGGAGGATGGCGCTTGTTCGAAATAGAGAAATCATTGAAATGATTTAATCAAGAAGGCCAATGACAGCGTTGTCTGGCCACTTTTTTCATTATCAAAATAGATGTCATTTTTGTTTTCATCGATCAACTAAACGAAAAGTGTTTTTGAGGTCCGGAACATACATTTTATCCAAAAACTGATTGTCTGCAGGATGGAGTTCACATACATGAAAGGTATACGTTTATGCCACACTGTAAAAAATGGCTGTGAAATCCACAGTTATTTACAGTGTTTGTGCACAGTAAATTACTGTATACTATTTTAGAGTATAATACCGTGTTTCCAACCAAAAATTACAGTACCTCTGGAGTTACTTTAAAAATATCAGTAGTAACGTCCCAACTGTAGAAAATCACAGTAACCAACAATACACTGTAGAAGATCACAGTAACCAACAATACACTGTAGAAAATCACAGTAACCAACAATATACTGTAGATAATCACAGTAACCAACAATGTGCCGCTACTGCCAAGATGGCATGAAGGAATAAGTAAAAGCCAGCTTTCAGACACATATAAACCAAAAAGGTGACAAATACCTCATTCACACCAACGCAACTCCGGTTCAATCTCCGTGCTAGAGCTTTTCAGGTTCAGATCCGGTTCTTCGGTTTAGCTCCGGCTCTTTTCACACCGCCCAGAATCCGACTGGTGCTGCGTCATTGCGTCATCGTTTGCGTCATGACGTAACCGTTTGCGTGCCTGCTTCATAAAGCCAAACCGCGCGGAAACCCCTCACAGCTGACACCGACAACAACAATGGCCGACTGTGCTCCAGCTTCCTCTGTACCTCTTCGGTAGACCAGATTCCCAGTAGGTAGCTGGTCTCTTCAGTGGACCACTGCTACTAGTTAAGTTTCTCCATCGTTGTGTACAAACTGGATAAAACGCTGGCTTTTTGTTGTTGTTCAGGAGTTGATCCCGCCCCTGCCCCCGCCTCAACATAAGCGTGACGTATGCGGTGCTTTTGCTCTGTCTAGCCGGACAATTTTTTGATGCTCGAAATGAACCGGATTCCGGAGCTAAGAGGCTGCTCCGCTGCGGTGTGAACAGGAAAACACGGTGCTTTTCAAGCTCCAGCTCCGAACCGGCCCTGAAACACTGTTGGTGTGAATGAGGTAAATGTTGTGTAGTGGAAGCTTAGAATAATGAACAAAGCGGGTCTAGTCCAAACTGAACATTTGACTATATATTAATGCAGCAGTTTAGTTGTAGTGGAAACATGCACTCGACCTCTCGTATTCACTTAAATATAAAAAAAATGGAAAAACACTTGCTGTCAAACATTTTAAAGTTAAACAGAATTATTACCCTTATATTTAGAGGTAAATCAGTTCACAATATGTTTCAGCATTTCTCCTGTAACTTATGTCAGTAAGCATACAAACAAATGATTGCACTGCTTTAAATCAAACATGTTAGAACAGACAAAAGGTCACAACGCGTCTGGAACAGTTCAGCTTTTTGACTATTCAAAACTGCATGTTACAGACGACAGGTGTCCCACACTGTAATAAACAAATGCTTTATAAATAAGAAATTTGTGATTCATTTGTCTTTGAATCATTCATTCCTAATACGCTGTGCAAACATCAGTGTGGTCCCTGCAGGGAGAGAGTTTCCATGGTTACCGGGACTCTTTCATGTTCACATGTGCCCCTGCTCCACTGCAGCATTGTCTCGGCTTGCAAAATGTGTGAACACAAAACACTTCTTGTGAACTGCCAATGGACATTTCAGTAATAGGCTTTGGGTATTACAGGGGGAGGTTGGGGTCCTGAAACATGCTCATATTTAACCTTTTGTTCTGGTCTTTTTAACATTTACTTACAGAACAATCAATACCTTATGATACCTTTGATTGATTTGATCTAATTGGGACCATGTGGTCTTGAAAAGGTTGGAAATTGCATATTGATGCATATTGTAGGAATGATTCAAACCATTTCAAAATGGACTGTGTGATGTAGGATAGTTTTACATTTGCAGACCGAGAACAGTGGCAAGTGTTTCTAGTGAAATTTGAACGGGACACCGATTCATACACCCTGCGTTTTCCATCACTTTCCAGTACAATTTCCTTTTTGATTGAACAGTATCCAATCACCTTCAAGCCCCACAGTTGGAAAATGGCTCATTACTAGTAGGAATATTTGATTGTGGGGAAAAAATACATTTGTACCTTCTGCTGGAGTCATTGAGGTTAAAAGGTGAATCTTAAAAACCTAAGACTGAAAATAAAATGGATAAGAATGAGATTTTCGAAGTTATAACATGACTGTGTGTTTATGAATATTTACAGTTCAGCTCAGGTGTTGATAATGACTTTATCTATTAAGCGACTGTATGCCATTTAGCACTGCAATAACTAGTTAAAGAACGACCATTATTTAAGGACTGCCTTATAGCATAACTTTCTTTGTATTTATTTAGAAAGAACGTGAACACATACATATCGTACGATTAGATATTTTCAAAAAATGCAATTTCTGAACAAGCTATTTTAAAATCTACACTATGCAATAATTTGGTTTTAACTGTTTTGTATGGATTTGTTGGATTTGGATTTGGACATGCTCCTCCATACACGACCCGTATCAGAGAATCTGATTTATTTTCTTCACTGAGAGATACAAGAGTGAGAACCTCGAGGGAAATCACATCATATTACAGTTTCTTCTCAGACTATTAGCAGTATATGTTCAGATATCGCTCCTATTAGCATCATGTGATTGCTATGATCTCTCCTGTGAATTCAGCTATTACTTCCTATTTAATTTGCATGTCATATGCATCAGGAGTACCCGTCCCCGTCCCCGTCCCCGTCTGTCATTTACCAGTCTATTACTGTAACCGCTATTGAGTGGATTGACACACATCTCCTTATGCCTGCAATATCTAATGAATGATTCTTAGTATATAATTACACCCCCCAGTATTGTATGAAAGGCTTTTATGAACATGACAGAAATGAATTAATCTTGACATTCATGGGATGAACACGCTGAAAGATATTATTTTTTTATATTTTACTCATTACATGAGGAACACATCTTAATCTTTGTATGCATGTGTGTTTTTGTTAGAAAGCTTGCACATATATTACGTGTGTGGTCAGTTTCACGCTGTCTGTATTTTCTGTTTACTTGCAAACCAACTCCCTTCATCTTCTACGATGATGAAACGCGGTCTCTGAAAGAAGCCGTGCATGAAACATGATGTTGATAAATGTATTATCAAATGGGGTTTAGCGCTGGGCGGAATAAACATGAAGCACATTATCTCATCATGAAGATATTGGGACTTTGAATGTCTATGAATACTGAAAGCAGTTTTTTTCTGAACACAGGTTTTGAGCAATGGCTTATGATTAAGTTGCAAATGGAGAAGAGGAGGCAGCAAACCGCCGGGAAGATAATAGCCTGTTGTTTGTCCCCGGGGGTCAGAGAAAACTAATCATAATACTCAACTTCTATATTGCTACTCACTCTCTTTCAATTATTCTCAAGAGTTAAAGATGTGCGCCCATTTTTGGGTTTTCTTTTTATTTGTAAACTTCCAAAATGTGGGGCAGGGTGCCATCTGGAGAGAAATTAAGTGGGGAGAAGTGTCAAGTTTCATTTCAGAGCAGCATGTTGTGCGTGTGAGACGAGTGCTGGGAGTTGATTCATCAAATTCAGAATGATATGACTTTTTTACACAAAAAAACACTCATTTTGCCGCCTGGGGCTTATCAAGTCACATTCGCTGTTCATTCAAGAGGCCTCATACCTAAAGATAGCTTGTATTATGAATGTGATTTTGCAGATAAACAGAACTTTCCTTAAACCGATTGCCAAGGTCATAATTCTAGTTCAAACTAAACTATGTTGTGTTGCTACTTGTTATGGTCAAAACTGCTGTTCCAAAAACTGCATTTTCACAAATGACCACTAGACGCTGGCTACAAAAGAGACTATGTCCGTTTCTCAATCTCGAGGAAACTGGCTTCCAAGCCAATATTTCAAGGATGCTACGTCATTGAGTGCCGCCGAAGGACTGTTCCAATCTCCAGCATACTTGGAATTCCACCGAGGCCGCGTCCTTGGTTTGGGGGAAATTTCAAGGCTGCACATGGGTAGACTTCGCGTCCTTAAAATCCCCACAATGCTTTGCGCACGGACCAATTTCCCCAAATCTGTGGCGGAAAATGTAAGGCGGGGCCTCTCATATGACGCACACCTGCACACTTGCTAGCCTGTTTCACTCTTCGTTTTCCGAATGCCAGGAAGGATTCTTGCCTAGCTTCTGAAGGAAGTGACTCGGAAGACATGTGCTACCAAGCAAGCATCCTCGCGATTGAGAAACGGCCTGTGGCTTGGAAGCATACTTGCTTAGTTTCTGAAGGAAGTGACTTGGAAGTACGCGACTACCAAGCCAGCATCCTCGCGATTGAGAAACGGCCAGTATCTCCATGTTAAAAGGGCCAACTTCACAGCATGTAAACCTTGTACAAAAATCAGATTAGATTTCTTTAGCATATTTAATCTTCATAGAACACCCATAGAATACCAATTTAACAGCAGAAATAAACATCCGCAAAACAGTGAAGATACAGTATACAGTATATCTGGCTAATTGACCTATTTAGAGGCTTAACATTGTTTATATAAAAGGGCGTTACCGCTTGGAGTGACAGGTGGATGCTGTCACAGAAAGCTCGCCGCTATCTCTCTGTTCTGCTGAGTCACCTTTAGTTCTACCGACAATCTCACTCTTAGTCCCATTTTTCTAAAATCGGGATTAAGCGCCACTTCCAAGATGGCGAAAGGTGATGGTGATACCATTTAAGTAAAGTGTGTCACCATCACATTTGAGGATTCTGTTTTGGCCATTGTCCACACTTAGTTTTCATACATCAGTTTTTATTTCATGTTATCTCAAAGTGACTTTCAAATACCTTTACAGAGTTTAGTGAGGTTCGGTACCTTGCTCAAGGGCAACTCCACATGTTGACTGCAGAAACCACTGACCCTCAGATTGGACGGACCTTTATTCCCTGAGCCACAGCCGCCTCTCTTTTATCTGTCTCTTGCTCATTCTGTATGTACAGTATGTATCCTTGGCCTATATTCACATCCATAACTAAACTATCTCCCCATCATACTAGACAACTGCACTTGTCATTAAAACATCTCTCAGTGAGAGTCTGATACTTGTATCAATTGGTTTCTATAGGGTTAGGGTTAGTTAACCTCTGCAGCGTTCACCTTCCTTGATAACAGGAACAGTTCATGTTAAACTAGCTGCAGGTCAGACCCTCTTGCTATGTTGATTTAAATGTGGACAACCGTTCAGACTCTATATTTATGTCTAGCACAGGAAATGCAGCCACAGAAAAATGATCTGCTACTCTACGACTGCCACCTTGAAGTCATTATCCAGCCTCAGTATTAAAACGTCCCCTGAGTTAGGACACTATGTTACAAAGGTAGCCCCCTGCCACAGAGCTTATATAAGGCTCGTATCAACGAAGAGATAACAATGAATGGTGTCTGCAGAGCCAACAAGCTGCCAAAGATTTAACAGCCACTGCTTGGAGCCCCATTAAAATAACACTCTGACGCCAGCTATAACTCACACTCCTGGAACATGTCCACATTGACCCATTGCTGCTTTGATTGGACTGTTCTGTCAAAAGGTCCAGCATCACCGTGGAGAAGGTTTATGAGGCACAGCCAGAAGCCGCGTTTATTTTATCGAAGGCATTTCAAATAAAAAAGAAAACATCAGCAATGTCATTCATTCCACCACTTGGTGATGAAATGTAGTCGGCTGTCGGCATTTCTACAGTCAGCATTGCTTATTTGATGCAACTAATTAAAAAGCAACCTCTTAAGCTTTTTTGGGGGGTTTTCATGTTTCTGTAGTTTGTTATATAGGTTTTTGTGCATTTGAATGATCTGCAATGGCTGAAAACGTCACCCCACCGCCTGAAGTGCCTCCATTGGACTACTTTGTTTATATCTTTGACACAATGACATCATTATTTAACACATGTGCTTCTATTGGCTAGCGTTTCAACACATTGTACGTGATAGGCTAAGGGGCGGGACATCTCTAAGAGGTTGACCAATCACAACAGAGCCGGCCAGCTAACCAATCAGAGCAGACTGAAAAGAAATGCTGCAGCTCAGGCAGTATGAGAAAAATAAAGAGCTTTTTGAACAATAAAGCATGGAAACAGTAGAGGCACTAAATACAAATATGAAACCTGAAAATGGCGTAAAAAGGCCCCTTTAATTCAGGCTAACTCACTCATGTTCTGCTAATATGTATTGCATCTATGGCTACTTACTTCACGTCCACTACCGAAGCTTGTGTGCCATATGCTGTGCTAGGAAAACAGATAATGAGCGTATTATTACAGCTGGTACAGTATTGCGGCTGTATGTGTTGAACTGAATCATTCAAATGTTTTGTTATTAAGCTTCAATGTGACTGAGACATACATTTATTAATATCCATAATATAGGGCAATTATAATCATTCTTACTCTGGTTATAAGTGGGTGTGCTGATTTTCTTCTGAAGGATATAAATACATATGTTCCTATCAGCAGTAAAAGTTGTATATATAGTGTATAGCAGGGGTGTCAAACTCAAGGCCCAGGGGCCAAATCCGGCCCGCGTCTTCATTTCCTGTGGCCCCACAAGAGCTTGCAAAGAATATAATATGTTTATTATACGGTTACATGCTACTTTACAGAAGCACGTTGCCCATACTGTAAACTACATGTCCCACAATACATCTCAAATTTGACATTTTCTCCGAATTTGACTTTTTTTGTCAAAATATGCCTTTTTTTCTTAGAATTAGCCTTTTTCTCAAAAATTTCTTTTTTTTCAAAATGTCACTTCTTTTTTTTTGTTTTTCAGAATGGGGCTTTTCTTTTAAAATCACATTGTGACATTCTTATTGTGACATTCTTACTGAAGAGACTTGCAATTATTTGCCCTAGACTTCTGCTTTCAGACGTAGCTAATTATTAAGTTATTACCCTATCCGATAATAATCCAATGCAGAGGCAATAATGTAATATAATACATTATTTTATACATATTCAATATTTATATGTATTTTTATATAGTCTTAAAGTTACAGCCGGCCCTTTGAGTGCAACCATAATGCTGATTTAGCCCGTGATGAAATTGAGTTTGACACCCCTGCTATATAGGAAAGCATTATGTATTACTGATCAAGGCTTTATATGTTGTTTTTGTATCTTTTTATTTCATTATTCACCCACCTGGCTTCTTATTATTTGCCACCTGCCATTTATTTAGTATTGCTTTTTAAAGATTTAGCTTGAAACGTGCTGATGCAAACAGAAAACACAAGGCATCCTTATATGACTGATTGTGTTTTTTCCTTTATTGCATTTCTTGTAGAGCAGTGCTTCTCAAACTTTTTTCAGTAATGTACCCCCTTTGAAACATTTTCTCAGCCAAGCACCCCCTGACCGACCCCGAACATTTTTGATCGAAAAAGCCTATACAAATAATTCCAATATAGTGATGTTCCCTCAGTGTGTGATGTATTAACTCCTTCATGCATTACAACAAACTAAGGATATTTTCATTTTATGCATGAAAAAAAATTACATAACGACATCTTTTTTAAACTGATTTTTCCAAGGAGTTTTTCAACTGAAGTAATATCTGTTTAACAAGCCAATGAACAAAATGATATATTATGCAAAACTATAAAATACAATACACACATTTGACATGTTTATATGGGGACCCCCTTGGTGGTTCTAGGAATATTTTATATAAAATTGTGTTTTCTATTTAACTTATTGTACTAAGATTATTTCTGTAATCATGCATGGTATTTTTTTAATTAACTTTTTTTCGTTTTTTTTTAAATCTCACGTACCCCCTGCAGTACCCCAACGTACCCCTAGGGGTCCGCGTACCCCCATTTGAGAATCCCTGTTGTAAAGTTGCTCCTATTTCTCTTGCTTATTTACCATGCTGTTAAAACTGTGGAAGCATCTTTCATGTTGCTTCATGGACGAGAAGATTCATGCCGTGTCTCCTGAGAGAAATCTGCATAATCATGAGCTATGTATGAAGATTAACTCCTCCAGCAAAGATGCATAATTCAACATCACCTGTATAAGACGTATGTTTTACTCACAACGAATACTGATGTATCTGCATAGGTGTGTCCCCGACAGAAGTGTGACAGTGTCCTGTGGATAGACTAGTGCTTTAATTAAGATGTATCCAAAGCGCAGTGACGCGCAGGTTGTTCAGAAACATAAAGGGGGCGGGGGTGACTTATTGTCTTGTATCAACACGCTTGATTCATTCCTGAGAAAATGGCAATCTCAAGGTTTCTCTCCGTGTCCTTTCTGCTACAGAAGATTTGTGGGCATGCTTTTAAAACTACCAGCCTTGAGTGTGCATAGGCCCTTTCTTTACCAGTTTAAGGCTTCTGCCCATTGTTTGCATGCTTTATTTATTTATCAAATAGTCAGTTGCCTTTTGCATTCATTCAAAGAAGATCTACGAAACTCAGATACAGATTGCAGTTATCAGTGTTGGTGGTGGCCATGTTCACTGAAGCTTGGGCGGTTATAGTGGGTATACCTAATTCATATCGCATGTTGACATTGACAGAAAGAGGAGGTTAGACTTGGAGTGATGTTTTCTGGTGATGGCACTGACACTTCTGACAACTTTAAAATCAGGAAACTGCGTACCAATTGTATTTTTTATTAAAAGTGAAAAAGTGAAACCTTTGTTTATTCCACTCACAGTTTTTAAGGGCGGCCATTACACCCTTTAAAATACAAACAGGCAGCTAGTAGTAGTACTGTGGGTGTTGCTCTTGCAAAGACATCCTAATCTCTCTCTCTCTCTCTTTGTTTAAAGCTACGTCTTTTCAATACAAACTGCGCAATGGAGGGGACAACATTTGCATCATCAAACCACGGTCCCATATAATGTTAGCGACCTGGCTAACGTTAAGGCCCGGACACACCAAGCTGACACCAAATAACTGACACAGACGGACCTGACTGTTGTGTCGCCTCGCGTCTCTCTGCGTTTTGGCCAACAGTCACACTGGAACACACCGCGAAGACTTCAGCCGACGGCCAAGAAGCACGTACGAACTGCGCATGCGTATGTGGCAATAACTCTCCTTACCAGCAGGCAGCGGTAGTGTGTATTCGTCATTCAAAAGAGGCAACAACCGGAAGACAGAGAAGAAGAACAGACTCCGTGATATAAACAAACAACACATAGCGTGTGCGTTCCATGTTCACTCTCCAGCGAGAAGCTCATGGGGCTTTCCTGAACCTGTGTCGAGAGGTGGAGTTAAAAGAAACCTCAGATTTGCCTTCTTCATGGTTTGTTTGGGTCCCTCACTTCCGTTTCGCTTCTCATGCACTGATTCGTTAAGCTGAACAACCAATCAGAGTGCTTTCTTTGGCCGACTGCCTTTGGCCGAAAAGGCGTCGTGTCGGCTGAAAAGACCCGACGGTGCGGGACACACCAATCTGAGTAGGGCCTGTCGACGCTCATCGTCGGCCTGACGCCCACCAACGCCGAAAATCGGGTTGGTGTGTCCGTGCCTTTGGTGACCAAAGCAAGAAACAACTTTACCTAACCTTCCTCTCATTGCTATGATAAAGGCTGAGCAAAACACCCCGTTGTATTATTACATTGTAAGGTGTTGCTACTTACGGATCTTGTGAAGTAGAGATAACTTAGAATCTCTCTTCCTCTATGCTTCCACCAACAACTTTATTGGGGTTACATTTGAGGTTCCACAGTTCACAATACTCTAGTTGTTCTATCGTCCGCCATTTCTGCTACCAGGAGATACCTACTTTTTGTTGAGTTGCAAACTATTTTGTTGAGTTCATTTTGGCATTTGCTCTCCGGTAGGTGCTGATGTAGTATGTGCTGTAGGTCCAGGGCTTCTATTGTGAAAGGGAAAGTGCTACCCAAAGGCAGACAGAGCTATATCCCCAAAGCAAGGCTTATGGAACTAGTTGAAATGCAGAGGGTGACATTATCCGAGAGCAATTTCGTTGTGCAAACAACATTTACTTCCTTATAATGAGCTAAAGCAACAATATTAAATCCATTGAGCTACACATGCATACACTCACATTTTAAACAATTCTGAATAAGCTATTTAGAAGTCTTTGGATGCTGATTACTGTGAGGTTTTTCTCAGTAATTGTAATGGACTTCGGTCACCATCATTTGTAGCTTCATTATTATAAATCCATTTCATATTATTGTATTGCAAAGCCCTGCATGTTACTATAATAACACCACTTTCCTCCGTAGCTCAGTCGCAAAATAAGACATTACAGTCCTGGTACTTGCATTAAAATACATTAGTGGGATTTATTATCTCTATGAGAATGCTTATTTGAACCAAACATCCATTTCACATTTCCATTGAGTCAAGCTCGATTAAATTCAACGTGTTGAAGATGGAAGAGAGTATTATCAAGCCAAGCTGGTTTGTGAAAGTCTAATTAAAGTCCTGCTTTTTAATGCAATATAAATGTCAAGCTCTGTGTGTGGCAGGATATTGAAATCAATAGGGCTTTAATATATGGGGATCCTCCGCCTGTGACAGGGATCAGCATGTCTGCGTCACATGTTGAAAGATGGTGCTTTGGAGTAGGCGGAGGTCTAGAGGCTCAGACTGTCTGTCCTCTGATCTAAAGCTGCTCTTCCATTTGTTTGACACCGGAGCAGAAGCGCAGCATCAAAAAATAGCTCTGGTTCATTCTTCAGAACAGTAAATCACGCCCGGAAAACTGGATTTGTTTTGGCTGCTTAACACTCTGTTGTCATTGTTGATAGGAATATATTTCCTTTCGCATTCTGCACCATCCTGTAAACATGCATTGGTTTGAAAGGGACAGCTCTTTCTTGGTTTGTATATGTACCTTTGTGACAGCTTTATAGGGCCTATAGCACCAGTAGAATAAAGTCATGAATTTCCCAGCAATCCTTTTGTCTTTAGTTTTTGAGAAACATTACTTACTCAGGAAGTAGAATTTATTACCAGCGAAAAATACCTGCAACAACAAGGGGTCATGGAAAAAGGAGCAAAACATTATATCAAACAAAACATACATTATATCATATGTGGATACTGAATTCAGACATCAAGCCATGGTGTCAGCATTTACATATATATGACTGTCTGCAGTCACACCAGACTGAAAGGAAATAATTTCTTTCTGATGTTAACGGGAATGAACAGAGATTAGCAGCAGGGCCTTTTAGTTAGCTGAGCTGAGTGTTTGTGTGTTGTGTTTTACGAGCCCCTTATATCAAATGTATAGTATGTATCATAGTCGGTTGCTTTCTCAAAGCTCCATAAAGAACAAAGCGTGTTGGTTGTGTGAGTGAAAGGGAAGCAGCTTCCGCAATGTTATTTTCAGATTGTATCAGTCAGAGTATGTTAAGCGCTAAAGTGTTTCAAGCATTTAACACGGCTGACGTCCATTAGGCTGGTCTGGGAGGAAGGGAAGTCCGGGCAGTGGGAGACAAAGGGTGGGGGTGTGTCTTAGGCACATTCCCGCTCAAGCTGATTACAGGACCTAGTCTAGACAATACCGAGAATTAGAGATAGGAGAGGGGTGGGAGGGATGTAGGGATAAAGGGGTCAATGGATGGAAAGATAAAGGTGATTTGAGTGAGGATGAGGGGTCAAGAGGTCAATGGTTGGAGGGATGAAGGGGAAGTGGGTGGGGCTGAAGGAATGAGGGGTGGAAGGAATAAAGGGATCTAGTGATGAAGGGATGAGGGGTAGGAGGGATGAGTTCATGTAGGGATAATTTGCTCGATGGTAAGAGAGGAGGAAGGGATGAGGAGAGGGACGATTGAAGGGATGTTTAGATGATTGTGGGGTTTTCTCTGGAAGTGTTTCCTTGTACGATGTGAGGGTCTAAGGACAGAGGGTCTAAGGACAGAGGGTGTCGTATTGTCATACTGATATTCTGTACAAACTGTGAAGTCCACTGAGACAAATCTAACATTTGTGTAACATATTGGGCTATATAAATAAACATTGATTGATTGCTGAAGGGATGAGGGGTGGAGGATTCAAGGGAAGAAGGAATGAGGAGAAGGAATGGATGTAGGGAGGAAGGAGTTAAGGAGTCAAGGGGTGTATGTCTGGAGGGATGAAGGAATGAGGGGAGGTTATTGATGTCAAGGGGTCAATGGTTGGAGGGATGAAGGGGGTGTGGGTGAGGCTGAAGGGATGAGGGGTGTAAGGAATAAAGGGGTTAGGGATGAGAGCTAGGAGGGATGAAGGTATCTAGTGATGAAGGGGTGAGGGGTAGGAGGGATGAAGTGATATAATGATGAAGGGATGAGGGCTAGGAGGGATGAAGTGATATAGTGATGAAGGGGTAGGAGGGATGAAGGGATGAGGGGTGTAAGGAATAAAGGGGTGAGGGCTAGGAGGGATGAAGGGATATAGTGATGAAGGGGTGAGGGGTAGGAGGGATGAAGGGATGAGGGGTGTAAGGAATAAAGGGGTTAGGGGTGAGGGCTAGGAGGGATGAAGGGATATAGTGATGAAGGGGTGAGGGGTAGGAGGGATGAAGGGATGAGGGGTGTAAGGAATAAAGGGGTTAGGGGTGAGGACTAGGAGGGATGAAGTGATATAGTGATGAAGGGGTGAGGGGTAGGAGGGATGAAGGGATCTATAAAGGGATTAAGGGGTCAATGGGGGGTAGGATAAGGGGTGTTGAAAGTTAACTTATTAACTTTATTGAAAACGCGTTGTATGACCTTTTGTATATTATAGGCGCTATAGTGTGCCTTGCCTCAAATGTTTTTCTTGTTAACTTAGTTATAACCTTTTAAAAAAGCAACAGCGAGGGAGAGTTTTCTAGTTCGTTAATGAATTGTCATTAGTGCTACGGTACAGAATCAATCTAGAAAGGATTACTGTATAGTTATATTAGCGGTGGTAGCGTTGAAAGTATGAGTGTAGTGTGTACCTGCTGAAAGTACCCTGTCCTTTAATTTCTTCTGCGTCTGGCAAAAATCATTATCAGTCGGTCCGGTTGCTAAGTTGCAGGTAGTAATCATAAACCAATTTATATTTTAATGAGCGTGACATTAGATGGAAGTGTTGAATGGGCCGTGCTCAACGATGCTAAGCAGAGGCAGGGAGGGAAGTTTGAGTCCTATTAAAAGAAGTAGAAAACCAGCTGACTATGATTTGTGGTAATTGGCAAGGCGTTCTGCTTGAGAGTGCAACACATCCCATTCAGTCACACTGTGTGGCTTCCATTCAAAAAGCAGCAAAAAGCATAATTATTTTTATTGCTTTCCCCCGCACAAAGTGAGTTCAATCGATCCAAACTGGATGGCTCCGGTCCCTCACAAGATATGACACTCGGTATTATAACACCTAATTATTTTTGCTGACTGATCCCGGGCCTGGCAACATTCACATAATGAGACGCTCCTCTGCCCTTCCCGCTTGAATTGTGAAGCGTCACCAAAGTTGCCGTGAAGTGGTGAAACTGGGAAGCGATACAAAAGTTACGATTCCCAGGAAAAACTCAAACCAAAAGCAACAGTCGACCAGCAAAACATGACGATATTCATGCTGCCATACCTCAGGAGATGGAAGAGAAAGATGGGAACATAGTGTCCCACGGGGTCAATGATGAAAAGCAAAAAGTAATATAAAAAAACTACCGCTTTTCAAAATAAGATATAAACTGCTTTTGCAGAGCTACTCTTTGGAAGGCCTCCCACACAATGAGTGGCCTGGTGCGACCTGTTCTCAGGGCTGCGTCAGCATCTACAATATTAAACTCTCTTGATAAAAGATGCACAATAATAGAGCTTCATCAGTGGAGTATTGTGAGGTGCTCTAAAGGGAAATGTGATGTTAAGTGAAAGCAGCCACACTCCACTTCAGCTGAATTCTGTACTGCACTGCATTCATCATGTGTAAGAAGAAGAAGTATCAAGAGTTGCAACAAAAAGTACTTGAAGTCTCAAGAGTTATTCACTCTCACGTCCTAAACGGCTTGTTGAAGCTCCTGCCCCCCCCTCCCTGTGAGCCCAGTGTGCTCTGATTGGTCGGGACGTTGTGAGGCTCGTTGCGAGCTGCTGCGAGCTGCTGCGAGGAGCGGAAAGGTTTCTGGGTCGGCGATACAGCGAGAACAAGCGAAACTCACCCTGAGCACACACAAACACTCACAGCCGAAGTAAAAGCAATAAGTGTGGCTTGATATTGAGTAAGAAAAAGGTTTGTAACGCTGTGAGAATGGGTCTGCAGAGAGCATTTCTCCACCATCCCAACTCGTCTAGTCAGCGTTCAGGGAGCTCCATGCAAGTCAATGGGACTCCCTGTTAGTTAGCCAAGGGGTCCTGGTGTGTGAGGTGCTCCAAGGATTGGTCCATTTGGGCACGACCCAAATGCAGGTTTTACAGGAAAAATACCTTTATTCAGTGGTTCAAGGATACAAGAGAAAAATACAGAGCTCTTCCCCGTGAACAAAGTAAAAAACAAACAAGGATCTAACAATGACAGACAGAAAAACCAGAACCTAAATACACACAAGACTAATCACACAAACACGATACAGGTGAGGCGGGAGGAGAAAACACAGGGGCACCAGGTGAACACAATCGGGTAATCAGGCAGGAGGGAAAGCAGACAGGAAGCAACAGGCAAGACGGGGGTGAACACTTTTCAAAATAAAACAGGAAACCAAAGACAGATCAAGACAAGGCAAAACACAACACAGACAGATCGTGACACCCTTCAACTATTGCTGTCATTAAGTCAAATGTAAAGTACAAGCTCTGAATTGTACTGGGGTAGAAAGTGGAATCAAATGGTGATAAACCACCAAACAAATACCGATAAGAAATGTACCTAGATTCAGTACTTGAGTAAAATAATGCACAGTAAATATATATATAGGGTATAAAGGAAGCCAAGAGACCTATAAAGTACATTTTAGATCAGTCTTATCACACATAAGCTTGACATATGTGTGACATAACTGAATGTATGGTATTTTCCGTCACCCAATAGTATTCAGACTACCTGTGTTCAACCCCTCCAGTTCACTTACATTGAAACTGTTTTTTAATATTTAGGGATACTAATTAAACACATATCAACAAACTGAAGGTCAAAGCTGGATCTGGTTTGTAAACAGATCATGTTTCTCTGCTGCTATATTCAACAGACCATAGTACAATACGCAATTCTGTCTACGCTTGATTATGGTGTATAGTCATGCTTCACCTTACACCGTAAAGCCTCTTGACTCAGTATATGACATAGTGCTGCGCTTCTTCACAGGTGATATATTTCTAACCCTCCACAGCATCTCATGTGCCCCCCATATCAAAAAGAAGGGACAAGCATTTCATGTTGTTTATTCACAAGGCTATACTGCAAACATCACCTGCTTCTGCTCTCAGGTTTGACCTAAATACAATGTTTAAAGTGTCATATCACAGGACATTTTACATTAGCTGTATTCTTGTTGAAACCAAATTTGGAGATAGTGGCTTTAAATAGTTTGCTGCACATAAATGGCTCTGAGGTCACCTGCAGATTCAGTTGTGAAAATGTATGTTTTTGACTGATTTGCATGTGTTTGTATTTTGTCTACTCAAAAAGAACAGCTGTTAAATAAAGGATCCAACAAAAAAGTCCACCCAAGTACAAAATAATGAAATAATTGTAGTAAGAATATCATTATTATTTAATCACATGGGGTTTGGTGACCCAGATAATTCCCTTATTAGCCAGCTGAACAAAAAACACAATTTTCTCAGCAGATTTGTGAACATGCCAGAGTGAGGAAAAGTGCAGGTGTGATTTATAACATGTTGGGGCTCTCTGGGTCACTTACATCGAACAGAGCTGTTGTTAATTGCTGTTGGTCCTGCAGATCAATCTACTGACCTGAAACACCTGTGTTCGGGTTCACTCTCCAGCAGGTGCAGCAACTTATATTCTCTGTAAGGCAAGGCAAGTTTATTTATATAGCACCTTTCAACACAAGGCAATTCAAAGTGCTTTACACAAATGAAACATATTATACAATTTCAGGCTTTTAAAAACACTCATTTAAAAGCAAAGATAAAACATGAATAACAAGGTGAATTAAAGTGACAGTGCAGTGTGAGATACACACATCTGAAATGTTTAGCTCTGACTCTCAATCATTGCTCACTTTTTAGCAGAAATAGATCAAATATAAATTATATTTGATGCAACTTTAGTTACATTTTCATGACTTTTCCAAAACTTTGGGAAACATATTGTTTTCCATAACTTTTCCAGGGCCTGGAATTAGCATTTTGAATTTCCATGACTTTTCCAGGTTTTTAATGACCGTATGAACCCTGATATACATGTACACGCACATGTATACATTCATATGTACACATTTACATACATATACACACACATGAATTGGGTTTATTTCAAAGGCTGAAATAATCATTTAATACCAAAAACCCTACATGAACTAAATCTGTGCTTTTTCAGAAGCCTTAAAGGCGTCGAGGGTTATTTAACGAGAGCAAACTCAGTTGTATTTTAGGGAAAATACTAAAGAAAATGATATTCTCAGCGTGCAAAAGGCGAAACTGTCAGAGGGGGCGGGGAAACATT
>NC_136904.1:7340016-7582516 GCF_949606895.1 Notothenia rossii | reverse complement strand
TAGCTTAGATTAGCTTAGCGCAAAGACTGGAAACAGGGGGAAGATGTTAGCCTGGCTTTTTTCAAATGTAACAAAATATTAAACTAAGCCAGCTGCAACACTACATATTATGCACCATACAAATGTGTTAAAGATCTCCGTATCTTAAGGTGTATGTGTAACTTGACTCCTCCTGTCATCCATCATTCTGCTCTCCTTTATTAACAAAGTAATTTCCGGCATTAAAAACCTTAATGTTCCTCTGGATCTACCTGGTCAGTTTGCTAAATGTGCTTCCCACTGAGTAATTTGACAGAGAGATTGATGTGTGAAACTTGTGACTAACTTTGTTTCCTCTGTGTTCCTCTCTCCCATCCATCTTCCTGTGCGGCCATTCAATCATCTCTCCCTGCTGACGCTGACAGGTAAGCACCATCTTTATCCTTTCAGCTAAACACTGCAGGGACAAAACCAACACAACTGGAGCTTCAAAAGCAGTTTGGCAGTTGGCAACTCATTAAACCAATGCAGATAAATTCATTTACAAAGACCTCATTGCAGAACTGTGTTGGACTTCAGTGCGTCCCTTAAAAAGTCCCTCATTGTTTCCTCCAAGAGTGAACCAATGCACGTATTAGTGATAGTGGTCCTCGCACAAGAGCTCTATGACTCGGATGCCTGTAGGCAGTTGCCTTTTGCAGACTTCAAAACAGCAATGAGCCGAAAATTGATTTCAAAAGAAACATAAAGCAGATTTCGGATGAGTTCCACAAGGTTGCTTGTTCACAGAGAAAGTGCATAATAGATATGCAAAGTACATCCCTATGCACAGTGCAGCAAAGCAGAAAACATTTCGGCAGAGCTTGCATACTTGCATTTGTTTGAAGATATCAAGGCTATTGTTTTTCCCCTGGAGGAATTTGACTTGCTAGAGGAGGACATTTCTCATGAATTGTTTTCTGGTTGGAGGTGGAGCCGTGTTATGCATCTGTTTGTGAGCAGCTCCATAAAAGTAGCCTTTGTTGTTGATAAAGAAAGCTGAGAAACTGTCGATTGGAGGATCCTCGTATGAAGTGAATAATTCACTCTAATATCAAATCACAAATCAAGACAGTTGTTCCTTACATCAAATGTTTTCTATTATTATATCATTGGCTGTATTTGTTGGGTTGTTCTGAGAGTAATCGGATCCACTTTGCGTTCAACTGCTGCAGTCGATACCCGGACTCACTTACGTTATCAGTGCATTGCACTTCTGAAGATAAGCGGAAAGGAGTGAAATCGGTGAGAGGCGTGCGATAAGGAAGCCAAGTATTGACCGTCTTAACGACACCATCAGAGAGCAGCTTGAGCTGAGGCCTCCCGAGCACTGCTTCAAAACGCAGTTATAAAAAATGTATTTGCTCTGCATTGACTTTCCGTCCACATCGAATGTTTAGAAGCTACATTTATTTTTTAAAACACACCTCAAGGCAGAGGATTTAAGTGCCACGAGTTGGCATAATAATAATAATAATAATAATAATAATAATAATAATAATAATAATAATAATAATAATAATAATAATAATAACAATACATGTTATTTCAAAGCGCTTTTCCAGGTGCTCAAAGACGCTTAACAGTATTAAAACAGCAACTCAGCATAATTCACAAATTAAATGTTTGGCATGTTTCCAGTATTTCGATATAACCTATTATTATTCCACTTTGGGTGAGCGTGATAACACTACAGTACAGTATGTTGTACTGACCTAGCTCACATCATTACATCTGATTATCTCACCAGCAGTCTCGTGAACAAACAGAGGCAGAAAACTGACACAAATGATTTGCCGAACGTGACAGAAAACTGATTTCCTTTTTCACTTAAATGCTAGGGAGCATGGCCCCATTGTTTCGATATAACCAATTATGCCACGTTGGATGAGCATCTGTGGAAACTTAGTCTGGATATTGTTGCAAATGGGGATAGGAGGGAGTCAAATTGTTGCTAGGTGGTGAAGTCTGCTCCTCTTATCACAGATGTGCCAATCATTTGGACACATGAGGGCTAAACGCTAATATCTGGAAGCCTGAACCCATCCTACTCAAGACACCGACAACACTACCAATCCCACTGTAACCTAGCTCACACCATTACATGTAATAATCTCAAGTAAAGACAGAAGACTGTTCCAGGCACAAATTATTTGCTCCATCTGTCAGAAATCTGAATTTAAGATGCTAGGAAGCATGTTAGCAGTATTCCGATATAACCAAACGTTATGCCACTCTCAGTGAATCGCACTGTAGATCCCACTCAAATCATTATAACCAATAAGACTCGTGAGCAAAGTAAGACAGCTTTCTGTTTGCTGAATGCGTCAGAAAACTGAACTTTATTGACATTTAAATGCGAGCACACTCGGCTGTGAGGGTGTGATTTGTGTAATGATACTTCGTGCTGCAGCGAAGACATGTTGTTCCAAACAGAGAAAAACAACAGAAGTATCTCAGGTGCAAGAGGATCTCCATCAGGGACAGCCCGTCCTCCTCGTATCAGTCACAGTGGCGTTCTGCTGATGTCCCCCTTTAACCTCGTCCTCAATGCGCCCACCCACTGCTTGTTTGTTGCATTCGTAGCTCTGTGTTTGATTTGTGCCGGGCAGCGACACGACGCATCAGCTGCCAGCGTATTGTCGGGATGACTGTGCCACATGAGAGGCGTACGGCTTGTTTGTTGTCCGCCTGCTTAGTTCCCATCTCACACTCCCAACTAGAGCAGTCCTCTCACATCATGTGAACCCCATACCACGAGCCTGTCGCTACAGAATGCGGCCACGCTGCCTCACAGTCTGTGGAGATGTATCAGGGTCAGCTTCCCACGTCTCTGCCTCAAAGCCAGACCTGAATACAATCCTGCTCTTATACCTCGCACCGCACATCATTGATGAATCAAACTCATGCACCATGCTGTCATGCTGCTTGTTCCCTGCATCTACACGCACACACACACACACACACACACACACACACACACACACACACACACACACACACACACACACACACACACACACACACACACACACACACACACACACACACACACACACACATAGGGATGTCCCGATCACCTTTTTTTGCTCCCGATCCGATTCCGATCATTTGATTTTGACAATTTGCCGATTTTTCCCGATCCGATCTTTATGCAATGCATTAAGAGGAAAAAAAGCATTCAAGTTGTCCCTTAAGGTTATTTTTTTATTTAAATTGGATATTCTATCCAACATGGATATAGCTTCTTTCTTTCAGCATTGGATCAGTTCAGTTGTGCAGCATTGGATCAAAACAAAATAAAGCTTTCAGTACTCGTTAGCTTACTGCTACAATTAGACACTGCGCCCTGCCCACTCTGTTGCCAGATTTGAGAGAAATAAGCAGGTCTATGAAAACAAGCCCCAAAGAAGCAACACATACATGATGTTGTGTAATTTGAAACCAAAACTAAGGCCTCAGGATGACTTTAAGACTTGAACATGGTCATTTTTGTTTTGTAACATTTAATTAATAAAAATAAATAAAAAAGTATTTATAAAAAAAAAAAAAAAAATCCCGATCCCCGATTTTTTTCTCCCGATTCCGATCTTTTCAAAATCACGTGATCGGCTCCGATCCCCGATCGCGTGATCGGATCGGGACATCTCTACACACACATCCATTTGTGGGATGTGGAAGTGGAAGTGAGTGGAAGTTCAGTGGCTCTTTGTGTGGAGGGATCGATGGCAGATGACAGAGTGGCGTCATCATGAGGTTTTTAATGAAAGCTAATCTTTTTAATTGATTTATACAGCATGCATCTAACAAGAGACCTGATGGAAGAGTTGGATGAGGACGGGGCGATAAGATATAGCATTAAACTTGAATGTGCTACAGTATTGTTTTTGCTTTTAAGACTTTTTTGTTATCGTTGCCCTTCTTTTTCAAGAGGGGTTGAATTTGCATGCTGTAGCAAAGCATTTGGACATGAAGGACGTTCAGGTTGAAGGACTAGAGGATACAGACTAATGTGCAGCCTTCATTAGGACACACCAGCCATAGACTGTATATATAAATACACGTATACTCACCTTGATGCCATTTATCAGTTTGTGGTCTAAGACGAGAACACCGAGGATACCAGGAAACAGTATATTCCTTCTTGTTTCATATTTGTTTAAAATAAAAGTTCCAAATGATAGGCTTATAAAAAAAAGTATTGCTTAGCCATTTTAACCCAGCGCAATAAGGGCAGGCCGCGCCAATAAAAACCCAACAATTAGAAAACAAGTTCATTTCTAAAGGCAATAGATTAAATGCCTATTGCAGAAAATAAAATGCAACCATGGATATTATCAAAACAGAAGCTTGATTTCACGAAAGTCTTTAATACATTTACAGTAAATGCTGCAAATCAATAAGTGCAGTCCAGCCCTAAAGTGTTTTCCTCCCCGTAGTTCATATTCTGAATAGCAGTAGGTAATGCACCAAACCCTGTAAGAAAGGCTCAAATGTGTTAGTCAAAAATATAAAATGTTAGGTTGGGAAACCAGCAAAGAAATGGCATCAGTCTTTGATCTCACGAACTGATTCGACCACTGTGTGGCTGCAGCTGTCTCGTCTCCAAGACCCCTTTAACATAAAGCCAAATGTTCTGACTATGACCTGATACGGCAGTTCAAGGCGGTCATAAATTGCTCCAATCTAGCCCTCTATTCAAAGTGTACATAGGGTGTCTGGATCTCAGGCCTCCAGTCGTTCTTTAAGGACTGTAAAGGACGGTAAAAGCTGAAAAGTAGTCGTGTAAGGCCTTGTTCCATCGACAGCTCAGTGGATTATGAGTTTAGTGTCTGAAATGTGTCACTCACGGGGGCTTGGCCTCTGATCTGTTCGCCGCTCCGACAGTCGCACACAGAATCCCCACTTTCCTTTGTTCTCAGTTTCTCTCAAGGTTGCCAAATGCAGTACAGGATTTATTCACAGATGCATCCGCCAACACATGTGATCACTGACTGACTGACTGGTTAAACTTCTGTGCCCACTTTGAAGTTGTGATACCAACAGCAGGAATGACACTGATTGTTTTCCATTATTTATACGGCCCATTGGAAGATCCTTTCACCAATCGCAGAAACTCAGATGTTTCCCCGTCCTCATAATTATTTGTTTATAGCTGTGTGGCATTGATTATTTCTCACTCTCTGCCTCAGCGCTGTCCTCCTACAATGATCAAACAGCCAGAGGGTAGAAACCACACAGGCCTTATTCACCGGCCCACTGCCTCATCGTGATTATCCACAAACACGAGTAAAGGCAGCATAAAAACGGCCCGATTACCACCTGACCACCGTGGGCTGTTCCACCCAATATGGACGTCTCTGATGGAACTATTGGCTTTGAAGTCACTGAACAAATCCCACACTTTATCAGCCTACCCAACGTTTATTTTTCCTCCTTCCATCCAACATTTGTGTTCCTGGAAATTGCTCGTTAAATGCGATTTCCAGCCCTTTAGTCTCATTAAAAGGGGGAGTCAAGCTCCTTTCCCGTTGCAACATGTTATCTTTTTTCATTGACTTAGCACTTCAGCTTATTAAAAAGAAGGAAGAAATGTAATTAATTAGCTGCTTTTCCTCTCAGCTTCGTTTAAACTGATAATGGTTTTAGTTTCCCAGAATGAGGGTCGTGGGCTTTGATTTGTTGCCTTGAGCTTGAGCCACGTTAGAAGTACAGAGCGTCTCGCATTGAGACCTTTTAAGATGTGCAGCATCCGAGTGTTTCTACTCATTCTCACACGTGATGACAGGCTCTTTCGGTCACTGTGTCACATCAAAGGCTCGAAGCTCTGAGGAGAGAAATCCAATCCTTCAGGACTACTGTACGGAAAGAGCAGCAGAAGACAGGCGGCTACTTGGCGGTTTCTGAATTTGAACCACATCCGTAAGCTAATCCTTTGAATTGATTTATACACAACGAGCTCCTGATGGAAGAATTGGAGGACAGACAATAAGTAAAGGCATTACAGTTCGATGAGCTACAGTATTGTTTTTTGCAATTACCAAGCTTTTTTCGTTGTTCTTTTCTGGAGGAGGGGTTGAATTTGCACGTTGTAGCAGAGCTGGACAAAGCAGCAATTGGCAAAGGGGACCCTCGGGTTCAAGGACTGGAGCTCACAGATACATTTCGGTGTTGTTCAATTTAATTCAATCTTTATTTCAGACTCAAGGTCCATATCACATACAAAAAGACAAGACACACAAATAAAATAAAAACAAACAGATAAAAAACATAAAATCAGTCCAATCACAGCTAGCCACACATGCTCACTGTCTGTAGAGGCTGTTGAGCCAATGTCTCCAAGTCATGGAAGAGAACCGAGTAGAACTCTTCACAGGGTTGATTAAAATCGAGATACCGTGATTGTCCGAGTCTTCTAGGCGACACATGAATTTGTACATTAACTTTCTTAAAAGGGCTCGACAAGTAGGTACCCCCAAGTTAACAAACAGCTGGCTGGCACTGTTAGTGTTAGGTTAGTACACACAACAAAAAAGAACATAGTCACCTTGACGTCATCCATTAGTTTTTGGACAACAATATCAGGAAGTCAATGATTTGGACTCAAATGCATGACTTGACACAAAAGTACAGAAAACAAAGGTATTTAATTGGTTCAATAAATGCGGCTCGAAGTCCAAACAAATGTGAGTTCTTGGCTTGAAAACACTGGCTCACGTTACGCGTCGCAAAACAAGACGAACTGGCACAGGACAAAGGCAGAAGAGGACTATATACGTAGAAGACTTAAAGGGACAGGCGATAACAATCAAGGGTGGGGTTGACAATCACACTGGTCGGGAAAACACACACTTTGGCATTAAAGGGCTCTGGAAAGAGTTGGGATGTACACAATAAAACAGGAAGTGCAATGATGAGACTAGAGACATCGGACTGCAGCACCAGACACTTTGTTTTTACGCTGCTATGGACAGTCTTGCACTAATAAGATATTGAAGTGACTGTTATTTTTTATATATTGATTGTTGTGCTTTTATTCAGGTCTTAATGTGTGCATATGTATACATGTGTGTTTTGATTGTGTGTTTACAGGTATATACATATTTGCATACATATTTTTATATATATTGTTTTTGTATTTGGGATTGTGGGAAACGGTATCTCGATCTCTCTGTGCACACAAACTGTAACCTAACAAGAAGCTCTGGAACTCCCTCCCCCAAGACCTCCGTGAGTCTGATTCCCTCACCCTGTTCCAGTCCCGTCTCAAAACCCACCTCTTCAACTCTGCTTATCCTTAAACCCACCCCTCCCCCCTCTGAACCAACATCCTCCTGACTGCTTTTCTGTTTTTGTTTTGTTTTTGTTTTTACTAAACATGACATTAGTAAACAAAACATGGCTAAATTAGTAGACTTGGTGTGATTTTACAAACAATTTTGATTTGTATATGGAATTAAACCCTAAAGACTTTTTATGCTAAAAACATTCCCCTCCTATTTTTTTAAAACACCAAAACCATCTAAGGTTTGATTTTGGCTCATGTTTTGTGTATTATGTGCATGACACCAGTCTGTCTTGAGAAATCAATACAATGACTTGCACAAGGACTCTGTGAATGACATCTGGAACGTTTGAAATCCAGCACAAAGCTCCTTATTGGCTGTATTACATTATCAGACCCTATTGTCTGTCCGCAGTCTGCCAGATGAGACAGAACAGAGCGAGAATCATGAAGGCAGCTGTTCTGATGTTCAGACAGCGTGATCCATGTAGGATTCAGAACTGTCCATGTTTTCTTCAGTATAAAAGATCATTGCTTCATTCATAACCGCATGTGGTTTCGAGCATTCGGGCAGTTGTTAATCGCACTCAGTGGTCAACAAAAAAAACCAAGCTTTGGATGTTTGTTTCTTCATATTTACGTGGATAACTGCTAATGAGGTCTGAAAAGCAGTGTTTTTACTTTTTCTTTGATTAAAAAACACAACTCAACAAACAAAACCTCTTAACCTCGGATATCTTGTCTCGCTTTGAACTTTAAGATCAGTGAAGCACCGGTTGTAGTGATAATTACTTAAGTATTACTTATTTTATATATATTCTGGACTGTAAGATTTTTAAAACAGCCATTATGTTGGTGAATGTTTGCTAGTTAGTTTCCTGCATTCAGTGAGTGTATAGTGCAATAAACAGGGGCTATTTGCAATGAGTATGCACATTCTCTTAATCTTTGCTTTATGAGTCCATAAAAGGAATTGCTAGTTACCATATCGTCCGACCGACCCACTTCAGTACCGGCCCATCGGAATTCGTCCCGATGGCCAGTCCGCCACTGACACTAGCGCTCCATCAAATTGTACGTGATAGACTAAGGGGCGGGACATCTCTAAGCGGTTGACCAATCACAACAGAGCCGGCCAGCTAACCCATCAGAGCAGACTGGGCTCTGGTTTCAGACAGAGGGTGAAAAGAGGTGCTGCGGCACAGGTAGTATGAGAAAAATAAAGAGCTTTTTGAACATTGAAGCATGGAGACATGTCCCAGTAGAGACACTACATACTGATATACACCTGGACATCAGCAGGAGAGGACTCTTTAAAGTAGAGACACTACATACTGATATACACCTGAACATCAGCAGGAGAGGACTCTTTAAAGTAGAGACACTACATACTGATATACACCTGAACATCAGCAGGAGAGGACTCTTTAAAGTAGAGACGCTACATACTGATATACACCTGAACATCAGCAGGAGAGGACTCTTTAAAGTAGAGACACTACATACTGATATACACCTGAACATCAGCAGGAGAGGACTCTTTAAAGTAGAGACACTAAATACCGATATACACCTGAACATCAGCAGCAGAGGACTCTTTAAAGTAGAGACACTACATACTGATATACACCTGAACATCAGCAGGAGAGGACTCTTTAAAGTAGAGACACTAAATACTGATATACACCTGAACATCAGCAGGAGAGGACTCTTTAAAGTAGAGACACTACATACTGATATACACCTGAACATCAGCAGGAGAGGACTCTTTAAAGTAGAGACACTAAATACTGATATACACCTGAACATCAGCAGGAGAGGACTCTTTAAAGTAGAGACACTACATACTGATATACACCTGAACATCAGCAGGAGAGGACTCTTTAAAGTAGAGACACTAAATACTGATATACACCTGAACATCAGCAGGAGAGGACTCTTTAAAGTAGAGACACTACATACTGATATACACCTGAACATCAGCAGGAGAGGACTCTTTAAAGTAGAGACACTAAATACTGATATACACCTGAACATCAGCCGGAGAGGACTCTTTAAAGTAGAGAGACTACATACTGATATACACCTGAACATCAGCATGCGAGGACTCTTTAAAGTAGAGACACTACATACTGATATACACCTGAACATCAGCAGGAGAGGACTCTTTAAATTAGAGACACTACATACTGATATGAAACCTTACATGTGCATAATATGACCAATAGAGTAGTCATTTAGAAACGTATATTTGTGTACATGTTGATTTTTTTTTTTTTAACTCATATGCAGTGCCTGATAACCGGCTGCTGCTGCTACAAAACAATTTTTTTCAATTTGGGAAACATAAATGACACCAATCCTTACATTTATTACTGGTAAGTTTCATTTTAAAGTTCCATTTCACATCGATAGCAGAAGTGAACCAACATTTCTAAACCACATCTGTATCTAACATCATTTCACAAAGCTTCATCAGTAGGGAACCGTTCTGAGTCTGGATTCTGCACAGCACTGCTCCAAGGTCACCTCGCTCCCTCCTCTCTACACTGTATCAAATGCCATTCGACAAGAGAACAACATGCCTACCTTCCTTCCTCAGACACTTAAAACTTGAGGAACCATACCAGACTTGCTGCTGCTCCTTTTTGATGACGCAACGCCGAGCCAATAATTTGGCACCTTCAACTTCTTCCTTTCCCCTATAACATGTCTTCACCCTGCTTGTGAACTCCTGGCCTTCATACATATTCATTGCTCTCAGACCTGATAATGCAAATCAGAAATATTCATGTGATTAATGAATTAAGACTTTAAAAAGTTGAAATATTAATGTGACCGCTTTCAAACTGCAGGACAACGGTCTCATGGTTAATCACTTTATGATTTTGCTTAACATGAGTCGGAATTAATTACATGTGAACTCTATATAACCCTTTTATGGAAATGCAGTACGTCGTGTGCTAATCCTCCTATTCTCTTGAAATCACTGCATGGTATTTGTATGGAAGACCGCAGCAGTGACATTTCCAGGTGGCTTCAGTGACAGCGTAGCAAAAAGATTTAAAAACGTATTAGAACCGGTCCAATTTATATGCAAACGAAACTGATTTATAGGCTGCGTACTTTGCCTATAAATTCTCAAGATTTCTTACTTTCATTAACATTTATCAGATGCACAATCATGACATTGATGGTTTATCTTTTGTGTTAATCTCCCATCGCTTCCCAACCATACTGACATCACAGCGCTATCTGCACTGAGCTATTTCCGAAACCACCAAAGCACCGGAGAGCGGTAAAGGGCGACTTTTTGCAACATTAACTATTTATTGGAATTCTGTGCTGCACCTCCCAAATCCCCCCTCATGCCATCCATTATCCCGGGGAAGAACAATGCATGGATGTTAACACTAAAACCAGGAGAGGATGAATTTGAGTGCATTTTTCCAACCTGGCAATTCATTTGTCATCGTCGCAGCCTGAGGAGAATCTGCTACCTCCCAGCTCTCTGATTAAACGGGAGAGAATTAATAACAGGTGTCTGAGGAAGGGGAGGCTCTGGCTACTGAACACAAATAAAGGTTACTTGTGAAGAAAAGGCCAAGCAATACGCAATTAGAGCACAGAAGCAGCAGGTACTTTTAACCAGAGTCTATTTGCCAGGCGCCCAAACATTTTAGGTCTTTTACTTGTGAAGAAATACATCATGGCTAGACAGAGCCAGAGGAAATGGCTAGAAACTTGAGAGAGTTGTTTTATAAACCAATATGCCCCTTGATACATTCACAGTGATAGATTCCTCGCTGTAAATTACCACAAAAGGAAAGGTACCAGTTTCATGTCTTTCACAATAAATCTACATTAAACCCATGATTTATGCCTGTCCGTAACATGCCCTTTAAATCTATCCGGGACGTGGAAAAAAATAGAAAACTCAAGGTGCTCGCTGGAAGGTAACAAATTCAGGAGCAACTTTGATTACCTCTAATGTGGTTATAGGTAATGGTGACCTGTCTCTAAGGAGCCAAGCCAGAGCTAAATTATATTTCAAATCCATTAAACCTTACCTCAGATCCATGATTCGCTTCCAGCAAGCAGCTACCCAGGGCAGCGGGTAATTGAATTTCAAACCTGAAGCCAGGAAGGAGATAGGCCCCAAAGCCGAGTCCCCTGCATGAGGCTGAACACCGTTATGCATAAAGTCATGATTTATTTGTGCCTATCAATCTGTAATTTGCTGCTCTCTGCCACGGAGAGGAATAACCCCATTTGTTGAAACAACGCGTCCGTGGAAAGGAATTAGATTGCTATGACCAACAGACATAAGCGGTTATTACATTTGGACATTTAACCTGACTCCAGCTGCAGAGGAAACACTTTAAATGGGAAGGAGGGACATGCGTAATTAGAAAGGCATGACAATATTTACAAGGCGCTGTTATGCGAAGCTTTGTAAGAGATCTGATTAATTTTTCCCTTTCTGCTACACAGGTCAGGATCACCAGGCCCTGAGGCGCTTCTCCTTATGCTTTTTAAAATGTAGACTGCTTCATCCCATCGTTTTCAAACCGACCTTAGATCAGTTATTAAAAGAGGTAATAAATAAAAAACAGAGGTGATATCGAAAATATCAAATAAAAGCCTTTTCAGTGGGTGTTGAAACAGGAACCCCGTTTTCATAAGCAGCTTTAATTGAGCCTGTTGACAGAGCTGTAACCTTGATGTGTGTAATTGCTTGGGCTGAGACTCCGGCTGTTAATAGGAGGATCATGCACTCAGGGAAAAGTATTGGCTCCCCTTTCTATTTGCTGTCATCGCTGCTATTTCTAGACATCCCTCACTGCGGAGCCAAGACAGACGACACCACACTCGATAGCAAATCAATCATTAGACCAATTTACCAATTAGGCTTATTGTACTCTATAAATAAACACATCATAGCGATCCCATGCTCGGCCCCTCGAGATACACCGACTCAACATCCAGTCAGACAGTAAGGGCACACAGGCAAACACGTCACATTGATCAGTGGCCTCTGTTATGCTGCTGCTTTCTTTGGCAGGGAAATCATATCCTCGCGAGGTCCCGGGATGCAAATAGACTAAATATAACTCAGCACTACCTCTGCGCCACAGATTCAAACTGAGTTATTGATATGCATCCCAGTCACAGCTCGTATAAAGGAAGTGGATGTATTCACGGTGATGTCATCCAGGTTTACGTGCCACCGTTTTGAAGCCTTAAAGGTGGGGTAGGTCATTTTGGAGAAACCAGCTGGAGTGCGCTAGAATTTGAGAATACACAGCCGGAACAAATCTGCCCCTTCCTTCAGACTTCCTTACAGAGCCCCTCCTCCAACACACACGAACGTGCACATGACCATTGAGGGCACGAGATAAGTTTGTGGACAGATGGAAGGCTGACAGGCAGGTAGGCCATCCAGTTACTTTAGCCGAGCCGGCTCAGATGATTGGTTGTGCTTTTTACAGCACCACGGCTTCCACAGATGAGATTATTTTATGTATTTATTGTCAAAGCATTTAATGTATTCATTGCTATCGGGATGTTAAGAGCATTCCATGGAATATAATGTAACGTCCACCCGGACGTGTCGGAATGACGAGTGAAGCGTTCTCAAGTTAAAGAGGTTTATTAACAACCAACGTCTCTCATCCGTCCTTTCTCACTCTCTCTCCTCTCGCGCCAACCTCTCACTCTCCTGCACGCGCCCACACAGACACACACACACCAAACCCTCTGCTCCCCAACCCCGCCCCTACCTGCTCTCCTCACAGAAGCCTGACACAAACAGTTAACAGAACACTTGAACAATAAATGCAGATCGCTACATTGCCCCCCCCTTACTAAGTCCCTCGCCCCGAGGGAATGCATAAAAAGTCTCTGAGGTGGCCCGGGGCTCTTCTTGGTCTCTGAGGCCGCCTTGGAGTGAACACAGGCGGCTGCGCTCGCCGGCTTGGAACATCCTGTCCCGGAACAGGGGGTGAGTTTGGGGGTGGGGGTGAATGTGGGGGGTCAGCAGGGGACACAGTCAGTGAATCGGGGGAAGTGACTGTCTGGTTTCTCCTAGACGATGCTGGGGGTCTAGGCCGCGGATGTGCATCGCCTCTGTATGGGGCCAGCCGGTCCCTGTGGAGGGCCACCCGTCTCCCTCTAGGCGGCAGCTGGACCCTATAGACCACCTCTCCCAGCTTTTCCAGCACCTCACAAGGGCCCACCCAGTGACAGTCCAACTTAGGGCACCGGCCCTTCTTTCTTCTTGGACTATACACCCACACCAGGTCCCCGGCCTTGAAGTCCCCCCCTCTAGCCCTCGTGTCATAGTTTCTTTTCTGTCTCATGCCCGCCTTCTGCAGCTGATCGCGGGCAAAGGCATGTGCTAACTCCATTCTATCCTGGAGCCTCCTGGCATATTCCGGTCCCGGAGGAACCGCTGGTGTGTCGGGGGGTCGGCCAAAAGCCATTTCTGCTGGTGTCCGCAGCTCTCGCCCCAGCATGAGCAGGGCCGGTGTGCATGAGGTGGACTCCTGCACAGCCGATCTGTAGGCCCAAAGAACAAGAGGGAGGTGCATGTCCCAATCACGCTGATGCTCCGCGGTGAGGATAGCGAGTTGTTTTCCCAGAGTCCTATTGAACCGTTCGACCAGTCCGTCACTCTGCGGGTGCAGAGGAGTAGTCCGCGTCTTTTGCATGCCCAGCCGGTCACACATAGCGGCGAACACCCTCGACTCAAAGTTTCTTCCTTGGTCGCTGTGAATGACCTCGGCCGCTCCAAATCTGGCAAACATGCCCTCCACCAGGGCACCTGCAACGGTCACCGCCTCCTGGTCTGGTATTGCATACGCCTCTGGCCATTTTGTAAAATAGTCCATGGCGGCCAGGACGTAACGGTTCCCCTTCTCTGTGCACGGGAATGGGCCCATTATGTCCACCGCCACCCTCTCCATCGGGGCCCCCACCGCTAGCTGCTGAAGCTGGGCACGTGACTGATCAGTGGGACCTTTGTACGCCGTACAAAGGTCGCAGCGGCGGCAGAAGTCCTCAACATCTCTCCTGAGCTGGCCCCAGTAACAGCTTTGGCGGAGTCGACGCAAGGTTTTGGAGACCCCAAAGTGTCCTGCCCCAGTAGTTCCATGGGAGGCCTTAAGCACTTCTTCCCTCAGCGCCCTGGGGACCACCACCTGCCACCTCTCCTCCCCCGTTGCAGGCTCTTTCCAGGCTCTCTGCAGCACTCCATCCTTCGTCCGGAGAGCCTCAAACTTTGCAACCAGTCCTTTGGTGGCAAGCGAGCACCCAGCAACTTCATTCCACAGTGGCTTTTGTCCTGACTCCACCCACCTCAGCACTGGCTGTAGGTCAGCATCCTCTTCCTGCCGCGCTCTCCATTCGGGTGAGTCGATGATCCGTGCACCTCTGCAGACCGGCTCGGCTGGTTTATGCCTGTGGTCTCGCTCCTCCTCTGCACAGAGCTCCTTTTCTTGGTCCTCTCTCTTTTCACAGTACCGACAGCCGCTGGGAGCACAGGGGCGCCGGGACAGGGCGTCAGCGTTGGTATGGCGAACCCCCGCCCTGTGCTCCACTGTGAAGACGTACGGCGCCAGTCCTTCTAGCCAGCGTGCAATCTGTCCCTCGGGCTCCTTGAAGGACATCAGCCACTGGAGGGCTGCGTGGTCAGTCCTCACTGTGAAGGACAGGCCACACAGGTAGTACCTGAAATGGCTGATTGCTCTCACAATTGCCAGCAACTCTCTGCGTGTCACACAATAGCGCCGTTCAGCTTTGTTGAAGGTTTTGCTGAAATACGCCACCACTTTTTCCCCCCCAGGCCCCACCTGGCTCAACACCGCCCCCATCCCGACGTCACTGGCGTCCGTATCCAGGACGAACGGTAGGCTGAGGTCTGGGGGAGTGAGGATGGGAGACTCCGTCAAGGCCTTCTTTAAAGAGCTGAAGGCCAGCTCACACTCTGGAGTCCAAGCAAAATCACAGTCTTTCTGTTGCAGGCGGAACAGGGGTGCAGCTATGCAAGAGAAGCCACGCACGAACCGCCTGTAGTACGACGCTAACCCAATGAAGCTCTTCAGCTCCCGCAGATTGATGGGGGCTGGCCAGTCCTTTACTGCCCGCACCTTCTCCTCCAGCGTGCTGATGCCCTCTCCTCCGACTCGGTGCCCCAGGAACTCCAACTCTCTCCTCAAGAAACAGCACTTGTCGGGGTGGAGCTTCAACCCCGCTGCTGCTATCCTCTGTAGAACCCGCCGCAGGGCTCCTAAAGCCGCCTGGAAGGAGCTACCATGGACCAGGATATCGTCCAGGTAGACCAGGCACTCCTGTCGGGGAACGTCAGCGAGCACCCTTTCCATCAGCCGCTCAAACGTGGCCGGAGCGTTGCACAGGCCGAAGGAGAGGACTCGAAACTGCCACAGCCCCCTCCCAGTGCAAAAAGCTGTCTTTGATCTGGCTTCTGGGCTGAGGGGAACTTGCCAATACCCGCTGCGCAGGTCTAAAGAGGAGAACCAGGATGAGCCAGACACCAAGTCCAAACACTCATCTATGCGGGGCAGCGGGTATGAGTCTTTCTTGGTCACACTGTTCAGCGGTCTGTAGTCCACACAAAACCTCATCTTTGAACTCTTCTTCTTATTGACCATCACAACCCCCGAGGCCCAGGGGCTGTCAGAGGGCTCAATAATGCCAGCTGACAGCATCTCATCAATAGCGCTGTCTGCTGCTGTCTGATGGGCCAGGGGAAGGCGGCGGGGGCGTGTCTTGACGGGCCGTGCGTCGCCCGTGTCGATATCGTGCTGCACCAGGTGTGTCAGGCCCACTTCCTCTTCTGTCACAGCAAAAATGTCCTTAAACTCCCACAGCACTTGCCACAGTTCCTCCCGCTGCTCGGGTTTTAAGTCATCACAGCTGCGTTTCCACACCTCCTTCACTGCCGCCCGTCTGTCCCCCTTTAGAGCTGCAGGTTGTTGTTCCGGGGCCGGGGGCCGTACATCAACTGGAGTACGGGGTGTGGGGTTGGGGCTGGGGTTAGCATTGATGACAGGGGGCATGGCTGAAGGGGGGGGGGTTTGGGGTGGGGGAAGTGTTTCAGTCACTCTTGATGTAGGTGGGTGTGGTGTCGTGGCAAGTGTGGGGTGCACCATTTCAACTGTGGGACCCCCTGGAAAGGCCAGCGTGTTCCTCCCCAGGTCTAGCACACAGCGTGCAACCCGCAGAAAGTCAAGTCCTAATATGCAGGAGTCCTGTACTGCCGCAACCCACACCTTAACAGACACTGACAGCCCCCCCACCTGTATAACCACCACCCCTCTCCCAAGCATAGGGGCTAGCTCACCGGTTACTGTTCGCAGTTTCACCAGAGTGGGTGTCAACCGTGTCCCCGCTGGGACCACGTCCGGTCTCATCAGTGTTGCTGTGGAGCCGGTGTCAACAAGGGCCGTCCATGGGGCCCCTGCCAGGGTGACGGGGACATGGCAGAAATCCCCCGCGTGAGTCCAGCCCACCACCCTCACAGACTCTGCGATGTCGTTTGCTTCTGGGGGAAGCGGAGCCCCGCTCCCCCCTCCGTGCAGCTGGGCTCTGTCCACTGGAGACCAGGCACGATGGGACCCAACGGTGGGGGTCTGTGACGTCCCATTTACACAGACCCGGGGGCGTTTCCCTGAATATCAGCATTCATGGGGCACCTTGTGCTAATATGGCCGACCTGGCCGCACCCCCAACACACCAGAGGACCCCGACGAGGACGGTTGCTGCCCTGCGGCGATTGCAGTGCCATAGCACGGATTAGCTCAGTCAACTCAGCCGCCCATGCTGGTTTCTCTTGTCCTGGCTCCTCCTGTCTCACCGTTCTCACAACCGGGCCGCCTCCCGTGTGCGTGCTCTCTGCCGCCCCTCCTACAACCTCTCTCTCCAACACCAGCTCCAGTGCTTCCTGCAGAGAGCGGGGATGTGCCAGTTGTGTCTGGACGCGCAGCTCCCTGGGGGTTATGGCCCGGATAAACTGGTCCCTAGCCAGCTCGCTCTGCACCTCAGGGGACATGTGGCTGTATGCCCTTCTCGCCAGGGTTTCAATGTCATTAGCCAATATGCGGAGCGGCTCACCCGGCTGTCTCTGTCTGCTTGACAGCTCCGAACGCAGCACCCCAGGCTGGCTGCATTGTCCAAACCGCCGCTTCAGAGCCCCAACCAAGGCCCCATAGTCAGTTCTTTCCGCCGGGCTGAGCAGTAGCAAACAGGATAAAGCTTCATCTGTAATACACAGGGCCAGCTGGAGCGCCTTATTGTCCTCAGACCAGCCCACAGCCCGTGATAACAGTTCAAATTGGGCATGGAAGGCTTCCCAGTCGGCTTTACCGTTGTATTTCGGTGTTTTAACTTGGAGCCGGGCGCCGCCATCATTGTTTACAACCGGCGCCGCGCCACTCCCGGGGGAGGTCCCTGCGCCGACGTGCCGCTTCCCGCCGGCCGAGTCGAAACCGGCAGCAGCATTTAATTCACGCCATAAATTGTCTTCTGAGTCACGCCATAAGCCATCCATCTCCTCCTTGACTTTCGGACGAGCTCCGGTCCGGTTCATCTGTGCTTCCATTATTTACCGCCGATGAAGCAGAGCTAACGTTAGCCGAGTCAGTGCTAGCTGCGGCTACCGGCGATTAGCGGATAAAACTCTGTTTTTTTTGTTGTTTTTTTTTACTTCTGACACCAATGTAACGTCCACCCGGACGTGTCGGAATGACGAGTGAAGCGTTCTCAAGTTAAAGAGGTTTATTAACAACCAACGTCTCTCATCCGTCCTTTCTCACTCTCTCTCCTCTCGCGCCAACCTCTCACTCTCCTGCACGCGCCCACACAGACACACACACACCAAACCCTCTGCTCCCCAACCCCGCCCCTACCTGCTCTCCTCACAGAAGCCTGACACAAACAGTTAACAGAACACTTGAACAATAAATGCAGATCGCTACAATAACATAAAGTGTTTCTGAAATAAATTACATACCCCACCTTTAAGTTTGGCATGTTGGTCATCCCCATTGTATGTCTATTGTTGGCATGTCAGTTTATTTTGTTTAGATTTATCTTTGCAATTTTATTTTGAACACCAGGTGGCGGCGGTGATTAGACGCACACGGGTGTATTCATATTACAAGAGTAGCCTACAGATGCTGCAACTGATGCTAACAGCTACAGACACGGCAGAATACAGTCAACAGAGCTACAATCAAACAACACTTTCAGACTCGGAAATTGGGTAATGTATAATTGCCTCTGTCGACCGGAAATCGTGTGTTTGTGTCTGTGTGCGATCACTCTATGCAACCTGAAAATAGGACATTGGCACACGCAAATTGCCGTTACAGCATGGTCATGTTTTTTGGAACCAGAAGTGATACAAGTCAATTAGGGTGGAAAAGAAAAGATGGTACAATTAACTTAAAAGAAACAAGGACACATACTTGGAGTGGGATAAAGACAAAAACACATATGCTATAAATGTGCCAAAAATATGTTGTAGCAACCTATCAATCAGCCCCACCCTAAGTCTATGATGTTTTACTGCTTCAATGTCCATAGGCATTAAATAAACATCATTCTGTTTTGAAAAGGATTTGAAACTAAGACCATAAACACATCTGGAAATGTTTTACTGAGGTTATAAATCCATAGTCAAAACTAGAAGACATTGTTCGTAGACTTCCATGCAATCTGACTTTCTTTGTCAATGAGTGTTGTCGCCCCCTGCTGGCTATTAATAATAATGCAGGTTTAAAACTCTTCTGACTCAGAGCCTGATGCTTCATCAAAACATATTCACCTGTTTTTAATAACTACAACATGCATGGTCTGTGGCTAATGAGTGCTCATACAAAATAAATTACCCAAGCGTACTCCATCATTAATAATGCAAGGATTCCCCAGGTTCATTTTCATCTTAGCAAATGACAACATCATACAAAAATATCCCATTCTAAAGTAAGCCCAGTTCATTCAGGCAGCGTCTAAAATGCTAGGGAAATACCAGAGTTAACATTTCAAGACAGACTGTATAATTCATAGTGGAAAGGCAGGCTTTGTAATAATACAACAGCTCTTGGCAGCATCACCTCCTCTCACTGCTGCTGGTTCTCAGCATGCTCTACCCACCTGTCACCATGCAGAGAAAACCTTTCATTCACACAGAAGACACAGGTGACTGGCTCTCACTGAGAACCGCAAGCCTTTACAATAACTGTCAACTCACTGGAGGTAAAATATATATGGCTTTATCCTGAAAAACGTACCTGAGCATTCAGTGGATGTCAGAGCCAGGACTCCTCCAGCATGTAGCAACATTTATAGGGATCATGGCAGAAACACACTGACATACATTGTACTTCTGATACTTGAATACCACATTACCACAGTGTTGAGGTTCTTTGTTCTTAACCTTTTAGAGTATTTTCATTTGATGCTATATTTTTGAAGCCATATTTGTAAGTTTTACTCCACCCCATTTATCTGACAGCTTTATCTACTAGTTACTTCACAGATTCAGATTATCAACTGATACAAAATAAATGAACTACTAAATACACATTGGTATTTACAGGTAAATATAGTCATTTAACAATTTGGTTTTAAAATGGGAATTGTCACGAGTACTTTAATCAGGCAAGGCAATTGTATTTCTATAGCACCTTTCAGTATGCGACAATTCAAAGTGCTTTACAAAATAAAAACAAAAGACATTTAAGAATAGATACAGCATAAACACATTATTAAATGGCATTTAAAAACAGGCATAAAAAAGCAAAGATAATTAAATAAATAAATACAGCAGGTACAGAATACATGAATAAAAGGCATACTGCAGTGTGAGTATGAACAGCTCAATTAAAAGCAGCGGCAAATAGATATGTTTTTAGTCTGGATTTGAAAATAGGAAGTGTTTCAGCGGACGTGCACGATTCGGGAAGTTTGTTCCAGATTGTCGGGTCTTAATAGCTAAACGCTGCTTTTCCATGTTTAGTTCTTATTCTTGGAACAGAGAGCAGACCCAGAGGACCTGAGAGTCCTGGATGCTTCATAGTTATGCAGGAGATCGTTTTTATACCTCGGTCCTAAGCCATTTAGTGATTTAAAAACTAGCAATAGTATTTTAAAATTAATTCTTTGGTTGACTTGAAGCCAGTGTAATGACTTAATAGTTTAAGTATTTTTTAATTGCAATAATTAAGAGGGTAAGATTTTAAATGGAGGATGATTACTTGTAAGACATTCATTTATTGCATTGCTACTGAATCCCAGTGGTGGATTGTAATTAAGTGTGTTTACTTTTTTGAGTAATTTTTGAGTTACTTTTATTTTAAGTAGAGAGTAACGAGCAGTTTCATTTTATGCTTCTTTATAATTCCACTTCCACCACATTTTGGAAGCAAATATATTGTATCCATTATATTTTTCTGACCCATTTTATAAACAGTTACTTCAAATATTCAGATTATTAGCTACAAAACAAGTAATAAAGAAACATCAATATATAATAAGTTATCCACCAGCTGTATACAAATACAATAAAAACAATTATATTATATAAATGATTCGGAAATGGGCCATTTTATTTCAAAGCAAGTACTTTTACTTTGTTCTCTTTAAGTATATTTTGATGCCAAAACTTGTGTACTTTAACTTAGATTTTAAATCAAGACTTTTTTACAATTTGGTATTGGTACTTTTACTTACGTGAGAGATTAAAGAGTTCTTCTTGCTCCTCTGTCATCAAGTAAGGATTTTAGATATAGTATACATATATGCATTCAGCACTTAAATGCAAAGTATGACAAACTGTTGAACTTCTAAAACAAAGTGCCCAATGCACCATGCTGTGCTCGGAGAGTTCCTGAGTCTTTCAGCGCCGGCGTTGCTTCAGTGGACGACCTCCCAGAAACTGAGTGCATTCCCAGAATAGAAAGAGAACTGGTTATTGACTCCGCACTACGCCCAAGTGGGCTTTATGATTTAGTGCAGTGAGCCGTCAACTCTCAGACCAGTGTGCGGCAAACAAAAAACATTTTATCAATATTCCATCAGGCAGGAGCCGTTTCCTGTTAATATGATGCCCCGACGCATCTTAGCACCCCGAAGATGGTGCATTCAGGAGCAGCTCTCTTAACACACTGCAGCAACTCAAGGGACGAGGTGGAATTAAATGAAACGCCACCGGCCATTTCACTATGTTGACAAGCATGGGATTTATTAATGTATTTGTTGATGTATTGTTTATCTCAGAAGACTTGGTCAGTAGCAGCTAGCTGTCTGATACTGATGCACACGACCCATATACGATAAGAAAAGATAAGATAAATACTTTATTGATCCCAATTTGGGAAATGTTTGTGTTGCAGCAGCATAAAAGACAAGGCATTGACTTTTAAATTCAAAGGCTAGAAATAAACAAGAAAGTAGAAAATATAAACGTTGAATTTAACAAGGTATTATATATACAAATATATATATACATATATGACGGATGGAATATTCATATTAAATATTGAACAGATTGTATAAATGTACAATGTGGTTTTATTCCAAGAGAAACTAAACTATATGTCATTATTGCAAACTAGCTATCTTTAAAAATCCTTTGTATCTATTGATAAGATACATACATAACTATTTGTATAGAAGATTTAAGTATATCGTTCTTTTTTTGTGAATTCTTAAGAAATGAACTTTTAAGCTAGTATGTGGTCTATTGCTACAATCTTTCCACCAACCAAGAAACACAAGATATAAACCACAAACCAAAAACCTTAAAATGTTATGAATGAAAATGGAATCCCTTCAAGTTTTCTGATTGGCTGTTATAATCTTTAAATTGCATTGACAAACATAATTACTAACATTGTAACAGAAATCTATTGCACAGAAATCTGTTGCACGGGAAAATAATCATTATCCTGAGTTTCTCAATGAGATTATTTTTGTTGTAGAGACAGACAGTACTTTTTCCTTTCAAACATTGCATATTGTCTGATAAGAGCTCATTCATTTTCAAAAGCTTTTTAAGCTTCATACTTAACACTTAGGGCACAATATGAGGGCCGTTGTGGGAGTAAAGGAAGTGGAAATATGAACATAAAAGCACTGGTGTGAGAAACCCTTTGTGCTTTACTGTAGTGAGACCTGTAGTAAAGTGGATTGTTTTAGGAAATGTCATGCTTAAAAGCACTTTTGTGACTTATGCATTATTCATGTCAGTCATTTAGATCTTACCCGGGGTGATATGAAATGGGTGTATCGAGTAAAGTGAGTTTACTTTTTAAATGTGCAGCCTTGCAAGCATCTAATAGTCCAGAGTGTAATGTTGAAAATGAAATTGTTTAGGCAGGGGGTGGAGTTTTCTGTTCTGGAGCTGGGTGTACAAAAGTCATATGAGGAGAAAATAGATAATAAGATGCTTAAAGGATTGAGAATGGAGTTAACACGAGAACCGCCAGAGATTTGTTATACCTAACACCGCCACCGGGGTCAAATTGACCCGATTGGCGGTTCTAGTGTTAAAATGGAGAGAACATGAGAATCAAAGTGTTTCAGGTCAAGGCCAGGGCACCAATGTTCTTACCGAAGTGGGAAATGTTCAAAGATTTATTGAGTGACTTTATTGTGAAAGACAAGTTAAGCACAATGTGTCTGACAGTATTGACCTTGTTAAGCAGCAGCAGGTCAGAGTGAGGGCGGACATAAAGGACAACAGCTCAGTAATGACTGAACAAATCACTGAAAAACAAGAGAGAGACATTACCAACACAAGAAGGACTTCTGTAGCACTGCCTCTGTCATTCAAACGCACATTAATATGAATTAAGTATCAGATAATAGAGAGTCAGACGTAATCAACCCTGACAATAGAGCCGCTATCCACATGTCTACCGACTAAATATATCAACGACTTGATACAGCATATTGATTTCATTGATTTATAAATAAGCCTCTGCTAAAAAGTAATGGTCGTTTCTGATACAACTGATCCAAGTTTTCTGTAACTTTGTAAGTCTGTTAACATTTTCTTTTCCATTAACCTATAGACAAAGCAAAAGCCTATACCGTGTTCCCTTTAGTGTTCACTTCCTTTTGGTCTTCTTCTGCTGTTCCCTTTAGTGTTCACTTCCTTTTGGTCTTCTTCTGCTGTTCCCTTTAGTGTTCACTTCCTTTTGGTCTTCTTCTGCTGTTCCCTGTAGTGTTCACTTCCTTTTGGTCTTCTTCTGCTGTTCGCCTCAGTGTTCACTTCCTTTTGGTCTTCTTCTGCTGTTCCCTTTAGTGTTCACTTCCCTTTGGTCTTCTACTGCTGTTCCCTTTAGTGTTCACTTCCTTTTGGTCTTCTTCTGCTGTTCCCTTTAGTGTTCACTTCCTTTTGGTCTTCTTCTGCTGTTCCCTTTAGTGTTCACTTCCCTTTGGTCTTCTACTGCTGTTCCCTTTAGTGTTCACTTCCTTTTGGTCTTCTTCTGCTGTTCCCTTTAGTGTTCACTTCCCTTTGGTCTTCTTCTGCTGTTCCCTTTAGTGTTCACTTCCCTTTGGTCTTCTACTGCTGTTCCCTTTAGTGTTCACTTCCTTTTGGTCTTCTTCTGCTGTTCCCTTTAGTGTTCACTTCCTTTTGGTCTTCTTCTGCTGTTCCCTTTAGTGTTCAAGTCCTGTCTATCTTCTTCTGCTGTTCCCTTTAGTGTCCACTTCCTTTTGGTCTTCTGCTGTTCCCTTTAGTGTTCACTTCATTTTGGTCTTCTGCTGTTCCCTTTAGTGTTCACTTCCTTTTGGTCTTCTTCTGCTGTTCCCTTTAGTGTTCACTTCCTTTTTGGTCTTCTTCTGATGTTCCCTTTAGTGTCCACTTCCTGTTGGTCTTCTTCTGCTATTCCCTTTAGTGTTCACTTCCTTTTGGTCTTCTTCTGCTGTTCCCTTTAGTGTTCACTTCCTGTCTTCGTCTGCTGTTCCCTTTAGTGTTCACTTCCTTTTGGTCTTCTTCTGGTGTTCCATTTAGTGTTTACTTCCTGTTGGTCTTCTTTTGCTGTTCCCTTTAGTGTTGACTTCCTTTTGGTCTTCTTCTGCTGTTCCCTTTAGTGTTTACTTCCTGTCTGTCTTCTTCTGCTGTTCCCTTTAGTGCTTAATTAATGTCTGTCTTCTTCTGCTGTTCCCTTTAGTGTTTACTTCCTGTCTGTTTTCTTCTGCTGTTCCCTTTAGTGTTTACTTCCTGTCTCTCTTCTTCTGCTGTTCCCTTTAGTGCTTAATTCCTGTCTGTCTTCTTCTGCTGTTCCCTTTAGTGTTTACTTCCTGTCTGTCTTCTTCTCCTGTTCACTTTATTGTTTACTTCCTGTCTGTCTTCTTCTGCGGTTCCCTCTAGTCTTCACATCCTGTCTGTCTTCTTCTGCTGTTCCCTTTAGTGTTTATGTTCCTTTTTTTGGTGTATATCTCTGATGTCTAGCTCTCTGAATACTTTTAAACGTGTTCTTTCTCTTGAATATATCGTCCTTGTTCTTAGACATCATGAATCCAAATGTCCCTGCTCTCCCCGAATATAAAAATGTGTATTTTAAAAGTATTCCGATGGAGTAACGGAAAACGAATGTGATTGGCCGGACTTGTTTCTGTGGTCGTATATGACTGCACAAAAGTCCTTGGATCAGAGCGTCCTAAGCAACAGTCTGAATTTCCAATTGGACCAATCAGAAATAAAGTATTTAACTAAGCCGTGGAATAAATAATAACAACAAGCAATCTTTCCAGCTACACAGCTCTGTGTTTACCCGAGCCTCTAAAGCACTTATTTGCCTCTCAACAAATGGAGGCTCTTCTGAAAACATTCTCAAATATTTCCACTTCACTGCAACTCTTTTCTAAAAGGCTTTTGGAGGAAATCAGAGTGTTTTCTGTGATTGTTTTTGAGACTGTGTTGATAAGGGCTCTGAATCATGCCTCCTCGGACATTTTAAGCAGACATTTTTTATCAGACTAAAGTGATATAAATGCTGTCTTTTCAAAAAAATTAACAAAGTCTTTAATATCAGCTTCCCAAATGAAACCATTAACTGAATATCCTATTTTTTCAGTCAGTAATTCTCTCCTAGTTTGTTATATGTCTTGTTATCATTGCTCATACAGTATGGAGGGTGGATGCTACAATGAAATAAATACAATTACTGTAAATCATAATGAAATCTATACAACCCCTGCAATAAATGTGATACTACAACCAAGGCCAAACGTTTGTGCTGCAAGTTTCTCTATAAAAACTGAAACCATAAATGACCACACAGTTGAATTAAAAAGCTCTGGACTCTCACTCACTCTGTAAAAACGATAAGTTCTGGTGATTTATTGCAGGGCTATTGCATTGATTTATATTTCACAGGTGTTGCATTGAGTGTGACCAGCACCCCCTCTATAGCCTTAAGTAATTTGTTCATTGTGCCAGGACCTTAGCTTCCTGATTGAAGCCGCGGACTGAAATGAGAAAAAGCGATATGACCGCCACTCCTTCCCTTTGCTCCAGCCACTCTGAAACTCACTGCAAATTACTTTTCTGCTTTCTCACAATGATTATTGTATTTATTGCTCACAAATCCCAAAATAATGTGCATCCGCTGTGAGTTCGATCTGTTATTGATGATTGATTCCTGCTGTATTGTTACTCCCAAGAATACAGGGGCAATGTGTGGAGGAAATTCTTAAGAGAAACTGATAAATGATTCACGGACAAAGTTTGTCTTTTGTTATGTTTAATAAAGTAATAAAGAAAGTCAATACAAGTGAATCCCAGATGTAGGAACAGAGCTACTTCACCCTCAGAGGATAGAGAAGTTCTGCTCCCAGAACACAGCTCACAGTCACACTATATAATAATAATAATAATACATAATATTTATATAGCGCCTTTCACGAAACCCAAGGTCACTTTACAAGTCGGGTAGGGGGGGGAGTAGGAGAAAAGAGGCAGACAGGTTAGGGGGGGGGGGGCAAGCAAGTAGCGGAAAAATAAACCTATCAAACTAACTATTTAGTGGGGAAAGCCTTGGTGAAAAGGTGCGTTTTGAGGGCTTTTTTGAAAGTGTCAAAGGTTGGGGCGCTGCGGATTTCGGGGGGGAGAGAGTTCCAGAGGGTGGGGGATGCTACACTGAAAGCTCTGTCACCGAAAGTCCGCAACCTGGTGCGGGGGGTAGAGAGGAGATCCTGTCCAGACGATCGTAGCTTCCGGGATGGAGTGTGGTGGCGGAGAAGGTCAGACAGGTATTGGGGGGCGAGGGCATGGAGGGATTTGTGGGTCAGAAGAAGGAGTTTATACGTGATACGGTGCTTAGTCGAGAGAATAGCCAACTGGTCCCACCCTTAAATAGGCATCATCTAAACATCCCCACCATTAAACCATCAAACCCCCTCGTCCTTAACCATTTGAAAATCCGCCTTTTACACTTCCTGTTGCCCTCCACAAATGTAAATCCTTAACATATGTCTCTGTTAAACAAATACGAGACTAACAATACAATTGAAGAGTGTAAGAGGCAATCAGAGTATATGTTTTAAATGATTATATGATAATGTGACAGGACACAAATCAGCAGTGTTTTTAGCTCTGCAGAAAGCCTGTGCTAGACGAGGAAGAACCTCAATATCAAATCACACGCTTCCTGCTTTTCTTTTCCCACTTTTGCCATATTTCCCGGGACAAATTGTACTGCACGCTTCGATCGTGGAGCCCACAATCTGCCTTGCTGAAAATCAGCAAGGCAGCGCTCTGTGAAGGGACACAGAATGTGAGCGCCACTTGTGCTGTGGATTATGATATTCATAATATGGCAGCTCGCCATTAAACATGGTGTGGTAATCCAAACAGCCCTCTGTGATAAGTAGATGGTGCCGCAGATGATTGCAGCCCTGAGGAGAGGCGAGTTGAGCTGCTGAACCGGAGCCCAGCGCTGCGATGAGCACTCTTCACAGCCATCAGGGGAATAGATGGCTCTTGACTCAGAGTGGAAATCAGTGAATCCGTGCCTTACAATCAGAGTAATTCACCACTAAACCCTTTGACTGGGATCCTTTTTATGATAAATGCACTCTATAATGAGCATCCTATTCTGAAAGAGTGTGGGACATTTGTGACTCTGTTGTGTTTAATACACATTACAGTAAGATGCGTTGATTATTTAATTTAAAAGCTTAGTTGTGGACATTTTGGATCTGGATGTGGGTATAATGGTGGGAATGTATCTGAGATCTGACTGTAATGAGCACATCTGAAAGAAAGTCTGAAGCAGAAATACTTCCCTTTGACAGAAGTGTATTTGCATGCAAAGGCCGAGGATTTGATTTTGTATTTAAAAAATGGCAGCAATTGGAAACCATGTTACAGATAAGAGTGTTTTCATTCATGCATTTGTAGCTAAACCGACAACGAGGTATTTTGCTGCATTTGGTCTTTATCCGAAACAAAATACTTCCATGTAATTCTGAGCCAGAGAGTCAAAAGAGGAAAGAAGTCCAAGAACATTTATTTTTCACGTCCCTTGCGTGCCTTACACCATTCCCCATGTTATTTGAACCGTAACACTGAAATATTTGTCACATAGTAGCTATGCATAAACATGACCGAGTTGTTACTGAAGAAGAAATAAGTTATATAAAAAAAGACAGTTCTTTTAAGAGCATAGAAAACATGCATATTTGTTGAAGATGTCTGAAAGACGAGGAATAGCTTTTAGTTAGAAATCATGTTGAATGACCTGTTGAACTGCATGGACTAAGGGAGGGACAGTTATAATGTATTGCACATAAATCCAACATTAATTCCAATTCAATTCATTTGATGGCAAAACTATTCTTTAAAGCGACTAGCTGAAGGGTATTAAAGAAACTATTGTTAACTACGGGCACAGGGACATTTTTTATTCTCAATGTCAGCTGAAACTGGGGTTGCATAAGTCACGGCTCACAGGAAGCTTTACTGAACGCCAGCTGTGAACTCAGGTTGAACCGCGGATATTTTGGACAGCAACCACTTCATAATACTCTCCTGGAAAAATATAAAATCATCCAAAGTGTGAATAGGTGACCCCGGCAGAATGCAGAGCAAGCAGTGGGATGTGCTAAACTTGCCGACACAACACATTATATGGTCCTTCAGCCCTGGCACATTGGCAAATGAGGGATTTGATGGGGAGCACTGGAGCATTGGCTTGAGTGGCAGAATGCTCCTAAAGCCCCAGCTAGTCCTAATGAGGCAGCTTGATGTAGAACCAGGTCCACTGGGCGCAGGAAGGACCAGATGTCGCTCGTACTCTCACTCTTTCCTTCCAGCACAGCCTGCATTCACCGTGCAGCCCATCTGCTGCTATCAAGCTCAGTCAATATTTAGCCACTGGGAAAAGGACAGACACGCTCAGCACCTGGATCATTACAGTGCCTCTGGTTGAACTGGATATTTATTTTTCTGTAAGTCTAACTATGTAAAAATAAACAACTCCAGTCCAGCCCACACTCTGTCACCCCTTGGACTCCTGATGTTTCAGAAACTTATTTTCCGCTCCCTTAGCAGTGTGCACTAATGAGGAAAGAATATCACACATCTCAGTGCTAGATGGCACCGTTGAATAAGCCTCACAGCGCATGTTGCATGACTCAGCAGTGAATCATGGCTCGCCAAGGCGCCACTGAGAAGAAACTGACATCCAATATGCCAATCTTTGCCTCAAGAAGAGACATTAACAAATTACTGAAGAGGAGGAAAATAAGAATCAATTTCCTGCAGAGAAAATGGTGGAATATCTCTCTCAGTTTGCCTGCTGTACACTGATTGTGAGAAGTGAGTGTTATATCATTCAGCTCAAGGCTTTGTGATCTGCTAGTGTGTTACCAAGGCCGACAGGGAGAAGTGGTGACGTTTAGCTAGAGGTGCACATGTGTACCAGTAAGAGGCTTCTAAAACGTAGGAGATGGAAAGAAAATCAATTATAGTGTGGGGATGCTTGTATTGAAAATATTTCATTAATTGGATTGAATATATATTTAGTTGTATTTAAAAATGCATGTGATTAATTTCTGCGAATGAGTGCCAGTTTGCTAAGGGTTATGTGGTCTAAAGAAGCTTCTTAATATGTTACATGATCAAATCTATAAAGTTTTTCATTCAAACGAGTGATGCGTATGGACTAAGTCACCATGACTTTACCCTTTATTTTAGAACTACTGTTTTGAAGTCCTCATTTTGTCCGACGCCTTTTTTGGTTTGTGAGACAGGAAGGTAGAAATAAGTAGAGTTGAACGCTGAATAAGAACACAATAAGTGACTAAAAATGTTACAATTAACTTTGAGGAACTGAGAAGACATTACGAAAGATTAAGAGATCTTAGACGAAAGCATGCACTTCAAAACAACAACCTGGTAGGAACCTGTCAATAACAAGATGGCCGCTCCCTAAAGCGTACACTGTTTATCATCTGTTTTATTGCAAATGGGACAATCGTTTACGAGAGGGGCTTCATGTTGTATTAAAAACAGACTTAAAACAATTTTGACCATGCTCTCATGTCTCTAATCGAGGGAGAAGAAGGGTCATTTTCTCATAGAGACTTCTATACCAGTGATTCTCAAATGGGGGTACGCGGACCCCTATGGGCACGTTGGGGTACTGCAGGGGGTACGTGAGATACAATTAAATAAAAAGGTTAATTAAAAAAATACCATGCATGATTACAAAAATAATCTTAGTACAATAAGTTAAATAGAAAACACAATTTTATATAAAATATTCCTAGAACCACTAAGAGGGTCCTCATGTAAACATGTTTCATGTGTGTATTGTATTTATAGTTTTGAATAATTCATTTTCATTTCATTTTTCATTGGTTTGTTAAACATATATTAATTCAATTGAAAAACTCCTTGGACATTTTTTTTTTTCTTGCATAAAGATGAAAATATCCTTAGTTTGTTGTAGTTCATGCATTAAGGAGTTAATAAATCAAACAGTGATGGAACATCACTATATTGTAAGTATTTATATATAGGCTTTTTCTGTCAAAAATGTCTGGGGTTGGTCAGGGGGTACTTGGCTGAATTTTTTTTCAAAGGGGGTACATTACTGAAAAAAGTTTGAGAAGCACTTTTCTATACAATCTGATTTTTTTTTTTGCAACTAGTGGAGTCGCCACCTGCAGGCCACTGAAAGAAATGCAAGTTTTACACACACTTAGACCCCAGGTTGTACCTTGATCCAAGCATGCATTTGAAAACACTGAAGAGTTGCTCACTGTTTCCTATTGTTAAGGGCAACAGTAGGATCCTATAATGAGGAGGCCCAGCTGTGGCAATTAATTTGTGATCACCGCTGACTGAAACACATGTATGGCATGTATTGTGCTGCATTTGTCTCCGGGGAAATCCAGGGAAACTGTGACCTCATTCTCTGAGGAGTGAACATGGTGTTGAGCATGATGGAATAACAGTAACATTGATGTACGCAATACCTTACACAGTACAAAGAAGACAAATACTTAAAGGGGCCCTATGGGGCTTTTTTGTGTTTTCCCTTTACTGTGGTGTGTTTTATAGAGAGGCGAAGTCCCGCCCATCTACTTCCGACCCATGGGATCTTATTTCAGAAATATTATGTATTGAAGTCAATGGAGAGAAAGATTATCTTTCGATCCCGTTTGAATTGTACCACGAATTACACATATGATGTTTGTCAATCTTAAAAAATAATTTCCATGTCAAAAAAGTCACAGTTTGTCGTAAAACTGTTGAAATATAAGACTATGAAAAATACGCAACTAGAAACAATACAAATCCTAGAATCCCGGTCCCGCATGCTGGCTCTTACGGAACCGACTAACTCCCCTTGTGTGTATGTACAGCTCTCAACATGCCCAGACTTGGAGTGATTTTCACCTCTTTTAATACTTTCCGCCTCATTCTGAAAGAAAGAAGTGAAATGTGCCAACGTGACGGCCGTCTTGGTGTTGGTGCGAGATGGGAGATGTAGTTCATTGAGCGGTTTCACACAAAAAAAAGTGTTACTTCACAGTTTTAGGACACATTCTTATTTTTTTGACTTGCAAACTTATCTTATTATAAACTGACAAACATCATATGTGTAATTTGTGGCACAATTCAAACGGGATCCAAAGATAATCTTTCTCTCCCCATTGACTTCAATACATACTTTTTCCGCAATAAGGTCCCATGGAGGTCCCCCGGAAAGGGAGGGACTTCGCCTCTTTATAGGCTCTTATTTGATATCCTAAGGGGCGGGACATCTCTAAGTGACTGACCAATCACAACAGACAGTATGAGAAAAACATTTAAGCGTGTAAACATGTCACAGTAGAAGCACACAACACAAATACAAAGCCGAAAATGGGCATAATACGTCTTATTTAAAGCTTACTCTCGGATAGTATCTGAAAGACCTGGCAAACATCCTTGAAAAACTCAGGTTTATGAGTGGGCTTTGATTTGTTGTTCCATAGCTTCTGCCAGCATTAGATAACATTATGTCTTTAAGGAGAGACATCCTGTTAAAAGCATGTTACATATGTCATATTAGCTCTTTTCCCAGCATGCTGTGTGGTGGATTTATATTCAAATTCATGGCACGGCTTGTTTTGTTGCAGCAACCCTGGTCTGCTTACATGAGGAACTTGAAAAGATGTCAGCTTTCTGCCTCGGCTTGCTGGAGAGAAAAGTGTTGTTTTATGAATTGGATCTTGGCATTAGCCCGTGTAGCTCCGATGAACTGAAGGGCTCTTATTGGAGTTAATTTGCATTCCAGGGAGCTGTTACAATACAGTATGTGCATGGCTTGCACTTATTATGAAACTGAAGGTTAATCAGCAGTCATTGCTTCAAACTTTGAGATATGTGCTAAAATATTTTAACACCCTTTTTTCCTAGTCTTCAGTTATCTCACAGATTCAAAAGAGTAGAAATCCCTTTCGATTACTGCTGCGCTTAAGCACTAACTCCAGATACAATTATGAACCATGAAACAGCCACATCTAAAAGGTCTGTGGCTCAATGATGGATTCAAATTAAAGAGGCCGTCTGCAAATTTGCAAAGATAATAGTTATAATGATCAGGATCTAGTAGAACTGCAGGTTGCTTTTTCACACTATATGAATGTTTTCCAAAAATAAATTCAATTTTATGACAAACCTTACATCGCGATTTACTTCTGTTGCATGCATTATATTTTATTAAATATTAACATGTTGGAAAAATACTTGAAAGATGTATACCGATACAATTACTAATTAGCTGTAAACAATCATTTTTAATTGCTATCAATAACGGAATTCAGGCATGAAAATATTGAGCTAAATGTACTCTATTACTCTCCGTAACTAATATGAAATTGGCGAAACAATAATGATTCAATTTGGGTCCTTTATTTCTTTCCCTGAAAATAGTCACATCACTATGCTACACTCACACTTCTAATGGCTAGCGCTCCAACACATAAGACGTGATAAGCTAAGGGTCGCACATCGCAATTGACCAATCACAACAGAGCCGGCCGGCTAACCAATCAGAGCAGACTGAGCTCTGGTTTCAGACAGAGGGTGAAAAGAGGTGCTGCAGCACAGGCAGTATGAAAAAAATAAAGAGCTTTTTGAACATTAAAGCATGGAGACATGTCCCAGTAGAGACACTACATACTGATATACACCTGGACATCAGCAGGAGAGGACTCTTTAAAGTAGAGACACTACATACTGATATACACCTGAACATCATCAGGAGAGGACTCTTTAAAGTAGAGACACTACATACTGATATACACCTGAACATCATCAGGAGAGGACTCTTTAAAGTAGAGACCATACATACTGATATACACCTGAACATCAGCAGGAGAGGACTCTTTAAAGTAGAGACACTACATACTGATATACACCTGAACATCAGCAGGAGAGGACTCTTTAAAGCAGAGACACTACATACTGATATACACCTGAACACCAGCAGGAGAGGACTCTTTAAAGTAGAGACACTACATACTGATATACACCTGAACATCAGCAGGAGAGGACTCTTTAAAGTAGAGACACTACATACTGATATACACCTGAACATCAGCAGGAGAGGACTCTTTAAAGTAGAGATACTACATCAGTGGTTCTCAAACTTTTTCTGTCAGGCCCCCCATTTGGAGAAAAAAAAATGTCGGGCCCCCCCAACACAAATAGTCAGGCTCAGTGGCCAACACAAATAGTCGGGGTGCTGTGGGGTAGCTTGACGTTTCATAGAGGGTGCTCAAACATTTAGGGTTTCCCATTAATGTACCGGTCGCCACAGTTGAATTTGAAACTACAACAATCCCCACGCATATACACAGTGTACCCACGGCTGTTACAATTAAGGCTTGATAATCAGCTCACGGCATATAGGTGTAAGAAGGGGTAAAGTGCTATTTTTATAGGTGGTGTGTGGACCTCACACCACCTAGACCGGGGGGTCCGGGGGCATGCTCAACACCCATTTGAAACAGAACTGTAAACAGATTTACTTTTTCTTTATGGATATTTTACAAATCACCCTTTTAAACTTTGTTATTTTTTTACTGTCATATAGTATTTCATACCTGTTTTTAATTTAATCTCTTATTTTTTTATAACTATAATGATCATATAAAGGTGTGCCTCGGAAATAATTGTTTACATTAATGGTGACCAAAACGTTTGAGACCCACTGAGATAACACTGAGAGAGTCCTTTAGCTCACTGAGTCTCTCAGTCTGACAGGAGAGGACTCTCCTCCACCTTGTTGTTGAAAAAACTCCTTATATCCGTTAGCGTAGCTCGCTAGCACCAGAAGCTCTCTCGCGCTCTCTCTCTCTCGCTCGTGCACGCACACAAAATGGCTCATTCCACACACACACAGAGCTGAGCTTTAATGAAACACAGAGACCCAGACGTAATAGTACTGTACTGTATCATATTATTTTCGAATAAATAATTTTTCAAATTATGATTTTAAAAAATAATAATTTTATAACCATTTTTCCTCCTGGTCTCTCGCGCCCCCCCTGTCATGCCTCTGCGCCCCCCAGGGGGGGCCCGCCCCCCACTTTGAGAACCACTGTACTACATAGTGATATACACCTGAACATCAGCAGGAGAGGACTCTTTAAAGTAGAGACACTACATACTGATATACACCTGAACATCAGCAGGAGAGGACTCTTTAAAGTAGAGACACTACATACTGATATACACCTGAACATCAGCAGGAGAGGACTCTTTAAAGTAGAGACACTACATACTGACATACACCTGAACATTTGCACAATAGGTCCTCTTTAAACTCTAGAAAATGTCTTGAAGGAGAAACCTTCACATTTGTCTCTACCTAATTGCATAACAGCCTCCCATATATTCCAGTTTCCTGCACTGAAACGTTTGTTTATTTCCTTTTCTCTGTCACACACCACCACTCAGCACCACTCTAACATTGACCACAATTGTCTCCTCATGGCCTGTGGTTTATCTTAATGTATAACATTCTTAGGACTACATGTACCGGTACTTGTATGTTGTCGCATCAGCACATGTTATCCATGAGCTACCTGTCACATTTCCGTGTCATTAGATATACATCTAAGGGGGCCTTGAGGGCCTGAGTGCCCTTTTCAGTTCGCACTTCTATAATTAAAACAGTAAATGGGACCAGGATGTTGTCTATCATCCCTGAATGGTAAAAATGTGATGTTTTCTCAAGGTTTTCTAACATTTTAGAACAAAATCATCTATTTATCGACCAGCTTTGGCTTGCCATTGAGGAGTATTTTGTTGTGCCTATGGCTATCATTATTCTTGCCTCCTGGTCAATAGTTTCAGGGTAAATTGAGGCCGTGAGCAGAGCGCCGGGTTGTCTATCTGCTCTGACAGTTCTGGTGCCCTTCAATCGGCGGCATACAAAATGAGTCCCTCTCTCCTTGTAAACACAGACTGATAAGGCGAGCAGCCCTCATAATCTCCTCTGATTCCCATGCCCCGACGCGCCGCACATCACACACATCTTGGAGGGCTCATTTCCATTTGGATTGGAAGAGCAGGTCTGGGATTTCGTCGTTTCAGCCAAATGCCTTCAGCGAATGCAGGTGCAATGTCTGCTTTCATCTAAATAAAGCCTCACTGCGCGCCCTGTTTACTGTCAGGAACACTTTGGTATAATTAGTCCATTACAATGTTTATGAAAGTGGATAACATGAAATTAAGATGGCATACAAAAGGTCCCTATTCTCCTCATTTCCAGGTTCATATCAGTGTTTACATAAATGCACTGCATAAACATGGCTGAGTCAACAGCGATAACTTTCGAGCTGCGGAGGTATGCCCATTCTTTTGAGTTCGTCCGAAGAAAGGACAGGAAAGTGACGGTGAGGTGCAAACTGTGTCCAGGCCAGAAGCCTTTATCCACTGCTCCAAACACAACGTCAAACCTCAACAAGCACCTGCAAAGACAACATGCTAACGTGAAGCTAATAGCTAAGGAGGACCTCCGAATCCAGAGTTACGATGTTGAGTAAAGTAACGTATTTGCGCTTCAGATGAGGCTCCCTCCGCAAAATGAAGCACACTCCGCAGTCTGCGTGATCTGCCTGTAGGGAGGGGCGGCCCTGCGAGTAAAGTAAAGAGTAAAGTAACAAAGTAAAGTAATATATCACTTTTTTGTTTAAGTAATAAGTCATATATTAATTTTTTTGAGTAACGTCCCCATCTCTGCTCTACTGGGACATGTCTCCATGCTTTAATGCTGGCCGGCTCTGTTGTGATTGGTCAACCTCTTAGAGATGTCCTGCCCCTTAGCCTATCAGTAACAATGTGTTGGAGCGCTAGCCAACAGACGAGCGAGTGTTATAGAATATTGAGTACGATTTTTTTTAAACATTCAGTCCTTTTCTCTACTCTAAAATGTGCAGATACTTTAACTTGTAAAGGGGTTTTCATTTATTAATTGATGCAAATGATAAAGCAATAATCTCTGATGTGTTTTGGTGAACGATGAAACATCAGGGAGCCTTCTTCTTTCCTCATTTTTTCATCACTGTCTTCCATCTGCGTCTCCACCCTTTTCACCCAGCGGCCTCTGTGCAATCCTCTCTTCAACCACCTTGTGACCTTTTGGTGATGCTGCTACTGAGCCGCCATCACAGATAATAATATCTCATCACACAACAAATGGCAATGGAAAATCCAGATACTAAAGCTATGCCAGGAGGATTTACCCAAATACCAACAGGGAGAGTTCTCTATTTAAAAACGGCCCCCGCACAGCCTGGCAGCTGACACTTAATTATGCAATGTTTGTTTACCTTTTTATCATTATTAAAGCTGAAGTCATCAAAGCCTGGAAGAAAAATAAAGTCATCCTTACATATGGTGTTTGTTGGCACTGTAAGCATTTTGAAAACATATACATCCTTAAAGTTAAAGAATCAGAGTTTGTTTGTTCTGCAAGCAGGCGGCTCTCTCCTGAATCCACTCATGCTTGAAAGCTGTAGCCAAGCAGCCTCCTCCAACAGATGTTCAGCCTGTTCAGGAGGGCTGCATTAATTCAGTAAAGGGGAGAAAGGTTACCTGCAAACCGAGAAGGGAGAGGGAGATTGCTTCTTACAGTTGCATGCAATCTGCAGCTTGTGGAGTGGAAGAAAAGAGAGAAATGAAAAATATCAGTGTGATGGCCTTAAAGCATACTGACTAATACACCATTATTAATTAAAGTGGACCTATCATGCTATATTTGAATAATATAGTGTAGGACAATACCTATATAAGGCATATTTATACTTTTTATTTTTCAAAATACCAAACAGATCATGCATTTGAGCCATTCCTTATTTCGCTCAACTTAACACTGTCTTTGCATCATGGGCTGATTCTGTGAGAACAGCACCATCTACAGGCCTGGCATATGTACTACAGCGTCTCCAGCACTTTCCAACGGCAATGTCCGTGGCTGTCTCCTCCTGATTGGTGGAGTTGGCCACTTCTGTGACGTCATAGAAGTGTTCAAATCTGGATCAGTCTGTATCAGATCCGCTGCAGCCCCTTTTTTAGAGATTTGGGTATGGAGGAAAATAGAGAGGGTTGTGTTTTCTGACACTAAGTGAGTTCCCTGGAACACCGGGGACACATATTCATGTATAAAAGACGTACAAAAGTGCATTTTGCATGATAGGTCACCTTTACATTTCTTGTTATAAACATCAATCACCTCATTTAAGAAGGCATTTGGTCTGTTTTAGTTCTCCAAACGTGCACAGTTCATATATAGGAGTGCCAAGAAGAAAAAAAACAACATCAGCAGGCAGCAATTTAGAACAAAAACGCTTACTCTCTCCTGTGATGCCAGAGGGCAGAAGCAAAAGAAAATAGAGCTTCTGGGACACGCAATTCTCCGTGGGAAGTTTTGCAGCCATTCGTTACGAGGAAGAATGAACGGAGTAAACATGGGGAAAAAGCTCATCTCAGTACTTGAGAGCAAGAGGAGCTCCTCAAAAGAGATCCAAAGGAGATTGCATCAATCACATTTCCTTTTTGCGCTCAGATTACTTCTCTATACAGTATGCAGTGCATCCAATCATATTACTCCCTGACCACTTTTCACCAGCTCAGCGCTTTTACACCTATGTGGAAAAGTATGATTCTGTATCAAGTAGTCAAGGTCAGGTTGTTGGCATCTTGCCCTTTGATTGGATGTTTAAATTATCTTATTCTTGGCCTTGGGCTGGCTCTCAGCTCACCCTTGAGAGAGAGGAGATCTCCCCGAGCGGTTAGCCGCGAGTGCTAGTGGGCAGCCTGGAGGCAGAATATGCTTTTAGTGCAGAATAAATCAATGGGAAACAGAGGCTTTAAATCAGAAGAGATGAAACTGTTGTCCCATTTTTGCCTGACTCCATCCATGTGGCATTAGTTTAAGGTCATCGCTATAAGCACAGACTCAGACTCAGGTGTTTTTACTCCCTGTAATTTCTGGAGATCGATAGAAGCCGTCAATGACCAGTAATGCTCAGAGGTTGACTAGAAGTTTATTTATAGCATCCTCTATGTTTATTCTGTTCCGACACATTGGCTATTGAGCCTGCGAGATCAGGCTTGTTAGAGATGTAGGTGCTGGGAGGGTTACTTTAAAAAAGTCTGTTACAATCACTAGTTACCTGTAAATAAAATGTAATCAGTAACGTAAACTTACCTCAATATCAATTACAATGCAAATAGAAACAAGAGAAAATGAATATCAATAAGATATACACATAATAAACTAGCAAGTGTATTATGTACCATAACGTAACCTTAGAAAAGAAGAAACTAAGATATTTAGGATCAAAAGTTATTTTATTTATAGGAAAACCTGCCTTTCATTAAGCATATTCAGGCCGTAGCCTATACAGCAACAATGCTATACATACTACCGTTTAAAAAAGCAGAAATAAAATCTGAGCTGACAGAAAATGCTCTGCTATCGTTTGATACACACAGTTAAAGGTGGGGTAGGTAAGTTTGAGAAACCGGCTCGAGATACACTTTTTGTTATATTCCATGGAATGCTCTTAACATCCCGATAGCAATGAATATCTGAAGTGCTTTGACAAAAAATCCATAAAAACATTTCATCTGTGGAAGCCGTGGTACTGTAAAAAGCACGACCAATCATCTGAGCCGGCTAAAGTAACTGGATGGCCTATCTGCCTGTCAGCCTTCCATCTGTGCACAAACTTATCTCGTGCCCTCATTGGTCATGTGCGCGTTTGTGTGTGTTGGAGGAGGGGCTCTGTAAGGAAGGGGCAGATTTCTTTCCGGCTGTGTATTTTCAAATTCTAGCGCACAAAATTACCTACCCCACCTTTAAGCTCACACACACACTATTTTATGAACATAATAGGTTCACCTGCTGAATTAAAAACAGAACAAATGAAAACCATAAAGCAGATTCAGGCAGTAGGCGTATAGTTTCACACTTAAAGTATCATCCTACAGAACAGCACAGCTTACAAAGAAGAGATAACATCTGATCCTTTTACAACAAACACTATATGCCCTTTTTAGGGTTGTAGTAACATTGTAATCCTGCTGTTAGTCCCAACATGTTTTTAATTATGTAACTGTAAGGGAATACAATTAAATGTGGTGATATGCTGATGACTTAGGCTACTCCTGTTAATCAGTTACCCCCAACAGAGATGGCAAAAGCACACACATCCTTTACTCAAGTAGAAGTACAGATACTCGTGTCTAAAAATACTCTGGTGAAAGTAGAAGTACTGACTAAACTTCTTTACTCAAGTAAAAGTAAAGAGGCTTTGAAATGTACTTCAGTAAAAAGTACCCTTAACTAGCAGCTGTTTTAAAGAGTACCTGACCTCCCTTTATATTAATAGAACAATAATGTCATTGTTAGCTAATGAATGTTTCCATGGTGACCAACGGCAACATGACAACGTTTTCATTGGTCCCTCTTCTTTAGAGAAGACCAGGAAATGATGGATACACGGATCGTGTTCAAATCAATAGGCACGCAATGACTCTAAATAATAATGATCACGCCACCAAACACACATTCAAACTAAAGGAACCAGCCTGTTTGGAAAATGTGAGAAGTAGAAAGTACAGGTATTTGTGTTCAACATGTGAGAAGTAGAAAGTACAGGTATTTGTGTTCAACATGTAAGAAGTAGAAAGTACAGGTATTTGTGTTCAACATGTAAGAAGTAGAAAGTACAGGTATTTGTGTTCAACATGTAAGAAGTAGAAAGTACAGGTATTTGTGTTCAACATGTAAGAAGTAGAAAGTTCAGGTATTTGTGTTCAACATGTAAGAAGTAGAAAGTACAGGTATTTGTGTTCAACATGTAAGAAGTAGAAAGTACAGGTATTTGTGTTCAACATGTAAGAAGTAGAAAGTACAGGTATTTGTGTTCAAAATGTAAGAAGTAGAAAGTACAGGTATTTGTGTTCAACATGTAAGAAGTAGAAAGTACAGGTATTTGTGTTCAACATGTAAGAAGTAGAAAGTACAGGTATTTGTGTTCAACATGTAAGAAGTAGAAAGTACAGGTATTTGAGTTCAACATGTGAGAAGTAGAAAGTACAGGTATTTGAGTTCAACATGTAAGAAGTAGAAAGTACAGGTATTTGAGTTCAACATGTGAGAAGTAGAAAGTACAGGTATTTGAGTTCAACATGTGAGAAGTAGAAAGTACAGGTATTGGGGTTCAACATGTAAGAAGTAGAAAGTACAGGTATTTGTGTTCAAAGTGTAAGAAGTAGAAAGTACAGGTATTTGTGTTCAAAATGTAAGAAGTCAAAGTAAAAAGTCAGAAAAATAAGTAGTGGAGTAAAGTACTGATACCATAAAAATATACTTAAGTACAGTAACAAAGTATTTGAACTCCACTACTTCCTACCTTTACCCCCCAAGCCTGTCAAGATGCAGGTGTAAAATAACTCAGAGGATGGCGGTTCTAGGTTTGGCATTAGTGGTGTCGATAGGGGTGGAAAACATGTTGACTAGCGAAGTGAGGAAATGAGGTCAGCGGCGCTTCCTCTACCGAGAGTTTGTTTACGAGTCACAGCTGTGAGTTAATGCAAAGTGAATAGGGGTTTCAAGCTGCAAAATCCCAAACTGTAATATCGAACTCACATGGTGCGGAAGACCAAGTAATCAATTACAAGCAGAAAATGAATTGGATGGCGGGCGAGGAGGCGATGGACAGCTGATGACATATTTATCAAGGCACATTCACCACGGAGGAATGTTGCACTGAGTGACAGACGGAGAGAGCCGCCTCTTTAACAGATCCCCTTGGAGACGGGTTTTAAGGAAATGGGAACATGCAGCACATTGGAGCTATTTGAGGAGGAGACTTGTGTTTCAAAAGCTGGGAGGCATGTAATAAAGAATTCATATTTTACCCGAAATAATAAAACGGAGGAGGTTGAATTATACATCTAATCCCAACGTGTGAATTTCTAACAAAATCAGAATGGAAATAAAGCACATAAATCAAAGAGTGCTCACCTTATTAGTGCCATGTTAATTAGCACAGGACCCGCAGACAGAGGCTATAATGCAGGTGCTAAAAACTAAAAAGCCACATTGTTCTGCCTTAAAGCTCAGCCCAGTGTCTCACAGACGGATATTAGCTTTCTCACTGACCAAACACTGCATATCCTCGGGCTATGCTGCCTCTCGAAAGATGTGATAGCCGCGGAGAAAAAAACAGCCACTGTGAGACAGGTTTGTTTTCCTGGCCAACAGTGCGTGCTTGAAATGAATCACACAAATGTTTATTTAAAGAGATTAATTCCTCTTACAGTCTATTATTCATCAGGTTTCTGAGGGCACCCTGGCTTATAATATAGCTTGTCATTTTGCTCAAACTGACTGAAGCACGGCTAAATCGTGGTGAATTATTCAGAGCGCTGGTTAAATAAAACAGCAGATAGAACACACTGAAAGGACTCGTCTGTCTCCGTGTGAGGAGGTAGGGATACAGGAGAGAGATTCACATTATTTAAGCTCGGAAACACTCGGCCTTCATCCAACACAGGAAGCTACTGTAGGAGACGGTGGGAGGAAGAGGAGGAGGGAGGAAGAGGAGGAGCAGTTGGCAGCTCACAGTCGAGCCCACAGAGGGAAACAAACAGAACCAGTGAACAGAAGGCAGGACCTCAGAGGACTGAGAGGAACTCAGCATCTGAGCAAACACAACCTGTGGACTCAAGACCTCGGCCACAGTTTAGAGAAATCTCCCCTGACGTTATCAGAAAATGTGTTTTGTTGACATATCTAAAATATATCTCTCCCCCTTCACATCCGACAGTCTGACACAATCACCACATTCAAGTCCCTCCGTAAAACCACAGGTAAAGTAATATACCATACAATATATAATTAAATAGATTTGAAATATTTATATAGAGAGCCGAAGTCCCTCCCTTTCCGGTGATCCACCATGGGATCCTATCTCGGAAAAAATTATGTGTTGAAGTCAAAGGCAAGAGAGAAATTATCTTTCGATCCCGTTTGAATTGTGCCACGAATTACACATATGATGTTTGTCAATCCTAAAAAATAATTTCCATGTCAAAAAAGTCACAGTTTGTCGTAAAACTGTTGAAATATAAGTCTATGAAAAATACGCAACTAGAAAGACTACAAATCCCAGAATCCCGGTCCCGCATGCTGGCTCTTACGGAACCGACTAACTCCCCTTGTGTGTATGTACAGCTCTCAACATGCCCAGACTTGGAGTGATTTTCACCTCTTTTAATACTTTCCGCCTCATTCTGAAAGAAAGAAGTGAAATGTGCCAACGTGACGGCCTCTTGGTGTGTGGTGCGAGATGGGAGATGTAGTTCATTGAGCGGTTTCACACAAAAAGTGTTACTTCACAGTTTTATGACAACATTTTTTTTCTTGACTTCTTCTTGACGCACAATTCAAACGGGATCGAAAGCTATTCTTTCTCTCCATTGACTTCAATACATACTTTTTCCAAAATAAGGTCCCATGGAGGTCCCCCGGAAAGGGAGGGACTTCGCCTCTGTATAAACAAAGTAAGTTTATGTAAGAATAACAATATATTCATATAAGAAGTTAAATACAAATGTGCAATAAAAGATACATAAAAAAGATTTTAAACATTTATACAAACATAAGAAATTAAACTAAATCTGCTAAAATATAAACAGTGTATTAGTATAAATAAAACATGACTTAAATCGGTCCTTTTGTACGGTCACAAACCTTTCCTTAGAATATGTTATGAATTGTAGTGAAGTTTATCCAACATGTACACCTTTGAACATTTTGAAATATCAGACTCTGTTATAAAATTGTCACAATTCTCAAAGATATTATATTTATTTATTTATTATATATATATTTGTTCTGGAAGTACTCAAACCCCCTTGTAGATTATAATGTAATGTGATGTTAACCCTCCTGTTGTCTTCGGGTCAAATCTGACCAATTTACTACTTTCATCAATCATAACTTTTTAGTTTTACATTCGACTGCATCAAGGCTTTATGATATCCTTCACAGTAGACATTTGAACATGTCAAATTGCTGATCACAACTTTCATTGAATTTTGGATGATTTAGTCAACTTTGTAACACCCATGGTGTTCCCGGTCAGAAATGACCGCCATAAAGAAAAGGAATTAGTAACCATCCAGATCAGATAAACACACACACACACACACACACTCACACTCACACTCACAGACAGCAAGAAGCAAATACATCCATGCTAAAACACACACACACACACACACACACACACACACACACACACACACACACACACACACACTCACACTCACACTCACAGACAGCAAGAAGCAAATACATCCATGCTAAAACACACACACACACACACACACACACACACACACACACACACACACACACACTCACACTCACACTCACAGACAGCAAGAAGCAAATACATCCATGCTAAAACACACACACACAAACACACACACACACACACACACACACACACACACACACACACACTAATCTCACACACACACACACACAGACAGCAAGAAGCAAATACATCCATGCTAAAACACACACACACACACACACACACACACACACACACAGACACACACACAATCAAACACACACTAGATGTGTTCCCCCCCCTTATGTCCCATCCCCCCATGTGAATCACACCTGGCACACACACACACACACACACACACACACACACACACACACACACACTAATCTCACACACACACACACACACAGACACACACACACACACACACACACACACTAATCTCACACACACACACACACACACACAGACAGAACAATTTGATACATTTCCCGCTCTTATGTGCCCATCCCCCCACATGGATCCCACCTGATCACCCAACACATGCTCAGTGTCTGTTCTTAGTATATTTACTGCAGTTGTTCATGTATACCAGTAGTCTGATACAATATGTACAGTTTGAAAGGGTGTTAAATTAAATTTAGTGATGATTAATGGTTTTTGTGTTAATGTAATATCAGTTCAAACAGGACCAGTCAAATTTGACCGCGAACACCAAAGTAAGGGGGGGGGGGGAAACGAAGACAATAGGAGGGTTAAAGATAATCAAGTTACAGACTTGGTGCTTTCTTAGTATAAAAGGACATTTAAAAATAAATTAAAATGTGGAAGCACATGCTAAAAAAATAACATGAAATCAAGCACACAACGATGGAGGCTCTGTGAAGGTTCTGGCTACTTTTTGTCCCGACTCTAAATAAATTATTAATCAACCTCAACATGTCTGTCCCTGCCTTTGCTCCCTAATTGAAATGAGTCCCTCGAATGTCTTGAGTTAAATCTTAAATTATTTAAAGTCATTTTAATTGGCGCAGGATCAGAGAGATTTCAATGTATTAATTCACTCTTCTATAACATTTTAGATATAGGTCAGACTATAGGTTTGCCTGTTTGCACAAGAACAACAATGGGTTTTTTGCTCATATGATTAAAAAGACTACATACAGTTCAGTAGCTACACTTTGTGCTGTATCTGCAGTATGGTATCATGGAGAACATGGGATGCATGTTAAATGGTAAGAGGGCAAAGAAATGACTTCAGACAGGATGTCATGAACATACTGTAGAGATGTCCAAACTAATGGAATCCTGAATTCCTTTAGTCAAACAATACCTTTTCTCGTCCTAACTTACTAACATTTCCTACTCTTTACCGGGGATTGTGAGACAATTTGTCCAAAGACGGACATGTAAACATCGGTCCTAGTTTCTCTGGAAGTTTCCACCACAATAGATGAACACACACTGTAGCAGCTGGTAATAATTACAGGCTCTACTGACTCCTCCAGCTAACATGGATCACATGAACCAGTTGACCACTCGGATGTATAACAATAAACTTGAGTGTGCTTTGATGATATATAACTTCCTGATTATGATTAAACATTGAAGTGAATTTGTTGTTGAAAGTTGAGAAGAATCCTTCCTTTTGCGTTTCTTCTTGCTCTTGAATTAGACTCTTGAGGTCTGATTTACTGAATGGCTCCATTGTGTCTGTTTGCATAGCAGCGTGTTCAACAAGGCTATCCACCTCTTTATTTCCTTTCAAACCAACAGGAGAAGAAGCAGAATAGATACACCTTGTTGCGTGTGCAGCTGCAACAATTTGAGTAAAATCTCCCGACTGCAGGAGCAGATTAGAACATGTTCGGGTTTATTTCCCATTGCAGAGCCATGAGTGCTGCCAGCATGAGTCCTCCGTTTATTCCAAGATGATTTCATGTTCACATTAACCTCATCGGTTTATTGCCTTGAACTGAGAAAGCAAAGACTGTAATCCATTGTTCTGGGTCCTTAGAGGATCAATGTTATAGATACTTGAATTAGAGCGTTCTTGCATGGACTGATAATGCTTCTTTTAAATCATTATCCCCCATCTCAGCCCATTTCCTTTCCAATAAATATCCGTTGATGCCGTTTAATACTCAAGGCTCAATCTTTGGAGTCAACAGTCTTCAGCACATCCTCCTCCAACCCCATTGCTTCCTCTTCCCCAGATTTCCTCTAATAATTATTTGCCATGTTGTTCACCATGGCCTTTGACGTTGGCCAAGTAATTGGTCATTAGTTGTTCCCTCTGACATGTAGTGCCATTTCTCCTGACAGAATCTGCAGAGCTGGAATCAAGTTTGCCTTCTCTGCTACACAGCACCGGCTCAGAGCGTGCACTTGAATTATATTAAGCTCCTCTGAAACGTGTGTTGGAGGCTGGGTCATACAGTAAACCCCACTTCAGTAACCCAGTACAGACTGGATCAATACTACACAGAGAAGCATCTCAATCCCCTGTAACACCTCACGTTTTTAGAAGAATCTGACCCCTATATCCTTGTTGCATTTGTGTGAAAGGGAAGCTACTAAGAAAGCGGCTTAAAACCTATATTCTTTCAAATGGTCAGCATGTGACAGCACCTTTGGCTGTAAAATACACTGATTGTACAAAAGTCTATCAGAAAATTACCTTCCCACTATATGTATTACTTCAGAGGGGTTTATTTCTTACCCTTTCACAGTGTGAGAAGTCCATGAAAGTCAATTGTCATATTTGTCCTAATAATGTGTTTGTGTACGTACACCCTCTTGTACTGTAGTTGTTATTTCTGGTTAAAAATTACAAAGATGGCCACTACTAATAACAAACAGGACCATGGCCGACTAACAAAGATTGCCACGTCAAAATATCGAAGATGGCCACGACCAAAAACTAAAGATTACCGCTTTTAACATCCGAAACTCAAGGATTCAAAGCTGTAGTCCAATAATCGATGGTTGACGTTACAAAAACAAATATGTCTCCTCTTAAAAAGAGTGTATTGTTGCAATATTTAAATGAATCATGACCATAACCATAATCACTGAAGAGAAGTAGCAGGTGAGATATTATAAATACCCCTCAGCCCGAATGATCATTGATTGAGCAAAAGATTCCAGCAGTACATATTCTCTCCCGAGGATCACGTAATTAGGCAGCTTCTAAAGGACACCTCCATGTCCTCGAACCGAAGCTATGTGAGGTAAAGGTATTCCTGTCTGAAAACAGCCTCTCCTGAAATCTGGAGTGAGTGTAAGCTCAGAGGATCTCTTATTTCATTAGCAGCTGGGTTCCCTCAGCATGCCCGGTACAATACAGGATGTGCGGTCCCCACAGAAAAATGGCTGTGAGTGGCTGTGCCAAAAGTCAGGAAATGAATCACCATGTCTCTCTGAAATCCCTTCCACCACCTTCGAGTGAGAGACTGTAATGTGGGAACAGAACATGTACACGCCATTGATCTTCATTGCAAATATGTAGCAGTGGATTAGAGTTTGTCAGTGTCCTCAACAGACACTAACCCAACAAACCATCGCAGTCCTCCAGAAGCAGTCACTCACCATTACCCAGCCTAATCACTGCACATGCTGCTGTCTCCCAGTAATGGGCCGCCAGTGTTGAGGCAGCATCTGGAATGGGAGTGGAGTTGCACACTGCTTGCTTTACTGAGCACCTTATTGGCCCGTCAGTGCGGAGAGCTGTTTATTGTTCTGATGTATGAACTAATGAGATATCCTGCCTGGTGGTCACCGCTTGAGGAAAAAAAGGGTCGTTACTAACGTGGAGATGAGCACCGCTGGGGAGGGAAACAACACCAGACACCTCCTCTGAAGTGGATGCTATCTCTCTTTCTTCCGCCCTGATATCATCATGAAATGACCCCTTTTATGGTATTGAACGCACAGATTTCTAAGAAAAGGTGGCTGTATATCATCCCCAGATAATAAGATTTGATGCAAACTCTAACCCTAACCCTAACTTAATGCCTTGTAAATGAACATTTAGCAAAAATAGCCACATTAAACAGTTGTGTCTGAGAACTGGTGCAGTCTAAAACTCCATCATCCCAAAAAGGGTATCTCTCTTCTGCTGCCCTGAGATCATTATAAATTACTCCTTTAATAGTATCATATGCACAGATTCCAAAGTAACAGTGGTTGTATGTTGTCCCCAGATAATAAGATGTGATGCTCACCCTCACCCTCACCCTAACCGAATGCCTTTTTAGTCAAAACTGTGCTGAAATTGACACATTTTTAAAAAGTTGTGTCTGAGAACTAGTGCAGTCTATGTCTGTGAAGAACGCTTTATAAATACATTTCACTTACATAGTTACTTACTTTAATAGTACCATATGCACAGATTACAAAGTAGCTGTGGTTGTACAGTATGTTGTCCGAAGAAAGTAAGATTTGATGCTAACCCTAACCCTAGCCTTTTTAGTGAATACTTTGCTAAAACAGAAACATTTTAAACATTTGTGTCTGAGAACTTATGCAATCTAAAACACCATCACCCAAAGAGAGCGTATCTCACAAAGCTTTTTTTTATTAATTCCATTGGTTCCCAATACCGGTCCATTTTTGACGAGGTCATCATACCGAAGGATTTGAAAAACAAACTAATGAATAATTGAAGTACATATCTGATGGCGTACTCCAGTGGTATGTTTTCTTTCTCTGTGTGCATCTACAGCAGTGACCACCAACTGGCGGCCCGCGGGCCACATCCGGCCCGCCAGACATTCTCATCCGGCCCGCACGACGGGGGTGACTGTGGCATTGGCGGAGTGTTTACATTTAATGCGTTCGTTCGACCCCACCCATTTTTTTTTTACAACGTCTCGTGAGTAAGGTGCAGTACCGGAGTCCAACAGAGAGGCAGCAGCTGCGGGACAGTAGACTGCGTACTGCGAAACCTTCCCTGCCTTGAAGAAGAAGAAGTGATCCTTCGTTGTGAGGAGTCTGCTTTGTGCGCTCCGTACCAAAGCAGTAGGCCTATGCCCGCTGCGACAGAGTCCAACAGAGAGGCAGGAGCTGCGGGAAAGTAGCCTCGAAGCAGGGTTGGGTTGTAACGGAATACATGTAACGGCGTTACGTAATCAGAATACAACAATCAAGTAGGCTAACTGTATTCAGCTGGCGTTACATTTGAAAAACGAGTAATCTGATTAAAGTTACTTTCGTAAACCTGAAGTGAATACATTTTGGAATACTCATTAGAATTATTTGTGGAAAAGTTTCCTCACAAATTGTAATATTCATTACCGGCAGAACTGTGCACACTGCACAGCGCTGCAGCATGTCTGTGAGCGAGAGAGAGATGCAGCGTGTCTGTGAGGCCCCGCCCCCGCACGCAGATGAGAGAGAGAGAGATCTCTTTTAAAATATTTTGAAAGTTAGAAACGGAGATGGTTAGATAAAATGTGCAAGATAACTTTTATGTAGCATTTATTTATTGTCGAAATGATGTCATTTCATAACGGGATCAAATCAATCAAGTGAATGGCCTGCTGCTGCTGAATGCATGGGACAAGTGACTGGAAAAAGTTTTAAAAGTTATTACATCGTTTCAGATAATAATAATGATAATTCATTCTATTTAGGGGCGCCTTTAAAGCACCAAGGACACCTTACAATTCATAACATATTCTAAGGAAAGGTTTTAAGACAGTACAAAGAATGCAGTCCGGGTGATGTTTTTTATGTGGGGTGCAGATGAGAGGGAGCTGTCCAGAATGACACCAAGATGTTGTGTTTGAGTTCTTGATAAGCCATTAAAACAGTAAAATAAGGGTCTCCTGTTCACCAAAACATACCCATCTGTAATACCTGGTAAACCATTTTAATCCTGTAGTTTGTCAATGTGGAGCCAATTTTAGTAAAGTACCGGTTGATTAGTTATACAGTACTGCATATTATATCAGCGTATCATGTGTTTTATTCGTACAAAGTAGCCATAAGTGTTGAATACATGTAGTGCAGTTAAAGTATACATTTGCAAAACATGTAAAGACTTAGGTAGAGGTCATAGTATTCTGCATGTATTGAACACAGGACTATTTGCAGTCAGCCCTACTTTTCATTTCTGGCACTGATATGTTTTAGCTCGTCCCAGCCTGTCAATAATTGAACGTACGCTCCAAAACATCTTTCCCAAACATCTCCTAATAAGGCACCCTACGGCTATATGCACTGTGGCGGAGGAAAGGGGGGAGCACCAAGATGTGTTCTGTCTCCCACAAGCCTCTGAAATCCACAGTTAAAGGGAAGAATTGACTGTAGTACCCATTTTATACTGACCTAGAAATAAGCAGTCCAATAAAAACCATTCAGAGAACTTCAGCCTTTTCCTCATAAAAAGCCTTTCACTGCAATTGGCAATTCTTATAGCTTCGAATGTAGAAACATGAAAGGCTAGATCGGAAGTTTCCCCTGGTAACTACAGCCATTCTACGAAGTGTTTCCTTTATGTGCTGCCTATCAAGTTGATTCTCTCTCTGCAAGTGCATTCATTTAGGTTGCCACTGTGGTTGACATATATTTGATAGAAAGCAGCTCAAGTGACTCATTGTGGAGGTCATCCGCAGTTTAAAGAGTAGAGTAGATATTATTTCAAAGGTGTGTGTGTGTGTGTGTGTGTGTGTGTGTGTGTGTGTGTGTGTGTGTGTGTGTGTGTGTGTGTGTGTGTGTGTGTGTGTGTGTGTGTGTGTGTGTGTGTGTGTGTGTTTCTGTGTGCGTCATAAAAAAAAAGCTGAGTTTTGTGTTAAATGACACGCAGATACAGTTTTTTGACTTTGTTACTGTCCTGTTGAGGTCTGATGTGGAACTGTGTGTGCTTGAAAGTTAGCATTGCTTTACACACACACACAAAACACACACACACATCCTGGAGCTTAGGCCATGGATCATTTTAGACAATGAAGGTGAACGCAGTGAGGTGAATGAGGTAAAGGGAACAGTCAAACGTTGTGGAAGCCTCTGCAGATGTTCAGTCACAGACCAAGTTATGATCCAAACATTTTGGAAAATCTAACTTTCCCTTCTCCAAAACCTTAAAGAGGACATATTCTGCTGATGTTCAGGTTCATATCAGTATGTAGTGTCTGTACTTTAAAGAGTCCTCTCCTGCTGATGTTCAGGTGTATATCAGTATATGGTGTCTCTACTTTAAAGAGTCCTCTCCTGCTGATGTTCAGGTGTATATCAGTATGTAGTGTCTCTACTTTAAAGAGTCCTCCCCTGCTGATGTTCAGGTGTATATCAGTGTGTAGTGTCTCTACTTTAAAGAGTCCTCTCCTGCTGATGTTCAGGTGTATATCAGTATGTAGAGTCTCTACTTTAAAGAGTCCTCTCCTGCTGATGTTCAGGTGTATATCAGTATGTAGTGTCTCTACTTTAAAGAGTCCCCTCCTGCTGATGTTCAGGTGTATATCAGTATCTAGTGTCTCTACTTTAAAGAGTCCTCTCCTGCTGATGTTCAGGTGAATATCAGTATGTAGTGTCTCTACTTTAAAAAGTCCTCTGCTGCTGATGTTCAGGTGTATATCAGTATGTAGTGTATCTACTTTAAAGAGTCCTCTCCTGCTGATGTTCAGGTGTATATCAGTATGTAGTGTCTCTACTTTAAAGAGTCCTCTCCTGATGATGTTCAGGTGTATATCAGTATGTAGTGTCTCTACTTTAAAGAGTCCTCTCCTGCTGATGTTCAGGTGTATATCAGTATGTAGTGTCTCTACTTTAAAGAGTCCCCTCCTGCTGATGTTCAGGTGTATATCAGTATGTAGTGTCTCTACTGGGACATGTCTCCATGCTTTAATGTTCAAAAAGCTCTTTATTTCTCTCATACTGTCTGTGCTGCAGCACCTCTTTTCACCCTCTGTCTGAAACCAGAGCCCAGTCTGCTCTGATTGGTTAGCTGGCCAGCTCTGTTGTGATTGGTTAACCGCTTAGAGATGTCCCGCCCCTTAGTCTTTCACGAACAATGTGTTAGACGCACAAAAACCTATATAACACACTACAGGAAAAGGTAAACCTGAAAAAGCATAATAGGGCCCCTTTAACACACTATCTAACCCTCAATCATCCCTCCGAAACAACTCCTTAATTATTATAAAATATAGACTTAGCCTGCATAGTCATGCTCCAGGCTCAAATAAAACATACTCCAGACCAGAATGTAAATAGGCCTAATGTGAATAGTCTTGGTTAGGAATTAAAATATCATCACGTCGAATGAGTTGTTGACCTTCCCGCTGTTAGTGGAAATAATTCAAGTGGTGAACTCTTAAAACTATTATGCAAAACTGCTACTTCCCTGCATTATTTTGAAGGGATTCACTGGCTTCCACTGCAAATATGAAATAGTCCCCAACCTTGTGGATACATAAAAAAACGGAAAACAGAAATATCATCATATAGTTGCCATGAAATTATTATCCAGGAGTGTCACCTTATGCACTACATCTACATCTGCTGTCAGCGCAGGGAAGGGAGCAGTGTCAGACAGAGAGATCAAAATGAACCCTGCTGAGGATATTAAATTATAAGCATATTAAAACATCTCCTCGGGAGATATGAGGGACTGCCTATGAACCAGAGGATTTTAATAACAATAAAATATTGCTTTGGATATTCATAATAAAAGCGGCACGTTCTTTTTCAGCCTGCTTTCTTTCATTTTGAGAGTGATTTATTGGTTTCTGGCAAACTGCATCTCGATGAAGCGGCATTCTGAAGCTGAGTCTTCTTTATCCAGCGATCCCATTTACATATAAAGAATAGCTGTCTCTTCAGAAAGAGAGCGCTCCCTGATATAATAATCCCTTTGTGCAGTGTGTTGCTTTTCATGACAAGACATTACATTCTTAAAAACTATTTTAGTTTGACATGAGAGGGTCGGTCATAAAGAGATGCTTATTTAAAAACAAGGAGAACAAATCTGTTAAATTACAATTGACAAAGACATTATCGACAAAACTTACATAAGATTTAGTGAATGTGGTTTTGATTATTCTTTTAGAGATGTTTTCCATAAATGAATAAAAACGTATCTTCATATTTTACAGTATAGATTGGTTAGCTGGCCTGCTCTGTTGTGATTGGTCAACACCTTAAATATGTCCCGCCCCTGTCATCATGTACAATGTGTTGGAGAGCAAGCCAATAGAAGCACTATGTCAGAGGAAGTAAACAAAGGAGTCCAAAGGAGGCGTTTCAGGCAAGTGTGGGAGAGAAACACAGAGGGTGTTTCTCAATCTCGAGTAAGGATGCTCCAGAGCCACTATTTCAAGCATACTACGTCATCGAGTGCCACCGAAGGACTGTTCCAATGTCCAGCATACTTGGAATTCTACCGAGGCCGGCGTCCTTCGTTGCGGGAAATTTCGAGGCTGCACATGTGTAGACTCCGCGGTCTTAAAATCCCCACAATGCTTTGCGCACGGACCAATTTCCCCAAATCTGTGGCGGAAAATGTAAGGCGGGGCCTCTCATATGACGCACACCTGCACACTTGCTCGCCTGTTCCACTCTTCGTTTTCCGAATGCCAGGAAGGACATTTTAGTCTTTTCAGACCATACCATGTGAGGCGTGTGGCGCAGTGGGTTGTGCGTTGGTGTTCGGATCAGGGGTTCAAACCCCACTGCAGTCAGCATGTCGTTGTGTCCCTGAGATACTTCACCCCAAATTGCTCCTGTGGTGATTGTCCACAGTATTGAGTATGTAAGTCGCTTTGGATAAAAGTGTCTAAAGGCCCGGACACACGTTTTCGTTAGTCGGACGACGAAGCGTGCCCAGTCCCCCAAACTCAATTTGGTGTGTCCCGCACCGTCGGCCGTGACACGCCTTATTTGGCCTTGCCCGTGCGTCGGCCACAGGCAGTCAGACAAAGAAATCACTCTGATTGGCTGTTCAGCTAGCGAATCAGTGCATGAGAAGCGAAACGGTTGCCTGAGAATGTCTTCCACAAGCAGCACTCCAATGGCTGATAGCTCCAGTACCGCACAAAACATGTTTTCGAAGGACGAGAGTGAAAATGGAAAGCACACGCTATTTGTTGTTTGTTTAGATCACGCAGTCTGTTCTTCTTCTCTGTCTTCCGGTTGTTGCCTCTTTTGAATGACGAATACACACTACCGCCGCCTGCTGGTAAGGAGAGTTATTGCCACTCACGCATGCACAGTTCATACGTGCTCGGCTGAAGTCTTTGCGGTGTGTTCCAGTGCGACACATGGCCAAGACGCAGGAGAACACGCCGACACAACATTCGGCGTCGGCGGGTTCTCTGGTGACTGCTTGGTGTGTCTGAGCCTTTACAAGTAAAGGCCCAGATACACCGGCCAGTCACCTGAGAAGTCGCCGACGCCGACACCGACTGTTGCGTCGCCGGACTCTCCTGCGTATTTGCCGACTTCGCGCACTGGAACACACCGCAAATCCTAGCCGAGCACGTATGAACTGCGTATGCGTGAGTGGCAATAACTCTCCTTACCAGCAGGTGGCGGTAGTCTGTATTCGTCATTCAAAAGAGGCAACAACCGGAACGACCGGAAAACAGAGAAGAAGAACAGACTCCGTGATATAAACAAACAACAAATAGCGTTTTTCTTTCCATTTTCACTCTCGTCCATTGAAAACATGAACGAACAGGAGCTCTATAAACCGATGAGTTGAAATAGCCGTCCGTGTGTGTTCCATCTTCCATTTTAAATCATTTGTTTACCCCCCTCTCTTCCGTTAACGCTTCTCATGCACTGATTCGCTAGCTGAACAGCCAATCAGTGTTATCCCTTTGTCCGACTTCCGGTGGTGTTCCCGACGCCGATTCAACAAGAAAAGGCGTCAGGTCGGCAGAAAAGACCCGACGGTGCGGCGCACACCACTCCGAATAGGGCGTGCCCACACTCATGTTCGGCCCGACTCCAATTTACTGCCGATTTCGGGCCGGTGTATCTGGGCCTTTACATGCACTAAAACCTATATCACTGCAGGAGAGGAAACATTTCTTTATATAGCAACTTATTTCCTAGGATCTTTAGAACAGTTGTTTATTCTGTGCTCACATCATGTTGGATTGAAGTTAGAGTAGCAAAAGGAAATAATCCAGATGTTTAAAATATACAATTGTTCATATGATTGTTAATGATAATGATTTTAATTTGTTCAATGGATGCATACATATTTAAGTGTATTTGTGTGTTCTACAAGCTTACAATCCAAAAGGAGCCTGTGAGTTGTGGAAAGAATTAAACTGAGACTTGTGGAAAGAATTAAACTGAGACTTATGGAGTTGTTGCAAACATTTTATTTCAGGCAAGATGCAATGTTTGGTACATGCATTGATTTAGAATAAGGTCATTCTCAGATGTTAAGATGGCTGCTCTTGGCAAAACAAGCAAGTATGAGTTGTCTTGGCAACCAGAAAATGCAACTATATACTCACTAAATATCCCACAATTGAGGCCACTCCAATAAATGAAGAAATATGCAGTTCGTCCTTCGTCCAATTTTTTTTATTATTCCAAAATCACATTAGTGCAAAGGGAATAAGACATGTTGTCATATTTCTGGACGCAAAAGGTTCCAGTGCTGCTTGAGTTGTTAATATTCACGATTTGTTTGAGAAAGTGCATTTATATAATCAACCACCGCTGCTGACACATTACTTTTCAGCCCTTTATCCAAGGCTTTTATATGTGTGACCGTGAGGGGCGAATCCATCGTGCCAGCTTTCAAGCTTTCATTCCAACTTGGTTTTATTTCCTTCCATCGACTCCTGTTGATGTCTCGATAAATAGCAGTTATACACGTTCGGGAAATCACACACAAAGAGGATCAATTCCTTCTCAATGACTGAGAATCAGCAGACTCTCATTTCATTTGTCAGGCAGGATAGCGTATATCGATTAGTCAGACGTGTGCAGCCGCAACATGACAGATTTCCAGAGGTGGACTCTTTCCTCAGAAGAAAAACCATGAGCGAGATAGTTTCATTAGAGTCAGCCCACTCAACGCTCATTTTATTGATTAGCTGTTCACTTCTGTGTTGCAATGCAGTATTATTACATCTTCACATCTGTTTTCAGCTAGGCGGCTCTTTTCAGCACAAAGTCTTTGAAAATCCACTCTCACCAGCAAACAGAAGACAGACACGGAGGGAGTCTAGCTGGTGAACATAATAGGGCTTTTAGAAGCTAAAAGATAATATTTTCTTCACCCAAAACAGAGCTACAAAAGAGTAAATATTGCACTTCAATACGCCAGGTGTCCAAGATATGACTTCAATCAATGCTCAGGCTGTATAAATATGCAACTGTTTGCCAACACGTTCCCGATTCAACTACGTGGTAAAATGTCAAATCTATATTCACAGCTTGTGTCTGCTTCCCCCAAGTAGCCAAAAAAAACTGTTATTCCACATTTAAATAAAATCCAGTGGTAGCGTTTCATTAAAGTTAGACATTTTGTTCAAAGGGTATTCCACTACTTCTAGCACACATGTAAAGCGTGTACTAGTACATTGAGTTCATGTTATAAGAATGAGAATTTTGGCTTATAATAGGATTATATTCTGGTGAGTATTAGCTGTGGTGGTGCATGGTATCTCTTTGTCTTATTGGACTATGAAAGGTTTTGACAGTCCCTCTGTGATGAATACACAGAGCACGTCACAACATAAGCCCTTAAAGGATGTGATCAATGGCTATTGTAGGCTTTTGAATAGTTATGTGCATGCTTGACTTAAGAGATAATGCCTTCAATAGAGTATCATCAAATCATTGATGTACAAGCATGTAATTGCATTATGCAACATGGTCTCTTCCCTGAATCCCCTAGCTTCATTAGGGCGCCATACTTGTAGTTTTTACATGTTTTAACATCATGATCTGAGCTACGGACTTCATGTCATGTGACTAAGTAAAGTGGCTTTGTCAGTGAAAATATTTGACGTTTTTTCAAAGAAAAGGCCACTTATTTAGTTTGACCCATAAAGTGGACTTTGACACGGCGTCAAATAATAATGTCAATGGGTTTATTTTGGGATTAGTTGAAAGCCCGGTTTGTATAATACAGATTGGAAAGCGTTCTTTGAGCAGGAGCCAATGAACGGGTATTTGACGCCCAGTTTGTGTGACCATGTTCCGATTTCTGGGCCTCATGTAGGTTATGTTGTCTTATGAAAACTTTAACAAATATATGTATTTTGGCGCCATGAACACAGAAACCAGCTTCATGTTATTTTACACTACGTTATCTTCTTCGGAATATCCTCCTGCTTTTAGAATGTCTGCCTTCCTGTGTGTGTGTGTGTGTGTGTGTGTGTGTGTGTGTGTGTGTGTGTGTGTGTGTGTGTGTGTGTGTGTGTGTGTGTGTGTGTGTGTGTGTGTGTGTGTGTGTGTGTGTGTGTGTGTGTGTGTGTGTGTGTGTGTGTGTGTGTGTGTGTGTGTGTGTGTGTGTACCTGGTTTGGTGAAGGTGGGGGTACATTGACCTTTGTCTGATGGATTGTTTTCTCCCAAATGAAGACATAAAGGAGGGGGAGGGGGCGAATGGGACAAGGTCTGTGTTTTTCCGTGTGTGTGTGTTTGGAACCAATAGAAAAGAGGGAGGGGGGGTCTTCTTGGAGTACCTAGAGATGAGCTTCTGCTCTGCCATGTAATTATGTACTCCTCTTTCACCTCCCTCCACTCGCCCCCTCTCCAATACCGCTTCTTCTCTCACCTTTTTTTTTTCCTTCTTTCTCTGCTCTCATTCTGCAGCAGCTCCCAGCCGAGCCGCAGGTGGTGGCAATCTATGTCTGTGCCGCTGCTGTGACTGTACACACACACACACACACACACACACACACACACACACACACACACACACACACACACACACACACACACACACACACACACACACACACACACATACACACACACACACACATACATACACACACACACACACATACATACACACACACACACACACACACACACACACACACAGCCGAGTGCTGGAGGACGGCTGCCCAATAACACAGGCTTTACCTCTCAGACAGCAGCACAAACACACACACGCCTGCAGGAACAGCCCAGACACACACACACACACACACACACACACACACACACACACACACACACACACACACACACACACACACACACACACACACACAAACACAATAAAAGATTCTTCTTGCACATATTGCTTAAACACAGGAACACACTCGCATGCATCCGGGCACACTCACACACACACATTTGTGTAGGGTGTAATATTCCATAATGCGACCAGAGAACTTCCATCTTCTTCACCACGAAACTCAAAGCTGCACCAGACAAGGTTTTGATGTTCAAACACATCCTTCTTTTTAGAACCACAGAATAACCTCCATTTAATCAGGCTACCTTGTGATTGGGCACAGCCATAATGTCTATTTTTGTGCTCTCTGTTTATTCGTCTTATAACGTTCACCCTCGGTGTGTTTTTACTTTGTGAAATTGTGTATTAACTTATGGGTTGCATAACAATGTCTTATAAGGAATTTCTCCACCCTCTTTTGTCACTCCTGGTCCCAAAAACCAAGATGGCGACGACCAAAACGTCATAATCAAGGATTCAAAACCGTAGTCCACAAAACAATTGGTGGCATGATGATGGTGGCTACAAAGTAAAGTGTTTGGAGACTAGGGCTGTCCCGAATACCTTTTTTTGGGCTCTGGATATTCGATAGTAATCAGCAGCGAACCGCTTCAACACGTGTATTTCGGTTTATTCACGGCATTCTTTTTGTTATTCTACAGTATTGTTGTTTAATAGTTATTTGTTAATGTATCTAACCCAATTTGTGTTCTTTGAAATTGAAAAGGATATTGCATTGTGTGTGTCACTTTCGTTGCAGTTTGAAGGAGGGTTAGCACAGTTGACAGGAAGTTGTTGTTGCTATGGAAACAACGTGACGGAGATTAATGGAGAAAAAGTCATATCTACATATAAAGACGGAGAAAGTAAACTATAACGTTTACGGTTTTGTGTTAGCACCCCCCGAAGAGGCACAAGTTCTTACGTTGATATTGGAGATTTCAATAAATTCAAGAAAGAAGAAAAAAAAACGAATATCCGAATGACGAAATTGAAACCCGAATAGTACTCCAACGAACGAATATTCGGATATTCGGGTACAGCCCTATTGGAGACGGACATGTTAAACGATGAACAGCAAAAGCTTAGTGTGTTTTAGAGAGATTATTTGTTAGATTATAACACTTTCAGTTTTTAATCAGATTGCTGTTGAATTAATCAGTGAGCCTGACAGTTTATCAATCTTTCATAGTTTGCATGCAGTTTCCTCACACTGTTTGAAATTAATTTTTTTCTCATCCCTAAATCCATCTAAATGTAACTCCACCCTTCCTGTGCCTGCCTCCAACGACAAATGGCAAATGTTGTTTATTTATGTGATGAATGGTTGAGAACAGAATGTGCTGAGGACTAAAAGTGGCCTGCTTTCCTTCGATTGAGAAATAATCACATGTCATATAATCTGTTTATAGATCAAGGTATAAATCTAATCTGTGGTAAAATGTTTAATTAATAATTAACACTGCACGCTTTTTCATCAGATCTATTTCTAATTCAAGCGCACATTCGCATATCGCAGTTTTGATATAACTCTCCATATCTTTCCATCAATACGCCATGAACAGGAACAGGAAATATATGTCGCCTTAAGGATTAATGTTCTCTTTTTTGGGAACTTAAAGTCATCAAATATTTAATTCCCTCTTTCTTCTTCTCCCACACACGCGTAGCTGTCTTTACGGTGGTCTGGGCTCATTGTATATGACGGTGGCCTTTCGTTTTGGCTAATGTAGGTGATTTTCTCCTGGTGAAAGCACTGTAATCCATCTCCTGCTCACAGAGGGGGGGTTTCCGATTTATCGTATGCACTCTGATAACACACCACAGCTAAGAACAGATGCAGTGCTTTCACAGATAACACGAACAAATAAGATGGAGCATTCAGATTAGCTGTGGTGTCAAATAAATTGCATGCTATTGGAGTAACCCCGCAGTTCTAAAACAGTATCCTCTCTATCAGATCCGCCGTAGGTTTTGGCGTGTCAGAGAGTTAATGAAGCGTGGCCTCGCATGGGTAGCTTCCACACGGGACCCTGAGCATGCCTTCCCTTTGACACATGTGCACATACTGTATACACATGCAAATGTCTGATATCAAACGCTGTCTTCTGTCAGTTTAATGCTAGTAGTTGCTCTCAGTAGTTTGTGGAAAGAGTATCAGCTGGATTCATTTCTTAAAAAGACAAATTCTCTTTAACTTTGTGGCCTTTCGTCAGCGTCTGAAAGCCGTAACCCAGAAGCCAGAGCATAACTGCACACCTTTTTTTTCTGTGAAATTCCATTTCCACACTAATATTCTTGTATTAATGTCTAATGTTCTGCACCATGACCATGCTCACTAGAACATTCCAGTTTTGCTTCAGAATGAAAACATTTAGGACTTCTATTATCCAAGGGGTAATTACAAATGCATGCCTGTAGCTGCATTAGTGTCGTAATGATATGCTTAACATGAGGGGGAAAGAAATGGGTTTGAAGAGGAGACGTACTTTTTTTTGCAGTATTTTTAGTGAGAAATACATTTTTCCCAACTGTGTTTCAAAGCATAACTTGTTCTCTATACGGTCAGGAGCTCAAACCAAATGGCCAACATTTATCCGTTTGACTTATGAGAACTATTGATTGAGCGGTGCCGATTTAAGTCCTGACTTTGTCCTTTAATCACTTAATCAAAAAGCAATGTTTACATAGACCAGGCCGACAGAAGCCAAAACACACACTAGGTGCATCTCACTTCGGTTAAATGGATCCCTTGCGTCCCTCACTTGCGTCGTTTCCCTGCGACTAGTCCCTCCCACCAGGGAAGCATGGAGAGACGCAAGGAAACCACGAGAAGCAGGGAAATGAGTTCTAAGAGCAATGGGACGTCGTTTCTTCCGGAGCGTCACGTGAAGCGACGTCCGTTTCTGATGACGCCGCACAGCTGATCGTCTGACAGCAGCCAGATCAGTGCATGCGCTGCATCGTCCAATCAGTGTGCGATACAAAATAAGAGGGCGGGGCGAGTGTCTGAGGATTTCACCGGAGGATGGTCTGGTAGTTCCTCGATTATCGCTCATCGATCATCGATCCGAAAATACGGCCATGGGACGGTATTCAAGATGGCGCAGACAAATCAACTTCCGGTGATACCGAGCCCGAGGAACGAGGAAATGAAAAATAACCGAAGTGAGACTCTGTATCTGAGAAAGGACCAAATTGAAGGACCCATGTGCTTCTGAATATCACGTGAGATCATCCTCATGTGCAATGCACCGCCCATCCTTTCAGCCTCTCAGCCATTAGAGCGTGTGTTGGTGAGGTGACGGCTGCAGCTCTCCTTTATTGATGGCACTGTTTATGAATATTTGAAGGCCCTTTCAACCTGAGAGGAAATAGGGAAACTGTGGGTGGCATTTATCCTGCTCTTCTTAGAAGCCCTTTATAAAGGCGGTGTGAATCCTCCTCTCTGGTGAAATGTCACAATCACCCAAAGGCCCATCAGCCACGCCCACTACAAGGGTGTCATTCACATCCCCCCCCGCCTTTTCTTCCTTTCTTTCCCTTTATCTATTTGATATGAATGATTTTCCTGGGAAATCATAGAAAGATGTCTGTGCTGGGGGGAGGTGAATCAAGAATGATTGCTCCTCTGATTCATCCCATAGCAGATCCTTTGTGTGAGCGTGCCCATGCAGATGAGCGCGTATTAAATCCGTAAGAGCTTTGAAGAGAGGCAAACAGAGACATGGAAGAAAAGATGACGGGATAGTGAGTGGCGCCCACACAGCGGGGGGTAGATATCAGGTCGGGATGATGCTCGTGTCCCACCAGCTCTCTCCAAACCAGTTGCTTTGGAGTCGCTCCAGCTCCTCTGGTGAAATCAGATGTGACCTTTATGGACTCTGAAAGGGTTGTGATGGTCATCGTCTTGGCTTCGCTCTCGTTGATCTGTTTTGCTTTCTCATGTTGTCGAACGATCAGCAACCAAGGTAACCCCCCCCCCCCCCCCCCCCCCAGATAACAGATAATTGCAGCATTACCCATAATCCCCTCTGTTTCAGCCCTGTTTCCAAAGTGCTGATTCTCTGTCTGTTACTTTAGATGAAAATAAGGAGCCCCTCCCCACGCCCCTCTGAGAGAGATTTGGTTACAAAGAACTCAATGGTGCTCTAGGAGGAGATTCAGGTGATAAGGGGGGGGGGGGGGGGGGGGGTACCTTGGTTGGTGATTGGCTAATGGTTACACAATCTTTATGACATCATAAAGTGCCCAAAATCTGATCAGCTCATTTTCAGACAGGTTTTTATAGAAATGGATCAAAAAGAGAGAGAATCTTTGTTCCTGAAACTTTCAGAGTCTCTTTACACAGAGGGGACACATGTTGATGTAGAAGAGACATGAAGAAGAGGGGACACATGTTGATGTAGAAGAGACATGAAGAAGAGGGGACACATGTTCATGTAGAAGAGACATGAAGAAGAGGGGACACATGTTGATGTAGAAGAGACATGAAGAAGAGGGGACACATGTTGATGTAGAAGAGACATGAAGAAGAGGGGACACATGTTGATGTAGAAGAGACATGAAGAAGAGGGGACACATGTTGATGTAGAAGAGACATGAAGAAGAGGGGACACATGTTGATGTAGAAGAGACATGAAAAAGAGGGGACACATGTTGATGTAGAAGAGACATGAAGAAGAGGGGACACATGTTGATGTAGAAGAGACATGAAGAAGAGGGGACACATGTTGATGTAGAAGAGACATGAGGAAGAGGGGACACATGTTGATGTAGAAGAGACATGAAGAAGAGGGGACACATGTTGATGTAAAGAGACATGAAGAAGAGGGGACACATGTTGATGTAGAAGAGACATGAAGAAGAGGGGACACATGTTGATGTAGAAGAGACATGAAGAAGAGGGGACACATGTTGATGTAAAGAGACATGAAGAAGAGGGGACACATGTTGATGTAGAAGAGACATGAAGAAGAGGGGACACATGTTGATGTAAAGAGACATGAAGAAGAGGGGACACATGGAGAAGTGGATTTTGCATAATAGGTGACCTTCAGAGGGGTATGGTAAGTGCCTCCTGTATCCTCTATTGGTTCAGGTTTTCTCTCACTGCCTTCAACAAGCGATGGAAGATTCACAGAGGTGCAGTCTGCCCAAAAACTCTGTGTCCCTCTGCCCACTCAGCTCCTTCTGGCCGCCTCCTTCAGACTGAGACTGTGATTCTGGTGATTTGGGCATTTATTTGACTGCGGCACTCACTGTAGGAACCGGCACATCAACTAAATGACTGTAATGGAAATGTGACACCGTCGACAACAAGCTCACTCCAAGAATCATTGTGATACATTTAGTTCAAAACCACCAATTTCAAAAGCTGTCCGTCAACTTGGAGACAGCTTGCCAGTGTTAATATAGTCTCCTTATCCGTCTCACATTTCATCGGCAAAGAGAAGGAGAAGAAGGAGCGGTGTTCAGACTCTTTTGATCATGACACAGTCTGTCCAACTCTTCTCCCCGAGGAGTATAACCCCCTTCGTGTTATTTGACATGAGGGTAAAACTTTTCTTTGGGATTTGCAGAAAAAGACACCTAGATGAAATATCTTCCAGTGCAGGCAGAACAGGAACAGCTGAATTAACGCTGGTGAGAAATGAATTATTAGACTTGAGTCAAAAAGATCTCGATACATTCGGAGGTGATCTTCAATCAGGAGGGACTGCGTTTTTGAAAGTATTCAGTGATGTGTGCACAATGTTGGAATTGTGAATATTTGTTGGCCATTAGACCCCATTGTGATATGATATCTTAAAGGCTCAAAGACAGTAGTAACATGTTATTAAGTACATTTACTCTTAAGTACACTGTTGAGGTATTTTAAGAGTATTTTTCTTATGCTTACTTCTGCTCCCCTACATTTTGGAAGCCAATAATGTACATTTTAACTCCAATAGAATATCCAAACAGCTTTAGTAACTATAGACTCAGAGTATTAGCTAATTCAAAATATGAATCAACCAATAATTACACTTATACATATTATTATAGTTTAAAATATCCAGCAAGAGTTTATTAAGTTATTAAATGGGTTCCACCTTTACCATCTGTGATAAACTTAAATGTGTCAATCATCATGATCCAGTACATTAATATGATTCTGAAATAGGCCACAATGCTTAATAAGTGCTTTAGTTAAAAGTGGGGTAGGTAATTTTGAGAAACCGGCTCGAGTGCGCTAGAGTTTGAAAATACACTTCCTCACAGAGCCCCTCCTCCAACACACACGAACGTGCACATGACCAATGAGGGCACGAGGTAAGTTTGTGCACAGATGGAAGGCTGACAGGCAGGTAGGCCATCCAGTTACTTTAGCCGGGCCGGCTCAGATGATTGGTCGTACTTTTTACAGCGCCACGGCTTCCACAGATGAGATTTTTTATGGATTTGTTGTCAAAGCACTTCAGATATTCATTGCTATCGGGATGTTAAGAGCATTCCATGGAATATAACAAAAAATGGTATCGCGAGCCGGTTTCTCAAAATTACCTACCCCACCTTTAAGTGCTTTACTTGAGTACGATTTTGAACGCAGGACTAGTAAAAGAGTATTTTTACAATGTATAGTATAAAACCTGAGTACTTGTTCTACCTCTGCTAAAGGAGAAGTAAAGTAGATGGAGAATGAATGAATGAACGTAACGGTAGTCGCCTTCCTGATTGAACAGTTTTTTCCTCGCTCTGATATCCTTCTCATAAGGGAAAGAAACTCCAGCCTGCCTCCATTTCTCCACATTATGACCTTCTCTGGAGACAGACTGTCTCTCAGGAGCCAATCTCTCCTCTAATGCAATGTTTTAGGGAGCGAGGGCAATTGGAACTAGCTGTGAAAAGCTGAGAAATAAGCAGAGCCTGTCCCCACTGAGCTGTTTGTCACAGGCTGAAACATCTGAATTGAGCTCCAGTGTATGCCGCTATAATGAAGAATGCCTCCCAGGTTTCATTTGCAATTAAGGTTAATCGGCAGATGCACAGTCACCTTTAATATTCACTGGCTGTGGATTGTTGGTCCTCTCTCAGACAGAAGGACACCCAGCGGACCGGTACTCAACACACACTGAAGATAAGCTAATGACAATGCTGGTAATTAGCTTACGTTGGTCTCTATAGTGAGGCCGGAGTGTTTCCGTCAGTCAGCGCAGAGACAGGTTCACTTCTCGAGGCTTGTTAGGATGAGGCGGCTGAAGCTGTGGGAGGATCTGTGGCTTCAGCACTGACACTCTGTCAAACACTCTGAGTGTGAAGACAGCAGTGTTACATGCTCCTATTACAGCACGGATACAGCTTCCACTCAAATTACAACACTTTCTCTCAGCCATTAAATGCATTTGTACATATCCGGTTATGCTGCAATTCTGGAGCATATGAAAAGTGAGAAGTTACTTTTTAAACTAAACCACAAACTTTAGTTTAAACTAAAAATAACACATTACATGTTACTTTTTAGACGCTTTTATCCAAAGGGACTTACATACTCAATACTGTGGAGAATCCCCACAGGAGCAATTTGGGGTGAAGCGTCTCAGGGACACAACGACATGCAGACTGCAGGGGGGTTTGAACCTGTGCTCCCCTGATCCCAACACCGACGCGCTAGTCCACTGCGCCACACGCCTCCACAACGCCATGTTTATTCCAGATTAAAGCAGCTTCAATAGAGCGGCATGTTTAGGAGAATGTGATTGGTTGGTTGTTAGAGGGACGAGGTGCGTCACGTGTTAATGTATCGTTGGTGCTAGCGTTGACTGCCTGAACTCACTCGCAGGCTTCGCCCCATTTACAAAATAAGAAAAAAATAAAGAACTTTCTGAACATTAAAGCATGGAAACATGTCACAGTTATGAAACCTGAAATTAAGCATAATATGGCCCCTTCAAACGATTGTATTTTAAATATTTGCATCACTTTAATGTTAAATATGGTGAAGGTGAAACTCATTTGAAATACTTTGTATAATACTAGTTTCACCCTATAATAATACACCATCATGTATTTATACATTGAACTGCAAAACGTTGCTTAGCTAAAGCAGAACAATATATATAGTGGGGTAGGAATTGCAGTAGCATACAGTAATGTGGGAATACTCAATTGATGATTGAGAATATGAAAAGTGAGAATTTAGTTTTTAAACTAAACCACAAACTTTAGTTTTAACCAAAAAACAACAGATTTAGCTAATTTCTATCTTCAGAGATGCTATAGTACTGAGAGTATGTTCTGTGTTACAGTGCCATTAAGAGCAAATTACCAACATTTGGTGAAGGGCAGATAAAGGAAGTACTCAGATATTAATATAAGTAGAAATACTATATTGTAAAAATACTCAGTTACAAAATAAGAGAAAAATAAAGCACATTTTAAACATGTCACAATTATGAAACCTGAAAATAAGCATAATATGGCCCCTTTAAACGATTGTATTTTATATATTCACATAACTTTAATGTTAAATCTGGTGAAGGTGAAACTAATTTGAAATACTTAATATAACACTAGCTTAACCCTCTAATAATACACCATTATCTTTTTGCTGAATTTTGTTGTGTATTGATCAGTAGCGAACCGTCAAGGCCTTCAAGGTATTCAGAGAATACCCGGGAACACTCAGATAAAACAAACACAAAATCAATTTAATTATATAAATAAAATATATATAAAAAGAATAAATGAGAATGGTATCTGTGTTATTGATCTGTAATATCACAGTGTTACGTTGATTTGTTTGTCCTTCTCGGACCATGCACTACGCATTTCAGTGGTTTTGTGTTAGAAAAGAAAGCAACCAATCAGATCTGTTTCTGGGTCTCTGGGTAGAATATCCTTCAACCAAGGTATTCTCCATCCTTGATCGAATGCCCTGGCCGTTGCACTGAATGAGAGCGTACGTTTGGACTGACAGGTTGATCAACCAATCATATTGTTGTGAGTACCCTTTTCAAGACGACAATTCAGTGAAAAGACGGACATTATAACGGCGGGGGGGAGGGCACGGCGGCGGAGGGTGTGCGTGTGTCTACAGAAGGTCCAGTTGTGATAGACACGGTGTGCCACTGGTATTGATACATTAAACTGAAAAAGGTTGCATAGCTAAAGCTGTACAATAAATGCAGTGGGTTTAGGGTTAAACATCGCAGTAGTATCATGTGGAAATACTCAATTCAAGTCCAAGTAACTTTACTTTCTACCTAAGTACAGTTCTTGAGTAAATATACATTTCATCACTGGTGAGGGGATGGACTCAGACACAGTTTGACAGCTGATAAACATAAATATATACATACAACATGCTTAATTTGAGGTAAAATCGAATTGCATTGCATTAACATGACTGTAAATACATTTCTGTAGCATGCTGCCGCTCAGCACTTGTTTAACCTCTACAGTACACTCTTTATAACCCATAACTATGAAAGGAAAGCTCTGCTCCTGAACATTAAAGCCATAAACTTGCAGGTCAGCTTGTCCCGCTCTCATGCAGCGCACCAGGCTTATGTTCCTATTTGGTTTCATTACACAGTGTTTCATGCATTCCTTGTAAATGTTTTAAGTCGAAAACCTTTAATCCGTGCACATGTACACCAGCGAGCCACCCTCAAACGCTGGATATGACATTAGGTATTCAAATGAAGCTGCCTGCTCTACATCAAAGTGCAATAACCTTCAAAAAATGATAGGAAAACTCAATAGAAGGCCTTGGCTCCATGCTGTCAGGCGGCGCAATTACCGCACTGCACTGTGGGGGAGGAAGGGTGCAACCTAGCACAAATAACACTTAAAACTTCCTGTCTCCTCACTCACTGCTGGAGCACTTTCATTTTCTGTTAACGCAGTCTAAAATAGGGAGAAGGGCTGTGAAGGGTTCACGGGCAGAAATACTTAAAGGTGTGGATTTGGGATTTTGGGAGTGGGAGAATGAAAGTGTGGAAAGTTTATTTATAGCGCCTTTCAACAAGTGGATCTAATTAACATGTGATTTAAAAGGCATTAAGACAGGATAGAAAGGAATAATTATCTTCAGGACCCTGATTACGAAAATCCTCTTGTCAATTTACATATAGTAATTTGAACTATTTAGTCAAATCAAATACAGACGCTGTGAAAAAAGAAAGCCGGGAAAAAGTCAATTTCTGTCTCATCCAATTTTCTTTGATACCATTGTGAAGATTAATGGCATGTATTAAATCTAAAACCATATCATACTTCAGCTATTTAAATCCCTTTGAATATGAAAATTGGCCATGGGGAATAACATTATCACATTATCTCGTAATCTCACCTGCTCAATGCTTCTGTCTGACGGTCATTAATGTAACTTTGCCGCCATCGTTCTCCATACGGAGGCTGTGCTGCTCTTTTACAAACACCCTGCTTTCCGTGCTGATATTAATGTAGCGCAATATTATTTTGGTGGAACGGTTAAGCGTGTCATTTATTCATCACCTGACCAATCCCCGCCAGGCTTAACCTCGGAGCCGTCAGCCGTGCACCCGCAGGCTGAGGCTGTAATAAGGTTTTAAGTGTCTGTCATTAATATTGCCGCGCTGACACCATCCTGGTTTGTGGGTTTTTCGGGCTGCCATCATTAGGCGGGATGGCAGGCGAGGCTGTTGATTCCCTCCTCCTTCTTCTCCTCGGTGAGCAATCGGCTGGTTTCTTTTAGCTTTCAGGGGCTGTGAGTGTGTCAATCACCCGACTGACAGCTCATCTTCCCGGGAGCTGATGACACCCCCGCTCTGTTGTTCATTTAAGGACAGCCTTGCTATTAGACTGATGCACAGGACAGATTAATGGTTTAGTGACAAGATGCTTCCAGATGCACAGGCATGAAGCTCTTCCTCATGTTCCAGCACAGGTACAACTGGTCCCCTACTTTGCTGTTTCTCATCACTATATTACAGGTCTCAGATATATACAGAACATGTCTCTGAAGTGTTTGGCTCCAAACACCAAACAGATCTTTGCAGCTTCCTGTCTGTTTCAGCCCTGTTTCCAAAGTGCTGATTCTCCGCCTGTTACTTTAAGGCCGCTACACTTCAACCTGAGACCAAAGAAGGCGTACCGAAGGCGTCCCGACTTTTACGTCCGCTACGTCGCCTGTGTTGGCTACGCCGCCCGCCTACGAACACACCGCAAAGACTTCAGTCGGCGAGTGGCAATAACTGTCCTTACCAGCAGGGAGCGGTAGTGTGTATTCGTCATTCAAAAGAGGCAACAACCAATCAGAGTCATTTCTTTGGCCGACTTTCTTGAATCGGCCGTGGGAGGTTTGAAAATGTGCCGTAAAGCAACGACGGTGCGGGACACACCCACCTGAGTTGGGTGCCGCGAATGCCCGAATGCCTCTGACAGCGTCTGACTCCCAAAACGGGGTAGGTGTGTCAGGGCCTTTAGATGAAAATAAGGAGCCCCTCCCCACGCCCCTCTGAGAGATATTTGGTTAAAAGAACACAATGGTGCTCTAGGAGGAGATTCAGGTGATAAGGTGTGGGGGGGGGGTTACCTTGGTTGGTGATTGGCTAATGGTTACACAAGACAAAAAATCGTTATGACATCATAAAGTGGCCAAAATCTGATCAGCTCATTTTCAGACAGGTTTTTATAGAAATGGATCAGGACAAAAAGAGAGAGAATCTTTGTTCCTGAAACTTTCAGAGTCTCTTTCCACAGAGGGGACACATGTTGATGTAGAAGAGACATGAAGAAGAGGGGACACATGTTGATGTGGAAGAGACATGGAGAAGAGGGGACACATGTTGATGTAGAAGAGACATGAAGAAGAGGGGACACATGTTGATGTAGAAGAGACATGGAGAAGAGGGGACACATGTTGATGTAGAAGAGACATGAAGAAGAGGGGACACATGTTGATGTAGAAGAGACATGGAGAAGAGGGGACACATGTTGATGTAGAAGAGACATGAAGAAGAGGGGACACATGTTGATGTAGAAGAGACATGAAGAAGAGGGGACACATGTTGATGTAGAAGAGACATGAAGACGAGGGGACACATGTTGATGTAGAAGAGACATGGAGAAGATGGGACACATGTCGATGTAGGAGAGACATGAAGAAGAGGGAACACATGTTGATGTAGAAGAGACATGAAGAAGAGGGGACACATGTTGATGTAGAAGAGACATGGAGAAGAGGGGACACATGTTGATGTAGAAGAGACATGAAGAAGAGGGGACACATGTTGATGTAGAAGAGACATGAAGAAGTGGATTTTGCACAATAGGTGACCTTTAAATACTAACAATTATCTCTGCAGCCTTACATTTTGTTGCTTTTAATCTTCAGATTCAAGAAACTAAAGCAAATCATTAGTTTCTGCAGAAATGTGCATGGAAAGCACACATTTGACAGAAAATATGCAAAACAAAATGCAAATGAGTTATTAATTGGGTGTGTCGAGGAAAAGCTCATCAATTGATTTAATTTCATGTCGTGGCAGGAGTTTGAATTGGAAAATTAACAAGGCATGTAAAAGACATGAGATTTGTAGAAATTACATATTCTACTAATTTGTTGTTATTCATTCTGACGGAAATATTATTTCTGAATTTTCTTTTTTTCATGGAGCAGCTTCGTACTGTCAGAGCACAGAAGTTGTGATAAGTCAGTGATAAAGATGAAGGGGGGCGTGCAAAGTGCAGACACTGTGGTGAGGCTTTGGCTGGTTAACACTTTGGTTAAAGTTACAGAAAGGAAGGCAATACACTTATATTTGCATGTTGTAAACAGTAGATTTGTTCCTGACAGATAATTCAAATGTAATGCAATCTTTAAACGTCAGAAAAATAATAGCTTTTAGGTCAAAGATACAAAACCCAGGAGGACAGAGCATGGAGATAAACAGGAGATGAAAGGTGTCACTGATATCAGATCAGCATGCGGTCATCAGACGGCTCTCCATGATATGAATGACTGGCCTCAGTTCATGAATAATGATAATGTGAGAGGCTGGGGAGAGCTCTCATGTCTCTTCTCTTTCATTTGATTTCCTTGTCATATTTGGGTCACATGTTGTTTTGTTGCGCTCTACTGGTCTCCTGTTTTTGTTTTTCTTTGCTTTTTCTCCCCTTCCTTATCATCAGTTTTTCTCACTGTACTCCTTGGTGTCACTTCTTCTCTGTTCTCTCTTTCTGTCTCTTCTTTTTACTTCCTTTGTTCTGTGTTTACACCCCTCGCCCCCACGTGCAGCCCACCAGGGTTTCTGTCCTGCCAGTCGACGTTGCACAAACTCAAGAACTGGTACATTTGTTACCCGTCCGTTGTTAGCCGCTGAGCAGGGCGCTGGGTTCAAAGCGAGGCTGCTTTCAATAACACAGATCTCCCAGACAGCTGGAGCCTCGCAACGCACCGCCGGCCAAACCCTCATCAGTCCAACCTGCTTTTCAAGAAACATCAGAGCTGTCAGTCTATCGACCCGGGAGGGTGGAAACCAGTTCTGCGACACGCTCTCGTAGCACAACACAAAACAAGACAACAACACTTTGCTATGAAAGCAAGCAGCCACAACAGGGAGGAACAGCATCGCTACTTTTACTCTTTCAGTGTAGACATTTCACTGATGCTGCGAGCGCGATGATAAAATAAGCTTAAAGTCTTAGGTCAGCAACTTCAAACAGCCGGCAGCACAATAACAATGTTGGGAAAAGCCAAATAGTTTCAACCTAAGATGACTGGCCATGGAGATACACAGTAACACACAGTAGACACAATAACACACACACACACACACACACACACACACACACACACACACACACACACACACACACACACACACACACACACACACACACACACACACACACACACACACACACACACACACACACACACACACACACACACACACATACACACACACACACACCGAGGCTCAGCTGGCCGTCAAAGCTCTAGTCCTCTAATGTTTACCCGCAAATAAGCTTTTCTGAAGCTGCTGAGAAGCGAAGGAAAACTTTATTCTAAAAGTAGTCCATACACAGTGGTGCAGGAATGAGTCCTTAACCCAGAAATGAGTCAGCATTTAAGCATTTCTGGGCTGCCTTATTGCATCGTTTTTTGAATGAGTTCTTTCCTAGAAGCATGATGAAATGTCTGTGGTTTTAAGACAGACTTACGAGATTTTCAAGTTTTGTTCTTATACATGAAATATGTCAGTAAATACCTGACTGATGACAACTTTTGTGTGTCTTATTTACGATGGTTGCTAACAAGCAGCTAACTGAGACTACTAAAGATTAGCTGCCTTTAGCTTAGCGACATGATGCAACATTTCTACTCATGCTACATGCATTCAACTATTAAAAAGTAATGTTAATATGTGGAGATTATCCTGATAAACAAAAGTTTGAAATGTTTAAATCATAAAGATTTCAATTTCAAGACATTACATCACTGCACCGGTTTAATATGTCTCATCTAACTTAGGGTTCCTTTCCTTGTCTCCATGCTTTATCAACGTTTCTAATATAGCTCAAATTAAATACCATTTCAGAAGTATTCGATTGTTTTTGTATTTTGTTCCTTCACCAGTCCTCTTCGACACCCATGCGTAGAAAAAAAGCTACTCCTAAAAAAACAAGGCTCTCAGGAGAACATTTGACATGCACAGTACTTGTTCAAATTGAGAGCAGCACTTATCTCTCCTCCACTTGAGACACTTGGATAAGAAGTGCTACAATTGTCAATTGCCATTTAGATTAGTTTGTGCTGCCTTTTCTATCTTTTGTGTATGCTGATCTGAGTTGATAATCTCCCTTTGTGTATTCTCTGGACGAGCAATCCCAAATAAGAGAAAGTAAAGAACTTAACCCGCTGGTTTAAATTCACTAAATCGACACCTAACTCTCTGTGCTTCCATCTTTTCATTATATGTGGACGTGCCTGAGGTTTACGGAAACTAAGCACACAATAAAGTGAGGTGTTCATTCAGGGGGAAACCAAGGAACCACATTTAAAGTGTGTTTTGCCTCTCTGTTTGTGTGTGTCAACGTTTGGCAAGTAATCATTACTTATCATCATGGAAAATAACATTATTTGTTAAGTCTTAATTTAACATTGATGATTCATGAAAATATATTAATCTGAAAAGGAGAAAATGTGATCTATGCCTGTTTACAGGAATTTGGTTTGACAAAAAGGATGTTATTAGATGTTACACAGATTAGTTGAATACTCGATTCTGATTGGTCAGTTTGTACATTTCAGAGGTTGTTAATGATCTGCTTATGACAACAGACCATAGCACATAACTGGATTCATGATGGCTTAACTGTCCCCAGTAGAGAGATTATAAAAAGCACAAAAGAAGGAAAGTGCTTAAAAGACAGAGAGATGGACGTCAGAGAAATCAACAGAATAAGACAGACAGGAAGTAAACACAAAAGGGAACAGCAGAAGAAGACAGACAGACAGACAGGAAGTAAATACTTAAGGGAGCAACAGAAGACAGACAGGAAGTAAACAGTAAAGGGAACAGCAGAAGAAGACAGACAGACAGGAAGTAAATACTTAAGGGAGCAACAGAAGACAGACAGGAAGTAAACAGTAAAGGTAACAGCAGAAGAAGACAGAATGGGGGTGTTTCTCAATGTCCAGGAAGGCTGCTCCAGAGCCACAATTTCAAGGATGCTACGTCATCGAGTGCCGCCGAAGGAGTGTTCCAATGTCCAGGATGCTTGGAATTCTACCGACCCCGGCGTACTTCGTTGCGGGAAATGTCGAGGCTGCACATGTGTAGACTCCGCGGTCTTAAAATCCCCACAATGCTTTTGCGCACGGACCAATTTCCAAATCTTTGGCGGATATTGCGCTCCGTTTAAGGCGGGGCCTCGCATATGACGCACACCTGCTAGCCTGTTCCACAATTCTTCATTTTCTGAGGCTAGGAAGGATTCTTGCCTCGCTTCTGAAGCAACTGACTCGGAGGTACATGTGCTACCAAGCAAGCCTCCTCGACATTGAGAAACACCCAGGAAGTAAACTTTTAAGGGACAGCAGAAGAAGCCAGACAGGAAGTAAACACTTCAGGGACAGCAGAAGAAGCCAGACAGGAAGTAAACACTTAAGGGAACAGCAGAAGAAGCCAGACAGGAAGTAAACACTTCAGGGACAGCAGAAGAAGCCAGACAGGAAGTAAACACTTCAGGGACAGCAGAAGAAGCCAGACAGGAAGTAAACACTTCAGGGACAGCAGAAGAAGCCAGACAGGAAGTAAACACTTCAGGGACAGCAGAAGAAGCCAAACAGGAAGTAAACACTTCAGGGACAGCAGAAGAAGCCAGACAGGAAGTAAACACTTAAGGGAACAGCAGAAGAAGCCAGACAGGAAGTAAACACTTCAGGGACAGCAGAAGAAGCCAGACAGGAAGTAAACACTAAAGGGAACAGCAGAAGAAGCCAGACAGGAAGTAAACACTAAACGGAGGACGCTATGGGCTCTGACTTGTTTAAAGACTGGTTAATGGAAAATAAAATGTGAACAGACTGGACAGTTAGAGAAAACTTTAATAAGTGCTGCCGTCATTTTAAGTTACGTTGCTTTATCCGCAGTTCCAGCTGTTGGTACGCAGTGAAACGGACTACTTTTTTTTGTTGATAAAATCATTTTTGACTCAATATTGTGAGTCAAGTCTTTGATTTATTTTGTATTTAGCCGTGTAATAAGAGGGATGATGTGCAAAGAGGCGGCCATTAATGAAAAAGAACAGCTGACATGGTAATCAGTTATTTTATTCCTTACTTGTAATTCTTCCCCCTACTTGTTACTGAAAAAGATAAGACATGACTGCCGAGGCTTTGTGATCCAGATGTGCAGAGAGCAGTTTCCCCTCAGGTGCACACAGCTGACAGAAGGCCTGCAAGAATCCACCGCTGGCTGGCATCAAACTCTCTCACTCCATTTCATTTACGCTTTTATTCCTACCAATCAGTATCTCCCTTTATAGTCTTTCAATCTCCATCCCTTCTTCTCTTACATCTTAGCTCGTTCAAGCGTTCATCTGTCTCTCTTTCAAGTGTCAAGGCTTTTATTGTGATTCGTTCCTAGCTACAGTGTAGTTATGAAAATAAAAATATTAGGTCCCAGGCTCCTCCAACAGTGCAACACAATAAAACAGATCAAATAGTGCAAGTAGATCGAATCAAATGGAATAGAAGTAGTGCCAGAAGAGTCTATATACAAGTGATATATCATGTGTAAGTTGCAAACAGCTGAATGTTATGTATGTTCTTAGTTCAGGTGTTATGTCTCTCTCACTTTGCATTCTTCCTCTCGTCTGATTCCACTCTTCTTCTTTTTTTCTTTTCCCTGACAAGACGTACTGTATGTTTGCCCTTCCAGCCTCATTCACACGTGCACACTCTCACGCACCGATGCACACATCCTCTTCCTTCTTTCTGTCCATCTCTTCTGGATCTCTACCCGCCCAGCAGTTCTGGACCGCTGCCCGTCCTCCTCGGGGAAACACAGCTGAGCAGAGAGAATAGTGGAGCAGCGCCTATAGCCCGGCCTCCTTAGCCTTATCTCACACACACACACACAAACACACACACACACACACACACACACACACACACACACACACACACACACACACACACACACACACACACACACACACACACACACGCTGTCATATGCTCACTCAAGATATAAATAAGGATCCGTCCAACTTCACAAAATTGCAAAGCCTTTAAAGTTACATTTCAAATCAAATGTCATCTTTCTCTCTCTTTTTTAAGTTTTTGAATGAACGTAATTGACACAATTTCAACAAACTGGTCTTGCAGAGACATGGGCCGAAGAAGACAGGGAAGTGAAGTCCCTCTGCCCTCCATATAGGGGTGACAGAGCAGACAGCTACTTTGTGAAAGGGGACATTTTTTCATGAAAGAGTCGTTGAGATCGCTTGCAGACGGATTCAGAAAGACCTCGCCTTACACTGGCTGACAAGCAAGCCATCAGGAAAAAGTGTTGACATTCTCCACTTATAAGTGAAGAGACAGCAGTATTTGATAGTGAATTCAGAAACCTTGACATAGGGTGATGCTTTTCTTTTTACAGACAGTTAGAGAAATGAACTTGCCCTGCACTGTTTTGAAAAAGTTACTCATACTCTGTTCAAAGTTACATACTAACCCTAGACCATGTAGTGTATTTTAGCCCTGAGTCCAGGATTAGCTGAAAAGAGTCCAGCAAGCTTATTTACAAGTTAACAGCGTTTAATTAAACAATGATACAGTGATACAAGGGAATTACAAAATGGTGACTTGGCCGAGTGCTCCTCCGTCCACTTTGATGGACAGCTGGGAAAGAGACCGACTTCCTGCTGGTTTCCCATGTTATCATCTGTAGTCTTCTCCTATTGGCTTAGCGTTGACAGGGGCGGGTCCAAGGCACGTCCTGTCGTGTTCTGATGTTAGTTTTACAATATTCTAATATATATTGGTCATTTAAACATTCCCTAATAATAGTATTGCAGCTTCAATGAGTGAGGGTTAAAGACAGTGGGTTTAGTGTGCAACACCACATTTAATTTCTCCTTAAATTCACGTACACAAAACATAATATTAGCTACATGCTAATGCTAACACCGTCTGAGCATACAGGAAGTCTAGTGTGTTGACAATGTCGTGAACTTCGGGTTACAGAATAAAACAGTGTTATTCATTTTAAGTTACGACATATAAGTATTGATTTTATTCCTTACAACCATAGTATAGACGCCTCATACATTTCTGAAGATTTGTAATCTTAATCTGGATACTGCCTTTGCTATCTTGGCAGTGTAAGATTCCCTGCTAATCCATGTATAACTTTATTGATTTATTGGTAGATTCATTTAGTAGGGACAGTTAATAGATAATTCTGTAAATGCACCAGTCAGCCAAGAGGCAGTTTTTTATCAGTAGTCCCTAGACAGATGTTTTATTAAGACTTAATGTTGTTTACATGGACATTATTGAAAAAATCAACCTCCATACAGTTGTTATAAGGAAAGGAACTATAGAGACATGTATACTTCTGCTGTTCAGTTGTTCATTGGCTCTATCCATTTCAATGTTGGCTTTAATTTTCATCACCACGTGTTGCAGCTTGATACTGACATTATATTTTTTTCAAAGAAATACATATCTTCCACAATTATTTATTTATCTGTTCTTCTACGCACAAAATTCTTTATTATTCCACCTGTTATTTTGGCCCTCTTCTTCTCCCACATTCAACATCGCAGAAACTCCGTTCAAACATCAAAACGTTCAGCTCGGTCGGGAATCGATTGCTATTACTTTTCTCATTAATAACTTTCATAATTCCCGAGATATAGCCCATAATTCATCAAACGTTTAACATTTTAACTTTAACATTGTGCAGCTCGTAGAGTTCATGATGTCAGAGTTAGAGTGGAGGACAGTTTGAAATTCGCCTTCATATATTTTTTTTAAACCTGCCATACTTCCCAAACCCTACACTTCTGACACTTAATTTTTTCGTGACAAACGTAGGAACACATCTCGTAGCTTGAAAAATGACAAATAATTAAGCAAAAAAATTGCTTTGTTAAAAAACAAAAACTAAATGCCTCTTGAGGGCATGAAGTGACAAAAACTTTCAACATGTCTCCATTAAAGCCCATTGTAATTTCAGGCTGATATTTCCTCACAGCACCTTTAGTTAATCTGCTAAAAAGGCCACATTATTGACCCGAAAGTACACAAAAATTACACTTCAGATACTCAAGGTCCTTGAGATGCTTCACGCTTTGAAATCTCACCGATATCTGTTACGGTTCTTCCACAAAACGTTCACATGTAAGAGGTTTATCTCTCATTCAGAACAATGGAAACCTCTGATCTCTGGACACCTCGTTAGCTCAACTATAAACACCTGTGTCATGGAACACGATGATGTCATCGCTCCAACTGACATGCTCAGAGCAGCAGACTTCAGATAAAGGTTAATGGTCCTGCCCTCAACAGCTCTACGTCAATTATGGGGTGTCATCATATGCCGTTTCCATGGAAACGCATCCCTCGCCACAAAAGACGATGTCGCTATAAATTAACTCCTATGAACATTTTCAAAAAGTGCTCAAACTTCACATGTGTGCTAACAGTCCAGCCGTGAAGACATCTACGGGACAGTTTTGAGAGTTCTTCAAATGCCGTTGCCATGGCAACACAATGCTCGCCATGAAACACGGTTTTCTCATAACTTCAGTGAAAATGTTCCAAAAGGCCCAAAACTTCAAAGGTTTTGTAACGATGCAGCCATCAACGCATCTAAGCGTATTATGGGATGTTATCAAATGACGTTGGCATGGCGACAGATCATTCACCATCAAGTTAGTTCAAAAGTTTGCAGTTCAAATATTCTGCTGCTTATCCAAGCTGTTTTACTTTCTTTTCTTCTCTCATCACACATTCTAGCCCCCAGTGTTCATGTATCATTTCAATCTAAATTCTTCACTTTCTTCTTACACATTACATTTCAGCATAGCAGTTTAGCGTCAGATTTTCAGCATAAAGCATTCCCACTAGCAATTTCTTCAGGAATTGCATTCTCTAGCTACTAATGATATTATAATTACACTATATAATCATAATGTCTGGGTAATTTCCAAGAACAGCATAAGGACATTATTAAGAAATGTAAAACCATACGATTAAATATTACTGTTTTAGAAATTGGATTGAGACATAAGCCTTTCCTATAATGTAAATGCAGAATAGCAGTGAAACAGTCAGGTATTTTTTCTAAATCAGTCATGCAAAGTAATCCTCCCAGAGCCCAGATAGTGATATATCTCTTTTTATCAGTTTGAATTGACTTAATGGAGTCTTTGTTACTGCTTATCAAACTCACAGTGCTTAACAAGGCTTTACCACGGATACAACAATCAGTGCAGCAGCCTGCAGGGCAAACATTAACCTCAAGTGTGTGTTCAAAGACTCTGATATGCACACACAAACATACGCACACATGCATGCCTACGCAACGCACACCTGTTCATAAAGCGCACACACACACTCCTCACACATGGCAGCCTTAGCGGTGGGCGGTCCCCGGCGAGTAGAAACACACTAATGGATAATGACAGGGTTTGACAGCAGGAGAGTGAGCTGAGTCACTCTGGGCGCGCAGGAAATGAATAAAAGAACGGGAGTGCTGTCTGAATATCCCTCGCTGACTGGATTTCCTTTGATACCATACTATTCCTGCCAGTCTCCCTTGGTAATCCTGCTCATTACGCTCTGCTGTCCCTCTTTTGTGAGACTGGCAGCAGCAGCAGCATGAGAGCAGAACAGGAAGGACAGAAAGTCTATCCAACACAGAGGAGAGGCTGAGAACATAGTGGTCTTTTGCTACGTCTCAATTCACATACTTTTATTCCTCACCTTTGTTATTTTTGATCGCCATGCAAATGATGGCAAAATGCACTTTGAGTTCCAAGATTGTGGACTCATGACGTTAGAAAAGTTTGAGTGTGGAACGCTGGACACCAAAAAACATGAGAGAAAAATGAGTGCCATCTTTGCCGGCGGAAGTTTTTTTGATTAGCCGTCATTGCGGTTGCTCCAGAGAGAACAGCACTATACAAATACAAGTGAATCATAGGTTTTTTTCCAAGCCATCGTAATTTGTTATTGAGTTAATTGAGCTGCTGATTTGCTGCCAAAGCAGAAACGTTGCTAGCTAGCTTACTAGAGCTAACTAGCTAACAGTGGCGATTGTTACTTATGCTACGTTCAGACCGGACGCGATGCGAATATTCGCTTTAGCTCTAATCGCTCGAGTTTCACCGCGGCTGCCAGCTGTGTTTACTCGCATCATTCAAACAAGACGCGCTGGCTCGGGAGCTACAACTACAACAAGATGAACATATTTTACCATGATTTAATTGTAATACACGTTTCTAAATGATGCCGAAGTAACAACATACTGATACCGGTTAGTAAAAACCATGAATTAATGCTTGACAAGTCTGCAGACAGACGGCAGGCGAAAAACCTTTTAAAATGCGTGTTTTCTAAACGGAGATCGGCTAAGCTAACGTTGTATATGCTCACTCCACACTCATAACAACGGCCTACAGACATAAATAAACCAGCGACTGTATTCGCCATGACACAGACAGTCTGTGGTTTGTACTTGTTTAACTTCTGTACAGTTTCTGAACAGATATGAGGGGCTGTGATCTCTGTGTGCTAACTGCTAACAGCTAATGGCTGATGTGTTCTGGTTGAACGTCAGTGACTGCAGGCTGAGATCCTCACCTCTGATTGGCTTCCGCGAGAACGCGTCACGTGAATTTGACGCTCGAGTTGAAAAAAATTGAACTCTCGCGTTTGACGTGGCCCCCTCCAATCGCGTGATTTGCGCCGTGTCCACCGCTTCATGCACGCCATCGGAGCGAATTCGCGTCTGATCGCGTCTCTGCATTGACTCTACATGTAATCACGCCGCCCCCAAACGTCGCATCGCGTCCGGTGTGAACGTAGCATTACGGTGAGGCACAGTTGCCAAGTGCGATTTGAGACAACACCACTTGTTCGAATTTCACAGACAGCGTAAAACATGGCATTGGACTAAGGCTAGTATCCAAATTCAGACGCAGCATTTGTCTCCAAGATGACTTGAGCACTAACTAGACCTTTTGTTTGACCTGAACACACGGAAGCAAGCTCTAAAAAATGACTGTTTTTTTTTCATGGCAGCCTTTTTTGTCTGGTTCTTCTGACACGTACGTTTTTGTTGGATTTCTGTATCTTGTAATAGAGACTTGTTGTTTTGCTCCTCCTCCTCCATCTGATAACGGGAAGTTTCAGTCTTGACATTCGGAGCTGTGTGTCTATACTATTCTAGGAAAGCATGCAATTAAAAAGTTCTGTGAAACCGGAGACTCGTATCATCCCACTGCTTTTTTAATGTTGCTTCGGTGGATTTCACAGGCAAACTTTCAAACAAACATTACCTGCTGTTTCACTTATTGCATCAGCTGATAATAGGAAGCTCTTTGAAAGCTGCCAGTCATATCACAGTATAGTTGTGGGGTGCATCTGTCCCATTGAGTCAGTTGAAACCATCAGCAGGCCTGGCCAGCATTGACTTGTTTTTCACAAAAAACAAAGTTTGGCCAAATTCATCATTATTTCCCCCCAGTCTGCTCCCCCAGAGCCTCTCGCACAAACAGCTCTGACAAAAGGCCAGATGTCTAGTTCGTCAGATTAACCTGCAACTTCTTTAGCTAGACAACTTGTGAAATCTATTTCAGGATTCTAAGACATGCATTTCCCTCCCCTACCCCTCCCTCTCCAAACGGACGCATTAAATGTTGAGTTCTCCCCGTCAGTGTCACATTGGCACGTAAATGCTATTCCAATTATTCTGCACCTTTTCTGCTTGCTGTCAAATTACCAGCGCTGGGAGCGGAGCATGGCTCTCTGGCATTTTCCCTGACAGTGAGAAGAAAGGAGTGTGAGATAGCAGAACGAGGGAGGGCTCGGGGCTCAATGAGCACTTTAAATGCTGAAGCCAGGTAATCAGACAGACTCCGGGAGAGCAGGAGGGAACTGTGGGATTGAGGACTTTTTGACACGGATACTTTTCAGCGGTTGTCCCGGCAATGCATCTGACCAGGTGCTTAACTTAGGGACAAAGTGAAAGTAAAAAAAACATGCAAACTGAATAAATGCTTTCTTGTGTCCCGAAGAGTGTTACAGCCAGGTAGAATGGGAAGAATCGAGAGGAGGGATACTCGTTTTTTGTTTTGAGACTTAAGTCGAAAAGTCGTGAGTAAGGTCAAACATTCAGTAATCAGAGAGGGTATGTTTTGTTTAGCTTGTTTTTTTTAAGTCAAAATGTTTGGAATAAGGTAGAAATCTTGAGACTAATTTAGGACAAACATTTCGAAAAAACGTTTAAATGCTGAGAATTAAATTCAAATATAATTTTCAAGGTAAATCAAGACGTCAAATATAGTCGAAATGTCAAGAATAAATCAAACTTCTCACCATAGCGGTTCAACATCCTTCTCAAAATGCACAATAAAGAAAACACTCCCTTTTGCTGTATCCTAAACACTTCTCTACCTTTTTAGGGGGTTTTATTCTGTTGTTTCTTACACAGTAGGCAGCAATGTGCTTAGCTTGAGTTGCACATGAGAAGAAGGCACCTGTGCAACATTAAAGTCAAGGAATAGAAGCAGAAAAAGTGACATTCTTGATTTTATCTGCAGATTCCAGACATTTTTGGGTCGTATTCAATGTCAATCTCTTCCCCAGCCTTGTTGCATTTCTTAATGTGTGTGTTTTGGTGTTGTGAGCTGCAGCAAAAACAAGCTGGGTTTCTTAAATGACACCTCAGCTCCAGGAACCTCGTGGCAACAGCCACCTGAAGAGTGAGAGAGTTATTTCAGGCGTGAGGGAGTGTCAGTCAGTGCAACAGAAATCACATGCACACGCACATCTCTCATTAGCACAGCGCTGTAGAGGGGTTGTGTAAGTGCGTCTGCGTTCAGATGTTCACACACACTTCACTGCCTGTCGGAGCCCAGACACACTGTGGGAAGAGAGGCTTCTTAACAAACCAAAAATGTCTGAGAAACTTTTACACAGGGAAGGAAAAAGTAGTAAAAGTACAAGAGTGTTATAATTAAAAGTCCTGCATTGAAAAATGTTACTCAAGTAGAAAAGTATTATCATCAAAATATAGTGAAAGTAGCGACAGTAAAAGTAGTCGTTGTGCAGATTGGTCCATTTCAGAATAATATATATGATATGTTTTATAATGATTGATCATGAAAGTGTTCTCAGAGCTGGTAAAGGTGCAGCTAGTTTGAATGACTTTGTATACTGCAGGGTAGCTTGTGGATTTACTCCAGGTGGAACTAAAGTCTGATTTAACACTTGATTATATTTCACATCATTCATCCACATCTGTAAAGTAACTAAAGGTATTAAATACATGCAGTGGAGAAGTACACCATGTACCTCTGAACTGTAGTGGAGTAGAAGTACAAAGCAGCAAAAAATTGAAATACTTAAGTAAAGTACCTCAAAATTGTTGTTGAGTAAATATACTTAGTTACTGTACAGCACTGCGTTAACGTCATTATGTTCCATCTGTATACGCATGCAGAAGACAAGGACAAGCTATTCGTAGTTGCTGTAATGGAAAAGCTTTGTAGGCCTCTTGTGTTTATTGTTTGGTGCTTCTCTTATTGTCTTGGTATGGAGGATGTGGCTGGGGAGCGATGCAGAGGGCTGCAGACGGAGGAAGAGGAAATTATAGGTTGGAAACACAAGGCCAGAGGTGATGCGTCGGAGAAGAGCAGAGTAAAGGGAAGGGGAAGAGATAAGACACTTAGGGGAGGCTGGAGTAAAAGACCAGCATCTGGAGGGAGGAGAGAATGATGATGGAGGAATATAGAGGCGAGGAGGAAGTAAACAGGAAAGAGCTCAAGGCTAATCAGGAGCCAGATTAAGGCCTGCGATGGTGTTGTTGTGCTCTGCTGGAGCCCAGAGGTGAGCTCTCAGGTTAAAGCATCAGTCAGAAAAGGTGCTATTCCACTCAACTAAAGTGCGTTTGCTTATGAGAGAATCCGAGCTGTTTACACCTCAGTGTTCTACAACTGTCTTTTTCTCTGAGCTTGTATTCTTTAACTGGTAACGGTCCGTCCACACGGCGGCGTACATTGAAGCTTCAACGCTTCTGCCCATTCACTTTGAATGGGGTGACGTCACGCTTTGCCGAACTGCATTGTGGGAGCGTTGCTTCGCTTTGCTCGCGTCGCTCGCTTGAGCAATGTTCAACTTTTGAAGCTTCGACGGAAGCGTCAGCCAATCAGATCATATGCCAGTACAAGCTCTAGCCAATCAAACCGCGCGCTTGTGTGTCCGGGGCGGGAGATTCATGTCATTGGTTGTTGGTCGAGTTTCAGACACGCCCACAGGCTAGCTTCAACACACGCCGCCGTGTGGACGCTGCGTAACGGCCCGTCCACACACAGGCATGAAAAACATCTTGAAAAATCTTGATGCTGGGCGTGTCTGAAGCTTGGCGATTTCACGCGCCCAAGGCGACCAACAACCAATCAGGAATCTCCCAGGGATATCCCGCCCGCCCCCGGCATACAAAGCCTGTCCATTCAATGTTAAAATGAAGTAAACTGGATATAAACTCCCCAAACAGGTGAAAACCTCCCAGTTTCACCAACTGTCTCTGCCACCTCCCTCCATGCCTGGTTCCTCCGGTTTAGGTCCCGGTAGGTGAACAGAGAGCAGTCGTAAAGGACCGGGACATTTCCTACAGCGATGATTAATTTATCCTCCATTTTATGACATATGGAAAAGACCGCAGCGGTATCTGCATACAGTACACGCGGTTTGATTGGCTAGCGCTTTCACTGGCGGGATTTGCATAAACGGGATTTGATTGGCTGATGCCAGCTTCGAAAGCATCGGGAGCATCAAAAGTTGAACATTGCTCAACTTTCGATGCTCACGATGCTTGCAAAGCCATGCTCCGCTCCCCACAATGCAGTTCGGGGAGGATTAAAAATCTTCTACGTCACCCCATTCAAGTGAATGGGCGAAGCTTTGAAAGATTTTTTTCATGCCTGTGTGTGGACGGGCCTTAAGGGTTATATGCCATTTTTATTAGCACTATATGTTTAATCACTGAGAAGTGTTCCTACAGGATTCGATTTCACTCAAATTTGTGTTGGACGAGCTGATAATTGATCAACTCTTTATCCCAAAACAAGCGCAGCCTCTAAAGCTGCATTAACGTGACACGCGGTGAAACTGCTCTGCGCTGTTATTTTGTAGTTTTTCTCAGGAGAGAGTTGACTCGGTAAAAGCGCTACCCTCAGTGTCAGACACGGCTCGAAATGATCTGCGAGAGCTGTGCTCAAAGTTCAAATTAGTTCAACATGTTAAACAGGTGTCAGGTGTGTCTCGCTCCACAAACTAGCAGAGGAAACAATTTAAAGTGGACCTATCATGCTATATTTGAATAATATAGTGTAGGGCCATACCTATATAAGGCATATTTATACTTTTTATTTTTCAAAATACCAAACAGATCATGCATTTTAGCCATTCCTCATTTCGCTCAATTTAACACTGTCTTTGCATCATGGGCTGATTCTGTGAGAACAGCACCATCTACAGGCCTGGCATATGTACTACAAGTTCTCCAGCGCTTTCCAACGGCAATGTCCGTGGCTGTCTCCTCCTGATTGGTGGAGTTGGCCCAATAGCCGTAGCGCCACTTCTGTGATGTCACAGAAGTGTTCAAATCTGGATCAGTCTGTATCAGATCCGTTGCAGCCCCTTTTTAAGAGATTTGGGTATGGAGGAAAATAGAGAGGGTTGTGTTTTCTGACACTTGGTGAGTTCCCTGGAACACCGGGGACACATGTTCATGTAGAAAAGACATACAAAAGTGCATTTTGCATGATAGGTCCCCTTTAAGTTAAGTAGCTGTTTTCTGGGCCCAACTTGGCGGCAGGCTAAGAGCTCATCAAGAATCAATGCAGCTTCAGAAATGCACTTTTTGTGTACTTAAAAGTAGCTCAGTCTGTTTTGTCTAACTGGTAATAAGCAAACAATACACACTACATGTCAATCACAAATCAAAAGTTCTAATATTGTCAAAAAATGGGATGAATCACAAGATTGTTTGCCTGTTCTGAAAATGTACAATTTAAATTCATAAAAAAGTGTGGACAGATAAATATGTACTCCTTTAAATAATGTTCATGTAGGATCGCTACATATTGGCCCGGATAGTTGAGTGATGTTTCACAATCGTATTTAATCAGTGACTTTAACTGTGAATTCGCTCTTTCCTTAAGTTAGAAACCCATTTGTACTGAAGGTGTAGCTCTCTTCACGACACAGACACAGGTCGGTTCTTTACAACGGGCGTTTAATTCTTGGAGTTTTCATCTTGTAGCCTCCCCTCTTCCGTTACGCCGTGAGAACTACAACAACGAATTACACACAGCCAAACACATTAGCATAGTGTGCTACACATATATGAATGAAAATATATAAATGAAAATAGGACACATGAAAACATTAAACAAATACCTCGTTGGCCGCTTGTCGTGAAATAACCTTGTCAAAATGATAACTTTGTCACAGACTTCAGCAGAGCTTCAAATAAAGACGTCACGTTGAGTTGTCCAGTGTATCAACAAAACACGCAGTACCAGCAGTGGGGTAGCCAGCAATTATTGTGTGGCTGGGCCTGGAGAAATGTAGGTGGGGGAGACTTATCAAGCTTGGGGTATGAGCTGAAACTTCATTAATGATTTTATTTATGTTTTAATGCACTAATTAAGCATAAGCCTAAACTAGCAGTGAAAACACAAACATAGGCACGGCGGCCTCAGAATGTGTGACATCCACATGACTGGCTCGCCGGCCACAGGTTGTTTATCCTTGACAGTCGCACAGTGGGCACACACTGAGAGTGTTTTCGTATTCAGCACGGTTCACTGCAGACCTCAAGAAGAAATAAGACTTTCATTCACTCACGGCAAAACGTACTTTACTTACTAATTTACTCACGGTAAAAAAATGCACTCCCTATTCCATTGTCATGAAGGTGGAATCTAACTATATCCAGAATAGGTTTTATTGGATCCAGGCTAGAAACATGTTTATTTCTGCTGTGAAGTTGGGCATTTTAACATGGGGGTCTATGGGAATGGCTCCTTTCTGCATCCATCCCCTGTCGGACACTAGAGGAACTGCAGTTTGTGGCACTTCCTTCTGGGCTTGTCAGGAACGTCAAAATAGCTATGACATGCTGATTGGCTGTGGGTGGGCCAGACGGGCATGTGGGTGGGGCCTGGGCCCACAGTTACGCCACTGAGTACCAGTACATGAACAAACATTAGTTCCTGCACAAGAAACAACAAACACTTACGCATATTGGTTTAACATCTAAAACAAACTGTATTAAATCATGCCATATTTAACAATTATAATATAACATGAAATAAAGTTTTATTTATTGAATTCAACTATGAAACCAATTGTGTTGTTCTTTTTGATTAAGGCAACTTTGTTACGTCCTTTACAGAAGCGACGACTCAATGTGATACCATTTCTTATTTATCATCTTCCTTCAGGTGACATAAACTCCATATTTCTCCTTTCAGAAGCAATTTGATATCTATGACATTTTATTTTGGTGCAAATAGGAACGTTTTTTTAGATGATGTTATATTTTCGCCTATAGCCCCAAAATCAATATAAGTTTCAACGATTGCACGACAACTCTCATCACATACATGAAACTGGTAGATTGCCATTGATTGTATTTGAACCCAAATCCCCTTTCTGCATGTGAATGTAACTGATGTGTATGCCGATGCTTTAGTATTCACACGGGACCCTGTGTTTTACTCACATGTCTGGACTCATCAGTTTCTGCTGTAATCAGTAGTGCTCTGACAGGAAAACAGCGGCTGTGCAGGAGAACGTGGAGCTAACTCAAATGAGAGGCCAGGGTAAACAGTGACAGGGCCAATTCCAGTTCCCAATCTCTCTGCAAATAGAGGTGATCAGGGGAGAGGGGGGGCTTAACGAAGACGCAGCAGCATCTGATCGCAGCACCTCAGCCAACACCAGAGTGCCAGCAGGTCACAATGAAAGGATTTGGCTCTGACTTTAATCTAGAAGAAATGAAAAAAGTGTGTGGGGGGGGGGGAAGAGAAATGAAAGAGGTCATCAAATAACTCATTCAATCCCCTCCAAATGAAATGGCTTTGTGGAAAGGAGAAAAAAAGGATTGTAATTATTGTATTTGTTAAAAAGGTCAAGTCAAAGTCAGAAGCTCTTCAGATATCAGGTTGCTGTCACATTAAGCCAAGAATAATGGAAAATAGAAATAAAGGTTTCCCTTGGCTGGATGAGAAGAATAAAAGGTGCCATTATGTTGTTAAATATAATCATACTAATGGTGCTTGAGATGGATAAACAGATGTTCAAGTGTAATCAGTCATGCTCTTCTGCGGCTTTAAGTCTACTTCTTCAATAAAACAAAACAGCTTTTTGAATGAAAGAAAATGATTTCCAACCTCATTGTGTTGAGCACATTTGACATTGAATTGAACACTAAAGGCTTCATTAACAAAACACTACTACTGCTATCTTTAAAATAACTTAAAGAAATCCCAAATGCAGCATCCCAGTGTTTTGCATATGTGTTAGTCACCATTTCCCTATATCGCTAATCACTATATTATGTGCAGCCGTACTTGTTAGCCAATTCCATACTAGTGTTTTTTATCCCCTCTCCCTTTGATTGCAAATTATTTTTCTCACAAAGATATAGTGGAACAGGGGTTATTTGAGCCTTCACGGCCCCTACACACGGCGGCGTGCGTTGCCGCTTCAACCCTTCTGCCCATTCAATTTGAATGGGGTAAAGTCACGATTCGCCGAACTGCATTGTGGGAGCAAAACGTAACTTCTCTCGCGGTGCTCGCTGCAAAAGTGCGTAGGGGCCGTAAGCAGGCCGTCCTGTGCTGTAAAGGCCCGGACACACCAAGCCGATTTTGACCGTCGATGAGCGTCAACACGCCCTACTCAGATTGCTGTGTCCCGCACCGTCGTGTCTTTTCAGCCGTGCCGACACCTTTTTGGCCGAAAAAGTGTCGGTCAAATAAATCACTCTGACTGGCTGTTCAGCTTGCGAATCAGTGCATGAGAAGCGAATCGGAAGTGAGGGACCCAAACAAACTATTAAGAAGGCAAATCTGAGATTTAATGTGACTCCAGCTCTCGGCACAGGTTGGGGAAAGCCCCGTGAGCTTCTCGCTGTAGAGTGAAAATGGAACGCACACGCTATTTGTTGTTGCCTCTTTTGAATGACGAATACACACTACCACCGCCTGCTGGTAAGGAGAGTTATTGCCACTCACGCATGCGCAGTTCGTACGTGCTACTTGGCCGTCGGCTGAAGTCTTTGCGGTGTGTTCCAGTGCGACCATACTTGTCAACCCTCCCGATTTTCGCGGGAGACTCCCGATTTCATTGCCCTCTCCCGGTTTCCCCCCGGGGTCATATTTCTCCCGCATTTCTCCCGATTTCTGACAAAATCAGATTTACACAGGACTGTTTCCACTCGGACTTTAAAACAGCTACACCATTGTTTGGTTTCCATGGTAACACGTCTCTTTAGTAGCGCGCGCAACTCAAAGTCTGAGAGGGTGAGGCAGATAGTCACAGAAAACAGAACAAAAATCGACAACTACTCTACTCTCTGCTCACTCCTTTCCTGCCCACACATATGCTCCTTCAAGGATGCTGCTACAGGCCGCAAGGCATTGCACTTAGAACTACAATATAAGCATGTTAATGTTAATCTAACAGCTCCGGCGATCCACTATCAGCCCCCCCCCCCCCCCCCCCCCATTTTGCATTTTGAAATGCTCCCGAGGTCTCAAGGTTGGCAAGTATGAGTGCGACACATGGCCAAGATGCAGAGACGCGTGGTGACACAACAGTCAGAGTCCGTCTGTGTGAGTTCTTTGGTGTCAGCTTGGTGTGTCCGTGCCTTTAGAGCAGGAGAGAGTAAAGCAACATTATAGTGAGAAATTACTCACACACACACACATGTAAAATGTCCATGTTTCAAGCAAATGTGTGTCAGAAGCACACAACCTAATGGCCTCTTTATGAAGTTGTTCGTTTATGTTGAGAGAAAGCAAATGGTGAGGATCAGCCTCTTTATTTATAGATGATTGAACGTTGTTGTTGACAGCCCTTGTTGATTTCAATGTGTTTGTTGTGATCGATGCCAGGGTAGAAAATAGATTTGATGAAAACGTCGTCTATTTTCTGAGTTAAAAAGACTCCAAGAATAGTTGTAAGTACTTCCGTTCCTCTGAGCCCTGTATGTTGATGGTGACAGTGTGTGTGTGTGGGGGGGGGGTGTCAATCTTTACTTAAGTCTGCTGCTTAAACTGCAATAATTGACTGAGAGCAGAGCTGAAATCAATGTAGAGCCGTCCTCTGTGGTTACTGTGAACGGCTATGTGTTGCAGGACTGAATATATATATTCAAATTTCTTTATTAGGATAAACCCCTTGAGGTGAATCACCTCGTTTTCAAGGGGGTCCCAAGAAAACAAATAACAAACAAGTACAACATACAAACAACATTCACACACATACATCAATGCACAAGTCACTTGGTTTTCGAGCATAGTCATTTTTGTGAAAGGCCTTATTAAGTTTATTACTAAGTTTATGATGAAGTTAGTATCCAAACACTCAGACCCTTAAGGACCAGAGCGTCCCCATTGAAATCCAATATATCTACAATGTAATCTTGTTTCTGCTCTATTATGGAACATTGCACTGTTTGATGAAATGCATAAAATGTAAAAAATCAGTGGCATTATGTGAATTAACATATTAATGTTTTGGTTAGGACTGATATTGGTTGATAAATATAACTTAGTTAAAGTATAACATAATATCAAAAAATATATATATATGGCAGCTAAGTGACATATTTGTCTTTAAAGCAGGGGTGTCAAACTCAAATACACAGTGGGCGTGTGTGTGTGTGTGTGTGTGTGTGTGTGTGTGTGTGTGTGTGTGTGTGTGTGTGTGTGTGTGTGTGTGTGTGTGTGTGTGTGTGTGTGTGTGTGTGTGTGTGTGTGTGGTGTGTGTGTGTCTCTGTCTGTCTGTCTGTCTGTCTGTCTGTCTGTCTGTCTGTCTGTCTGTCTGTCTGTGCGTGTGTGTCACCAGCAGCAGCTCAGTTTCGAGCCGCTCCTCCTGCAGACCTGACCGTTTGAACTCCCCCCCAAATCCAAGCTTCCAAGCAGAAAAACTTTATAACATCTTCCCTCACTGCATGATGTAGACGCTTCACAGGCAAGGGAGTGGTTTCCAAAGACAGAGCTGCAGTGTGTGCTCACCTGGGTCAAGCGCTCTGCAGCATCTGAATAAGATATCTGCCAATTACACTCCGTCTCGCTGAGATAATTCACTTAACCCTGGGCTCACAGCTGACAGGTAGCATTTGTTTACACATCCCTCTCCATGCAAGCTGCAAAACCCCCTTTTCTATGTGGTAATAAAACAATCCGCCTCCCACAGAAACCCCTCACACAGCTTCCCGACCGCCTGTTTCCATGGAAATCTGCCTTGAGGAGTCATAGCATCGCCTAACCTTGAATTGCATCTTCGCCTGTGAGAATATACCGTTGTCAAAATGAATTGTCATAGCGGTAATCAGTTCTGAGTTTGATTTCCCCCTTTTAGCAGCTTCCTATCCGCAGAGTTCATTATCCCACCCCCTGCTGTGTTCGGTGCCCGGCGTTCGCAGCAGGAGAAAAGAGTTTGAAGATTGCACAGCACAAGAAGCTCGATATTGGAGCAACTTAAAGACGGATTCATAGAGCTTCTATTGCCCCACAGAGGAGCTCTTTCTTTATCGTTAAATGGCAATCCCACATTTCATATGGATGGTTTTATTGCTAAAGCATGTCCATTTAAAGGTAGAAAATCCCATTACCTCTCATCATTTAATCACTCTGAGATACAGCCGTAACGCAAAACCCGATGTCACAGCTTTCAAATGAATCAGACAGTTTTTCTGTATTTTACAAAAGAAAATGTTGTGAAAACACTGAATGTCCTCTCCCAACATGAGAGTCACATGATAACAAAGGTATCAACTGTAGCTGTGAACATGACAGGATGTGTGATTACCTAGAAGAGCATCAGGACTGTTTGAGGCATATGATAGCTATGTGATTAACATGATGATTCAGCCTCTATGGAGAGAGACATATGACAAGCATGATCATTTCTGACGTGGAGCTAATCTGAAGTAAACATTGATACTGCTTTCTATTCCTCCATCTAGTGACTGTGTAACTCCCTCTCTTGGATATCAGCATGTGAAGGACACTGTTCAGGAACTAGTTGATGCTCTGTATGTGATGACTACTTCCATTCTGGAGAGGATCACAGATACATGGATCCTGAGATTCAAGCTCAAACTGGGGGCGAATGATTATTAATATTTTTAACTATTCAGAAAAAGTCATAATTTTGAGATTTTGAGAAAAAGTCATAATTTTGAGAAAAAGTCCATTTTTTGGAAAACGTCAGAATTTTGATAGAAAGTCCGAATTTTGAGAGGAAGTGAACATTTTTAGAAAGTCAACATTTTTAGAAAAAAGTCCACATTTTTAGATTTTGAGGAAAAGTCGTCGGAATTTTTGGAGAAAGTCAGAATTTTGAGAAAAAGTCAGAATTTTGAGAAAAAGTCATAATTTTGAGATTTTGAGAAAAAGTCAGAATTTTGAGAGAAACTCAGAATTTTGAGAAAAAGTCATAATTTTTAGATTTTCAGGAAAAGTCATAATTTTTAGATTTTGAGGAAAAGTCATAATTTTGAGAAAAAGTCATCCTTTTCAGAAGAAGTAAAAAAATTTGAAAAAGTCAGAATTTTGATAGAAAGTCCGAATTTTGAGAGGAAGTGAACATTTTTAGAAAAAAGTCCAAATTTTTAGATCTTGAGGAAAAGTCGTCAGAATTTTGATAGAAAGTCCGAATTTTGAGAGGAAGTGAACATTTTTAGAAAAAAGTCCACATTTTTAGATCTTGAGGAAAAGTCGTCAGAATTTTTTTGAGAAAGTCAGAATTTTTAGAAAAAGTCAGAATTTTGAGATTTTGAGAAAAAGTCAGAATTTTGAGAAAAAGTCAGAATTTTTTTGAGAAAGTCAGAATTTTTAGAAAAAGTCAGAATTTTGAGATTTTGAGAAAAAGTCAGAATTTTGAGACAAAATCTGAATTTTGAGTAAAAGTCAGAATTTTTAGATTTTGAGGAAAAGTCAGAATTTTTAGTTTTTGAGGAAAAGTCAGAATTTTGAGGAAAAGTCTTGAGAATTTTTTGATTTTCAGAAGAAAACAAGCCAACATTTCGAGAAAAAAATCAGTATTTTCTTCATGACAGGATGTATGATAACAAGAACCGGTATTCCTCCATGTTGTGACTGGGTAACTCCCTCTCTTGGATATCAGCATGTGAAGGACACTGTTCAGGAACTAGTTGATGCTCTGTATGTGATGACTCCTTCCATTCCTGAGAGGATCACAGATACATGGATCCTGAGATTGAAGCTCAAGCCGGTGACGAGTGATATTTTACAAAAGAAAACCTGTACAGTATGTACACACCACTGCATACTGTACCGTCCTTGACCTCCCACACACTCACACACTCACACAGGAGTGATGAGAGTGACGATGCATGAGCCCGGCAGCTGCCTCTGAGCAGGGAGGCAGAGTGTTCTGGAAATAGTGCAAAGGTGTGAAAGCATCACGTCACAAGTTTCCTCTGCGCTCTGGTTTTATATCTCACTGAATGTTGATGCGCTCTCAGCCTGTCATGTGCCACCGACAATTATGAGCCAAAACATGTGTTATTTATGGTTGCGGGGGGGTGTGCTCTTTTTCTTTTGAGTTTCATCTAATAAGAAAGCACATCCCTGGAGACTTCCCAACACTTAGTAATAATAATAATAATAATAATAACAATAATGAAGCTTTATTTATATAGCATTTTTCATACAGCACATGCAGCTCAAAGTGCCCTCAGATTATTTGTTAAGAATTTTAAAAGGTTCACGCAGCAAAATATAACATTTGTTAATAGACACAAGGAGGTAAAATATATATAATAATGCTTTCTCTCTGGCAGATAAGACTCAAGACGACCGAGTCGATGCAACAATATAACAAATAAAACCCCAACAACAGAAAATAAAAAGATAACAGTAATAAAAATGCCATAATTCAAATAAAGGTTAAACGATTAAGAAATAAAAAAAGACCTTGCTATTGAAGCATGTTAGATTAATAAGTTAAGATAAAATCCTTTAAGACCCATAAAATAAATAAAACAATATAAAGGTAGGTAAATAATAAAGACTAAAAGAACATTTCAAGTGGGGGGTTGCTAAAACAAATCTAATCTAAAAAGATGTGTCTTTAGCTGGTGTTTAAAAATGTCCACTGAGTTGGCCTCTCCGATGTTTCCTGGTGTTCTAATAAGAGAGCACATCCCTCCTTGTGTCTACTAACCTGATCAAATGTTATATTTTGCTGCATGTACCTTTTAAAGTTGTTAACAAATAATTGAGGGGAATTTCTTGTTATTTTTTTTAACTTGTGATGTGTCATTTTGTAAAGCACTTTGAGCTGCATGTGCTGTATGAAAAGTGCCGTACGAATAAAGCTTTATTATTATTATTATTATTATCTAACAAGAGAGCACATCCCTGGAGACTTCCCAACACTTGACCTCAGAGGTGGAGGCAGAACATGGTATTGTGAAGATTGTGCAATTTATGGATTTTGTTAATAACTCCTGTCCTCATGTTTTTTTCCTCTGTGGAGCAGTAAAATAAATTGGACTGAGGAGGTCAGGGGAATGTCACGGAGGCAGGTTAATAAACACAGCTGGTTAACAAGCCACTGATTGGAAAATGACTTTCTCCTTTACCATGGAATTACCTCCATGTATTAGAGGCTACCTTTCTAAGAATACAGCACTGAAACACACAGTTATTTACAACTACTTACAATCCACTTTCATTTTACGGCAGGCTCTCGTAAATGTAGTGTGAAGTCATAGTATCATATCAACGTGTGTGGCTTAATTACATTTTAAATTCTGATATACTGCACATTGTTCGGTTCAGTTATTTTTTGATACTCTTATTATACTTTTTTTTTTTTGATTGTATATTAGTAAAAGAACTTGTAAAATCGTCCTTTTTTTTCAAGTTTAGTTCCTTTACTTGTTTATGTATTTTATGTTTTAAAGACATTTGTCATACTCCTATTGTACTTACTTTTGTGAATATTCAATCATCTATTTTGTTTTTCTAAATGGTATGATAGTTTTTAAAATAGCTTTTGAACTACACTGAACAAAAATATAAACGCAACACTTTTGTTTTTGCTCCCATTTTTCATGAGATGAACTCAAAGATCTAAAACATTTTCTACGTACACAAAATAACCATTTCTCTCAAATATTGTTCACAAATCTGAAAAAATCTGTGATAGTGAGATAGTGATATCTTTGCCGAGATAATCCATCCCACCTCACAGGTGTGGCATATCAAGATGCTGATTAGACAGCATGATTATTGCACAGGTGTGCCTTAGGCTGGCCACAATAAAAGGCCACTCTGAAACGTGCATTTTTGCTTTATTGGGGCGGTCTGGGGGGGGGGGGTCCGAAAACCAGTCAGTATCTGGTGTGAGGGGTTAGGGTTAGGGTTAGGGTTAGGGTAATGTTGTGAATCGAGTGGCCCATGGTGGTGGTGGGGTTATGGTATGGGCAGGCGTATGGTATGGACGATGAACACAGGCCACTCGATTCACAACATTACCCTAACTCTAACCCTAATCCTAACCCTCACACCAGATACTGACTGGTTTTCGGACCCCCCAAGACCCCCTCAATAAAGCAAAACTTCTTTATCAGCTCACTTAATGAGATTAGATTTGATATTTTAGAGCAGATTATTTTATACCTCTTATTGTGTTAAATGTATGTTTTGGCCAACAAACACAAAATCAAATGTCTTGTTTGTGTAAACTTACTATAAACCAGATTCTAATTAACTATAATGTATCGTTTTTAAAGCGAAAAGTCGTAATCTGGGCCAATCTAATATGTTCAATATTGAAGGGGGATACAAGCCACCCCTCCCAACTTGGACTGATCCGGATTTCTATTTGAATGCGATCGGCTTAATTATTTTACATTGCATTGTAGTTTTTGATTATATATTTTGAAATAGATTGAGTGTACAATGTGCATGAATGTGTGAGCTCTATTTAGTTGTAGTGGCTGACTGTGCACGTTATGGTGCATACATTATCAGAGGTTGGCAGTGTATATATATTTAGTGTACCTACTGTGACTTTGTTCCAGCTCAACTTGGTTTGCCTGACCTGGTTTTGTTTTTATTCAGTGCAGTGCTGACTCGCTAAACTAAGGAGAAAGTGGTCAGCAAGTTATTCCAAAGTGTCTTGAAATTATTCAGCTTCATCATATTCTATTTTCAACTTGAAGAATTGTATTAGTGTTAAAATTGCTGCCAAAGAAAGCCAGTCACGTTAAAGTCTGAATTTCAGTCCCTGTACATCCCAGCCTTGAACAAATCTTAAATCTGTAATTAATTACCCTTTGCTTTAAACACAAAACAAATACAGAATAAAGGCGTGTTATCAGAACATTACAGGACAGGCGTGTCAAGGTATCAATACCATACAGCTTTATTTATAAACCAACCTAAGTCAATACGCTCAGGAGAAAAATGACATTATGTAAAATGCATATTTTCTGGCCTGAGAAGACGACGTGTTGCTGGCAGGTTTCTGACAGACCTTTGGACTTAATTGATGGACTTAGTTCCTCTCACACTGTGCCGCCCTTGACCCTGTGTAATTAACCCCTGGGACTCCAATGCACAGTGTTTCATATGCATCAGTTCAGACGTATTATTTCCTAAATTCATCAAATTAGACAACAGTCACTGTTGGCAATTATCTAATGTAATTCTAAATCCTACTGATTGAATGAGTTAGGTGTGGCACCATGGCCCCTGTCTCTGAAACAGTGGGAGGAATGTGTTTCTTCATGTCCTGGTTGTTTGTTTCATCCTAATTGGTTGGATTAAAGACCTGTTATTGATTCATTCTTGGCCACCGTGTCCTTTGAGTGGTGAACACATAAGAGATTCTTCCAAGGGCTTCTCTTCACATTCCTCAGATGGTAGTACAGACACATTTGAGATGCTTGGTGCTTGGACTTTAGAGTAGTGCGTCCGTGAGCACGTCTTCAATCCCAAATCCTTAATTGCTCACCCATCACCTCCTCCTCCTCATCCTCTTCATCACCTCCTCTCTCCGGCCCCGTCCTGAGAGGATTTGCAACCCCAACTGAACCGTGGTTTTATCTCTTACAACAACAAGTTAAAACATCAATGGAGCAGAGCTTAAAACCCTAATGCCTCTGTTCTCAAGCGTTTTTCCTGTGATAAACCTCGGAGCCCCTTTATTCCCACACAGAGTCAAGAGGAGGTGTGCAGAGAGCAGGTGAGGGTGGAGAGGGGGTGCAGCTGGTTGGGGTCACAGTGGCTCAGTGTGCAGAATGACTAATGAAAGGTTTATGGTGGCGCAGCATGAATAGTGGAGGAGGACACGCCTTGTCTGGCTTCTAGCACCCTCCCGGTCTGCATTTAATAGGTTCTTCCTGAACACAGGGGCCACAATCCTTCACTTAATAAGCTCATTATTTCACATTGTTTTTGTCCTTTGCTGGCGGTGGCAGGGAAAAGAGCGTTTGATGCGTGTCTCTGTTAGAGAGTTGAACAAGGGTCTTTGAGAGGTAAGGATGATAATGGATCCGCTAATGATGTGTCCCTCGCTCATATGGATCCTGGCAGAAAGACTGGGTCGTCTGCATGAATATTCAGAGGATTCAAGAGAGGGAGAGGTGGAAGCTCAAGGTTACTTTAGAGGGTAACAGCGGCTCAAGAGCAGTCTGCTTTTAATTCAGCTGCCCCTAATGACAGAGAAACACCTGCAAATCAAAGCGTAACTTATAGATGGTTACTTACTGATAGATGCTTGAAGCAGGGGGTTTTATTTTTGTGTGAACGACCCAAAACACTTACTACTGTAGGCGAAACATAATATATAAAAAATGTAAAATGAAGAAACATCAACTTGACGAGACGTGCACATTGCTTAGTATGAGCGCTGCATAAAACTCAAAACACAACCGAAACAGGGACAATAAAAAGAGACGGGACTGGAGCACTTGTTGATGTTCGGGGATTATATAGTTAGTCCACTGTCACTGGAAACTTACCTTAATAATAATAATAATAATAAATGATATTTATATAGCGCTTTTCTGTAACTCAAAGACGCTTTACAGTTTGAGGGAGGGTAGACAAACAAGGACAGGCAAAAAAATAAAATAAAAGGTTAACTGTGTTGGAGGCGTGTGGCGTAGTGGAGTAGTGTGTTGGTGTTTGGATCAGGGGTCACAGGTTCAAACCCCACTGCAGTCAGAATGTCGTTGTGTCCCTGAGACACTTCACCCCAAATTGCTTCTGTGGGGATTGTCCACAGTATTGAGTATGTAAGTCTCTTTGGATAAAAGCGTCTAACAAGTGTCATGTAATGTAACGTTAAAAGGTTAACTGTGTTGGCTTATTTCAACAATGTGCATGATTTGCAAGATTCCTTCCGATATAATTGCAGATCTGTAAGCTAGTGAGCTAACGTAGCTAACCTAGTCATTTCAAATATACAGACAAAACACTTACAGTTATGAAACAGGAAGTCAACTAGCGCTCCAGTTGATGAATGTTTTCTAAATGTGTTTTCAAGTTGGTGAAGATGTTTCTTCATTTGCTTGTGTATGGCACAGTGTATTTTTATATTTGTATCCTTTCTGAAGCTGAAGCACATTTCTCCCAATGGAAATGTTTTGGGCCGTTGGAGCGCGTTTGCATCTGTCAGCCACCGTACTTTCTAGCTTCCAACAAAAGAAACCAAAGCAGTTTGACACCATACATTACATTGACTTCAGTACTTTGGGCAATCCCCACAGGAGCAATTTGGGGTGAAGTGTCTCAGGGACACAACGACATGCTGACTGCAGAGGGACTCGAACTTGCTATACCCCTGATTCTAAGTCCAGCTCTCTATCCACTGAGCCACACCATACTTCGGCTTTAGTGTTTGACAGTTTTGTTCCTATTACAGAATCACTTCTTGGTGCATTTATCTTGAATCTCTCCATTTGTGCTGTAGAGAATCACATGTTAAAGTATGGAGTAACATAACAGTTGTATAGCATTCTCCTTACAAGAATATGACCTTGTCGTGAGTTATTATATCTCTAGAAAATCAGTTTTATAAAATACTTACTGTAGCTGCTACATCTACTGTATATGTGAAATAACTCGGATGACTTTTCTGTATCTCACAACATGAACCCTCAGTCTTTACAATGTATCACCGTTCCAGCGTGCAGCAGTAAAAATCAATAGCATAGTTATGCTGAGTGGAATTGACTGACTGTGAAATTGCAATCAAACAGCAACTATTACCCGCAACCAAATAGACACTACAGAGATAAATGATGTTTACAATCCCCCCGAAATTCAGTTTGCATTGTTATATTTCTTGTTTCAGTTTCATGGAAACATGTCCTTCTCATGAAATGTAATTCTGGCTGCCCACTTGAGTGAGGAATGTGTTTTCAGAGACAGAATGTATTCAAATCAAATCAAGCCATGTCAGATTCGCTTTCAAATCAGTTTTAACAAGACACCGTTGTCACAGAGTGCCGAAGGACGGCTGGGTGTCCTGTGCGCTCACTTCAATGCCCTGGGCTTGAATATAATTTAACAAAGAACTTCCAGGGTCGCTGCATAACGAAAAGCGCCAAGGGGTTACATTCACCCACTATCAGACCGAATTGATGTACAAGGTAGAAGTTGTATTTATTCGTCACACTAACACAGGGTTGTATAACAAAGTTCCTTTATGTTATTCACCACAACAGGGACTATAGTGCGAGGACACATTGCTCATGAAACCTCTCCGTCATCAAACTCTTCATCATTCAATTAGCAGGTCCGGATTTACAATAATAGAACTCTTTCTTTTGCTTAAAGTGAAGGTTAGCTATTACGCACAGTACATTACATTTATTTTCCAACCTTGAGGAAACAAATTCAGAACATCAGCTTCAGATAAATCAAACCTTTTAAAATGCTCTGGACAGAAATGAGAGGTTTTTTTTTTTTTTTTTTTTTTCTTCAGATTTTAGATTTGAATGGTGCAGACAAAACAGGTTTGTATCTGAATGTGCAAAACCAATAGCACAAACATGATTGCATTCTTTATGGGGGGACTTTATAGCTATTTAAAAAAAATGGTGCCTTGTTTGTACATGTTTTTAACTATAGGTGATGCTACATAACACGCTTTCAGGAAAGGTTACCGAATATTACTTTGAAATAGAAAAGAAAGCACGAGTAAATATTTCCAATATTTTCCGATGTGTGTGTGTGTGTGTGTGTGTGTGTGTGTGTGTGTGTGTGTGTGTGTGTGTGTGTGTGTGTGTGTGTGTGTGTGTGTGTGTGTGTGTGTGTGTGTGTGTGTGTGTGTGTGTGTGTGTGTGTGTGTGTGTGTGTGTTTTGTTTGTTTCCGAAGAGGTGGGAAATATAGGCAGCCTTTCTTTCTGTTCACCACAAACGCAAATGATCGCACAGAATCTCAATAGCTACACGATTTCAATTGTTTATTTTTGTTTTGTTTTTAAAAGAACGTCATGCATGGATACTATTTGGACTTTTTACAATAAATCTAAAATATGGAAACAGCGGGTCGGACAAACCTCGCTTAATTGTATGGTAATAGCCCCTAACACAAATGTCAAATATTAAACTAAACACATTTCAAAAGTGTTACTCTTGTAGGGTCCACACTGAATGGGAACAGTCGAGACATCACCAGCTGTGACAAACGTGTAACAACAGCCCGACGAACACCTCTTAAAAGGAACCAATTAAACCTTCTCGGAGATTTCAATTACCACCCTGATTGGCTTTTCAAGATCAATGACGGAGCGTGTATTTTGACAAGATGGTCAGGGTTACCAGGGGCTCGTGCCGCTCCATCAGTTCGGAACGACAATGAAACATCGTTGTTGTTGTTGTTGATGTGTCTCCCCAGCGATGGCATCAGTGTGTGTCGTGATAAATATTCATGCGTATTTCTTCGTGCCAATGCAAATTGATATCAAAGATGCACATCCTACGCGAGCTATCATTAAGGGTTAGGGGATCAAATGGCACGGCAGCACCAAAACAAGATTAGAAAATGTCACACGCCGCCTTCTTATCCCGATCCGCTTCATTTTCCTCCTCCAGTGTCTCGTTGAGAAGAATGGAGACGAGAGGAGATTCAATGCACAGAGCCAGACACTGCTCTCCAGCGCATACTAATGTAGAACAACATCGGGTCTGTTCCTCCCCACTGATGCGTGTCTAAGTGTGAGATAGGGTTCTGCAGAGCTGATCACTTAGGGAAGGTTGTGGCCTGCATCTGCACCCCTCCCTCGTGCAGGTTCCTATCACTTCCAAACTCAAATTGGAAGTGACAGGCCACTCAGGCAGAGGTGTCTTCGCTCCCCCCCATCAGCAGCCATGCAGCCCCTCTCAGAGCTGTCAGCCTGATTATATATCAGCAGGTCGGGGGGACCTGAGGAAAGGAGATGTCCAGCTGGAGACAGACCACTAAACATGTCGTCTGTCCGGCTGACGCACATCTGCCAATACACATCGTACCTGTCCCCAAGGCTGCCACAAAACCAATCTGTACGTCTCCATCACTCTGCGGCTGTCCTCTGGAAGCTCAGCCAACTCAATCTGCCCCTGTCTCTCCTCCCGTCTGCAAACTACATCTTTTTCAAACTTTGGTTCTCTTTGAGGGCTGTCTTCTAGTTCTTCTTCATAGTAGTGGTGGGGAAAGTACTAAAATAGTGAAGCAGTGTAAAGTGTACTCTAGTGAAATTGTTTGATTTAAAAATGTACTTAAAGGTGGGGTAGGTAAGTTTGAGAAACCGGCTCGAGATACACTTGTTGTTATATTCCATGGAATGCTCTTAACATCCAGATAGCAATGAATATCTGAAGTGTTTAGATAAAAAATCCATAACAAAAATATCATCTGTGGAAGCCGTGGTGCTGTAAAAAGCACGACCAATCATCTGAGCCGGCCCGGCTAAAATAACTGGATAGCCTACCTGCCTGTCAGCCTTCCATCTGTGCACAAACTTATCTCGTGCCCTCATTGGTCATGTGCGCGTTCGTGTGTGTTGGAGGAGGGGCTCTGTGAGGAAGCGGCAGATTTGTTCCGGTTGTATATTTTCAAATTCTAGCGCACTCGAGCTGGTTTCTCCAAAGTTACCTACCCCACGTTTAAATAAAAGAACAATAATGTTAACATCAAAATATACTTAGTAAAACTACTTATCAAGGAGAGATTTAATTTTCACTCCTGTATTGTTTACATAACATCAGAAGCGTACATCATTTTTCATATTTTTCATTATATTTCATAAAAGCTGCTTACATTAACCAACAAAATGACTTCTCACCACACACGTAGGCCTGAAATACACATACACACATGCATTAACAGGACCTATACACTTGTGTATTTCATTACAGCTGCTTACATTAACCAACAAAAGTACTACTCACCACTCTCGCCCATGTCTCCCAGAACAACCAGATTACCCACCTCTTGAAACAAACTAGATGCACCTGTCTAATAAGCTACATGTGATCTGATTCCTGAAATCAGCCTCAGCTCATCAAACCACTTACAATCAGCAAAAAAGCTGCACTCACACACATTAACGTGCACAGATACAAATACATTGGAATCCTTTTGGACGAGCCCCCATTTGTTAGAACCCGGCTCATACGCTGCAACAATGTTGGGAGACAAGACGAGTTTACGTGTAACAAAAAACATGTTTATTTACACTACAAAACTTAACTTAACAAACCAAAAAGAAATGTGAAAGTCAGTAAATAGAGTTTACATGTATGGTTGTGTGAAACAAAACAAAACAGCAGCTGTGTCCGAAGGGAGAGTGGCCCGCCCTGATTGATGGCTTTTTATCCAAACCTCTCAGGTGTGGCTCATCAGACTAATGACTTAAGATCAGGGGTTCCCAACCTTTTGTCCCAAGAGCCCCCCCAAATGACGGTTTTAAATTAAAGTTTAAAAGCCTAAAAAATGCTACAACTCCTGTCACAAACTGGATGAATGTGAAGTATGTTGTTAAAGAAGGATGAAAGCGTAACTAAGGAGCACTATTGAGAGACTTTGATGGTTATTGGACTCTGGATTAATTCATTTGGATTCCCGCTGTATGAAGAAAGGACGGCCCGGAAGTGGAAACAATTCACAAAGGGATTAAACTGTTTAAAACTCATGCTCAAAGTAAGCCGGATTTTGCCGATGTGTTTATGTGGATTCAAAAGTTGTAAATAATCTACAAAATGGAGGAGACCGATCTGATCGGAGCAACTGTGACAAATAATCCAACTGAAACCGGCATGGACAATGACTGTTTTAAAAATGCGCTTATCCAGAAAAGCCCGGTTTGGACACTTTACAGGCAGAAGAAACATTTCTATTAAAGAAAGAATTATACATTTCTGTCTTTTTATGCCTTTAATACTAACTTGAATTGTTATTCAAATTAATTAATCAATTATTTTTTATATTGCAAGCAGAAGCACAAAGACAGAGACCCCTAGTGGATTGGAGGGGGTCGTAGCAGGTGTCAGAGCGAAGGGGACAAAGAGACAAACTGTCACCTCTCTAGCTATCAGTATACACTGTGTAATTGGTCCAATCGGTACAAGACCCTTCGATTTCCAAGCCCTACAAATCCCTACAGACTGAGCCCATTTGATAACCAGATATTAATATATTATTGGATTTTAATTAGTGATGCATGAATATATAGACTTCCATTTTGCTTGTGGTAAAAGTATGGTTACTTTGAATGACTCTATATAAAGTTTGATAGCTTATATGTATTAGCTGCAAAGTAACTAAAGCTATCACATACATGCAGTGTAGTCAAAAGTACAATATTAGCTCCAAAATGTAGTGGAGCAAAATGATCCTGTTGCATAAACTGAAAAAGTGAAGTACCTCAAATGTCTATTAGCGTAAATGTACTTATTTGATTCTAACACTGCCTCCTTGCATCTATTCCCCTCTTTATTGAGATGTCTTCCCCTGTCTATCCTCACTGAGCATCATTTACCAACTCTTCATGCTCGTGGCATCTCATTACCGTGGTAAAGCTACCTGTCTTCCCTCTGCGGACTAGTAAAGCACTGCTGGTTTTCCCACGGATCAAAAGAGTCTACTAAGTGATAGGAAGTGTTCAATTATTGCAGCCTCTGATGCTTCTGAGGCGCCCAACTCTCTTCTTCAAGGACGAAAAATACATGTTGTTTACCTAAGTGCTGATTTTCTTGTCTCCTCTCTCCTCTCTCTCCCAGGCGTGAAGCTTGGAAGCACTCCCCGGCAGTCCAGAGAGGTACGTGTTTACTCCGTCTCTGCACACACATCCGCAGGTTGCTCCCAACTGTTATTTATAGTGAAAAAAAAAAGAAGTAGTGATTGTCGGCCTTGTAGCTCTCAGCGTGTCTGATAGTATCTGTGAAGAGAGGCCGACCTCACACTTTGCCTTCAGCCTGACTTCACTGAGTAAACAGTCCCACTTTAACAACACTATGTTCCTCCAGATGTTTTATTTTGTATTATTTATTCTACTATTTCGACAATTAGACAGTTTGGTACCACTTTACAATAAGACTAGCCTTATAGAGGGTTTACGAATAGTTTGTAATTCATTTATTAATTAGGTCGTGAACACTTTATAAATCCTTAATAAGCTTTTATAAGACATGAGATAAACAAGGCAACTGTGACCGGTTGCTTGCCAAATAGTGAGCCCACATGTATCCGTACTGCTAAGCCTTATATTGGCTACCTAGCTTACTTCGTGTTCTTCATCAGCCAGCATCCTTGGTATCTGTTGCTCACTGAGGTGACTCTCGCTAAGTAGCCAATATAAGGGTTAGTCATCTTGCCAAATAGTGAACCCACATTTATCTGTACTGCTAAGTCTTATTAGAAATGGTAGTAACTCATTCATAAATGGTGATTTGTTTCACACTTTAAAATAAGGCTCCCTTTTGGCAACTTTAAATGTTAGTAACTTGTAAATAAATGGTCATAAGAGATGCCAAGAAACATCAAGATGGAAAGGGGGAGAAACTCAGTGAACAACAGATACCAAGGATGCTGGCTGATGAAGAAGAGGAAGTAAGCTAGGTAGCCAATATAAAACTTAGCAGTACAGATAAATGTGGGCTCACTATTTGGCAAGATGACTAAGCCTGGCTACTTAGCTTACTTCGTCTGTTACTCACTGAGTTGATTCTCGCTAAGTAGCCAATATAAGGGTTAGTCATCTTGCCAAATAGTGAGCCTGTGTTGATGTATGAAAACTATGTTAGAACTGGTTTATAAATGGTTCTTAATGATTAATAAAGTGTTTATAACCTAAGTAATAACCTAATTAGAAACCCTTTATGAATCCTTTATAAGAGTAGTCTTTTTGTTAAGTGGTACCCAGACGGTATACATCCAAAAAACAAACAAACTTAGCAGAAGCAGAAAGCAAAGCTTATACAGAGGTAGCTCTCCCGTTAGTCATCCAGTTGCAGGATGAAGTAAATAAAGTTAGATTTTTTGTATTTGATTAGATTTATTTAGAATGTGTAAAACAATCATACAAAAATGTAACATGAGAATTATTATACAATACAAAATTAAGCAGTGTCAAATTGATATTCAGAAATATTAGTGATTCTAAATATGTATAAACAAATGATCTACTTAATTACACATCGGAGAAGGGGTGGGAAGAAGTTTACACTTATTTAATCCCACATCTTCTATTTATTTTCAAAAACATAAAACAACCAATACATAAACAAACAAATAAGCCGATAAAATAAAGAAACAAACATTTGATTATTCAAAATAAATTAGACAACCTGTTTAGCCCGAGAGCCCCCGGTGGAGTTTTTTACACTTATTTAATCCCACCCATTCTCCCAAAAACTAAATTATTAACATTTATACATTTTATTTATTTTCCAAAAACATAAAACAACATACATAAACAAACAAATAAGCCGATAAATAAACAAACAAAGAAACTCACAAATACATAACAGAGGTCAATGATATTCAAGAAAAGATAAAATAACAAACCAAATAAATGAATAGACAACCAGTTATGATTAAACAGCGTCATCCCCGTATCTCATTAACATCATGTCATTACCGTAATTTTCGGACTATAAGCCGCGCCTTTTTCCCTATTTTTCGACGCTGCGGCTTATATAACGGTGCGGCTAATCTATGGATTTTTACAGCTAACGGCCACTAGGGGACCTCCTAAATCTATGGATTTTACAGGTTACAGTCCACCACCTTTAACTCTATGATCTCTATGGCCGGTCCGCGGACCCCCACCTTTAAGCGGCGGGCTCCAGCAGGAAAAGCTGGAGGCCGGAAAAGAGTGAGACAGGTAGCGCGCAAAAGTAAAAGTGGAACCGAGAGTGGTATGCCGCTTATATTCAGGTGCGCCTTATAGTCCGAAAATTACGGTATATCTTTTTTTAAACAGATAATTCCGTAATTAAATACTCACACAGATAAACAAAATGCTATATATACATACACATGTACACGTATACATACATACACCCACTTCCCGGGTGAAAACTAAATAAGAAACAATAATTAAAATAATTTCCTACAAGTCCATGTTCAGATAGTTTCATTTCTCATCCTATTTTTATGTGAACTGATAATTATGATAATAGTCATTGTAATTCTTATAGTATTTATAATCATAATTATTATCATTATTGTCATTATTATTATCATATAATCATATAAAGCTTTTTTTATCTATTTTTAAGTTCATCCAAATGACCGGATAAAGATACAAGCAAAACAAACAGAAACAGCAGCTAGGTAAACTCATTGTTTGGTTAGTTAGAGAGTAGTCTGTGAATCATTTGATCTCACTTTTGTCCTTTAATAACTTCAGCAGTCGCTTCTTGTCTTGTTGTTTTGGTTAGTTTCATTTATTAGCAAAATAAACCAAATGAATGTTAAGTCACAGGAAGCTCACCTGATCACAGTGGTGGAAAAAGTATTCAGATCCTGAGTAGAAGTCAAACCAATACTTATCCCACACTGTACACAACAAGTAAAAGTTCTGCATTGAAAATATAACTTAAGCACAAGTCAGTAACATGAGGAGCAAATTATTAAATGCAAAAGTTCCCAATGCAGAAAAATCTAAAATAAATAATAACATTTAAAAACAAATAACAAATCACCTCAAAACATTAAATTATTCTAAATAAATTGGACAATTACTAACATGTTCTTATTTATTCTCTCTCAATCAAAAGAAAAAGGCTACTCTGGTATAAACTGTTGGGTAGCTTAGCTTATAAAACACATACTCTTTAGCTTTGAACTGTAGCGGTTCAATGTACCTCAAATGTGCACTAAAGACAATAATTGCATAAATATATTTAAATACATTCAAGCACTTCTTATTCATTTAAGCTTTTTAAACATTAGTAGTAACTGGTTAACAGTTTTATGACTATCCCTTCCTTTCGCTAATTCTTATTTTCAAATTCTTTATTCTTAACAGTAACAAAATGAAACGACACCAAAACCTTATGCCTTGAGAAAAAAAACAGAAAAACCACCAAACAAAAACAAAAACAGCCAAAAAAAACAAAACATTTTTAAGTCTCTAAGTTTTGCAAGAGGTAACTTTTCTGAACCTGCATTAGAGCATTATTAATGTATGACAGCACCCAGGGTCGGACAGATGAGTTGATGTTTGACTCTGCTTTGAACTGTAGTGGAGTACACGTATGACGTGACTGGTAAAAAATACTAGGGTTATGAACATGTACCTCAAATTTGCACTAAAGACAATTATTGTGTAAATATACTTAAATACATTCAACCACTTCTTATACATTTAAGCTTTGTAAACATTGGTAGTAACTGGATAACAGTCTATCCATTCTTTTGCAGACGCACAACTTTGCTCTTTGCAGACAAATTCTTTATTCTTAACATTAACTAAATGAAACAACACCAAAACCTTATGCCTTAAAAGAAAGAAAGAAAGAACAAACCCAAAACGGCAAAAACAGAAACATTTTTAAGGCTCCAAGTTTTGCAGGGGGTAACTTTTCTTGACCTGCATTAGAGCATTATTAATGTATGACAGCACCCAGGGTCGGACAGATAAGTTCAGGAGATGTTTGACTCTGTGAAGTAGGTTTCTGTGTCAGACATGCAGCGCTCGTACTCTCTCTGCTCTCAGCTGACCCTCGCCGCCTCTCCTCTCTGATACTCAGCACCAATGAGAGCCTTACATCAGCGCAAAGCCTGCAGAATCTGCTGTGGAGAAATCTGCTGCACATTAAACAGACAGGGAGGGACCACTCCCCCACTCCAGATGTCCCTGCAGATGAAACTATACGGCCATTTAAGTCAGGGGGGGGATGAGCCAAGATTCATGATGGTCCCATCACCTTGGCTGTTGTAAAATTAAAATTATACGTCCAGTCCATTGGCTTTATGATGCCATTACACCATTTAATTGAAATAAAATGTCAGAATGCATAATGGCCTCAGGCATCATCTGATGGCAATCAGGCAGTAGATGAGTCCAATTTACATTCTTCATTAGGTGTTTATACGACATTTATTTCATGTTACAGCACCGTTTATGGATAGCTCATGGATGGCATTGGATAGTGTGTGACATTAGCATGTAACAAAGTTAGTTTCTGGTGGAGCTGTAGTGAAACAGCACCACCAAGTGGCCTGTGTGAGTACTGCAGGCAGGATGTGGGAATACATGCTGTTTCAGGCAAAAATGCTGGATTTACAACCTGATTAGGTACAAAGTATTAACTCTATGTTTGTGTAGGTATATGTAAACATGTGAATGGTCCATACACATATCTTCTACTGTCTACTACAATCTGTTTTGCTCATTTGTTTACAGACTCTCTCGACGCAAGAGAGAGAAAGAGGCAAATCTGACAATTACCAGGACCACCAGGCGACAGAAGTCATCATATCCAGTCCGATCCCTCCGATGCAGTTCCCTCACTTTGAGAAGAGTAAACAGACGGCTGCTCCTGGGTCCAGAGAGCAGAGCAGACGGACGCCCACCCCTGTGTCTCGGGAGCAGGATATTTCCTCCCTGCATGTCTCCAAAAGACACCGCAAACTGCTGAAAACAAGTCCCCCTGTCCATCACAACAGTAAAAGTGATTCCTCGCCCTCTTCTTCTTCCTCCTCATCCTCCTTGTCTGCTTCCTTGTCCTCATCCTCAGTCGTCCCCCCTTCTGCTTCTGGCTCTTTCACCCCTGATAAGTGGAAAAAGCTCGTCTCTATACAGGAAGCGCGCCGGCAACTGATGAAAGAGATGTGCGCCAAGTACAAAAGCAGCATCTCTAAGACCATCACAGGCCACCACGTGAGAAACCTCTTCGTGGAGGACAAGTACAAGTTGTTGTACTGCCAGGTGCCCAAGGCAGGCTGCTCCAACTGGAAGAGGACCCTGATGGTTTTGGCGGGAAAGGCTCCCAATGCTCAGAGCATCAAACACGACACAGTTCATGACGGCCACCACCTCAAGGAACTCAACTCCTTCGACCGAAAGGGAATCATGCACCGTCTGGAGACTTACACCAAAGTCATTTTTGTCCGAGAACCCTTGGAGAGAATGGTGTCGGCGTACCGGGACAAGTTTGAGAACCCTAACAACTACTACCACTCAATGTTTGGGAAACCCATCATCTCCAAGTACAGGGTGAACCCGTCGTTAGAAGCGCTGAAGACGGGCAACGGGGTCACGTTCAAGGAGTTTGTGCAGTACCTTCTGGATGTCCATCGGCCAGTGGGAATGGACATCCACTGGGATCAAGCCAACCAGCTGTGCAACCCGTGTCTCATAGACTACGACTTCATCGGCAAGTTCGAGAACATGGACGAAGAGTCCAACTTTCTCCTGCGATTGATTGGGGCGCCACCCAACGTCAAGCTGCCAAATTTTAAAGATAGGAACCCGGCCGATAAGAGGACCTCTACGCAGATCACAGAGAAATACTTTTCACAGGTCAGCACGTTGGAGAGACAGCGGATCTATGACTTCTACTACACAGACTATTTGATGTTTAACTACACTAAACCTTTTAAAGATTTATATTAACTAACTCCTATCAACTCTTGAATCACAGTTACATTCCACGTCTTCATCGCTACCATGATAGAAATCATAATTCACATGCTCACATGGATCTAAGCGGAGGCATCAGAGAGACTGAACTTCCTCCGAATTTTTCAAGAAGCTGCCTTTTGTGTAAACATTTCTACAAGATTCTTCGTTGTCATGGACGACTATGAGATGAAAGTTTCTTGTACTATCAAATACCCTAAATTGCCCTTGTAGGAAGTTGTTTTCTAGCACATGGTGAGGTAGAATATTAAATTGATAAATGTTATGCTTGTGAAAAGCTTTAAAATGATGCCTAATATCCTGTAAGTCAAATCGGATTTTCAAATGCTTTTTATGATTTGAGGTTCCACTTGGGTTTTTATCACATTGCTTCAGTCAGAAGTGATTTATACAAAACAGTATGTTATATGAGCCCCTATTATCTACCTTTAAGATACCAATAATTATTTGAGCTTTTCTGTTCAGATGTTCAGACGTTCAGTGTTAAATGCATCCAGTCATTTTTAAATAAACTTCTTTAGAAACTTGATTCGCTTCCGGCAACAAAACTTGAATGTAAAGTTTATGAAAAAATCATTCTTTGTTCCAGATGTAACTACATACAATTTATGAGAACAACCGTAAATAATTCAAAACAATAGTGGGCACGGTTCCTGTTTGAAATCAGATGAGGTCATCTAATAATCAACGCAATAACCTGCAATTTGGACTCATGTAATCATGTTCTTTTTGACTTACAGTATGTTGGGCATAACTATACCTCTATGTATCAATGAATACTAATGCAGGTATTTCATGTGAATGGTTTTACTGATGCTAAACTTTAAGAAAATGAAACACTATAAATTGTATAAATCTGTCAAGTGTGGCCCACTCCGAAGCTGTGTGCACTTATTGTAGCATTTTTGTACTTCTAACGTTGTGCTTTTGTCTAACACATACATGTGCTGTGCTGTAGGTCACTAAGAGGTATTTACTTGGGTGGTTGTAGTTTAATGCAGGACATCCAGGTATTTACAGGGTATTATGTGTGGCTGCCAATATTAACTAATGCCTATCAGTGTTACAGACTTGGTAATCAATCAGTTACTAGATTATGTTGATGGCGTTGGCAAGCAAATGGGTAAAAGTCAACAGCAAAAAAACACAAAAACAGACTTTCTGACAGTTTAAAATGTACGATTTGGATATTTTTAAAGAGTGTGTGCAAACTAAACACGCCCTGAACAGCTATCACTTCTCACACCATCAGCCTCTCTCCACCCTCTGTATGTAACACATCTACTCTACACCACCATATAGGCTTTTTTCTGACACTACTGTGTACAATTGTATAATGGGCATTCAGATGACTCTATATTTTTATATGTATTTCTAAAATATACAGTATATATTCCGTGGTTATGGTGAAGGTAGTACATTTATTTCCTTTTTGATGTCATTTGTTGTTCTTTCAGTAATACCAGTGTAGAGTTGTTGTGTGCCAGAGGAGTTTCTTTCCAAAACGAAATATCCACCAGCTACAAACCACATGCTAACTCTGAGGAAACGTAATGACTGCATTGAAGAATTGATTCCCCTCTGTGCTTTGGTTGTAACTAATGAATAGTTTTTCTTTTGAAATGATAATGGATATATGCATTTTTGGAAATTAGCTCTGTAATTATTACCCCTGATCTGTTCTTCTCAATATGAAAATAGACCCTGTACAGATGAGCTGCATTCCACCACCATGACATTTTTACACATAGCAACTCCTGTGTGTGTGTGTGTGTGTGTGTGTGTGTGTGTGTGTGTGTGTGTGTGTGTGTGTGTGTGTGTGTGTGTGTGTGTGTGTGTGTGTGTGTGTGTGTGTGTGTGTGTGTGTGTGTGTGTGTGTGTGTGTGTGTGTGTGTGTGTGTGAGAGAGAGAGTGTGTTAGTGTATGTGTATGTTTTACAATTTGTTTCCTATATCTTTTGGATACTTGTAAACACAACTGCTTATAGACACAATTTGAAGGTATAGTATTTTGTGTGTGTGTGTAACACGCTACACTGCTAAGGTAAATTCCCAACACACCTCCCAGCTGGCACGAAAAGTAGAATCTTTATTTCATGAATTATTCCTTCATGCAGGTCAGATCACCTGACGATGTGCACAAGTAAAATCAGCGCAGAGAGCACTCAAACGGTTTTAAATTAGGGCTCTCATAACACTTTTTCTAAGACTCAGATGTCTTGGATACAATAAGGTTTAATGAGGTTTTAAAAAAGGACAATCCAGCACATGATCACGTACTGTAAACATCCAAGATTAGATTGACTGAAAGGCGAGGTTTGTCCCCCAAAGATCTGAGTTTAAATCTTGGTGTAAGCTTACTGTACAGTGAGTGTGATGAAAGAGTGACCACATATGATGACTATGATACAAAAATCAAACATGCAAATTAATATATTGGAGTAAATACATTGAAAATACATTTAATAACTTAAATCAAGTCAAAGTGTGAAGCCCGGCAACAACCAAAGTGAGTAGGAGGATATTTTTTAAGAGGGCACGATGCAAACGTTATTAATTGTGACGCTGGGAACAACCTATGGCTAGTCTCCCCTATAGTAGCTATACGCTTTGCAGCTCACTGGAAATGTGTTTTATGTAACAAAATACTACCCTATACACACTATAATCAATCTTTAACAATTTTGGTGGTAGTACCCTTTCACGGTGATGGTAATTGTATAAACTTTTGTCAGTATACTGTGTTGGCTTTTGCAATTCCAAAATCTAATCCTTGTTTAGTTTGTGGTCAGATTCTATGTAGCTAGGTATAGCCAAAAGCAAAAAGCTACTGCATTAAGACGAGTATTACTCTTGCAAATACTCCGTCCCCCCCGCCCCGCCCCTGCTAATAAAGTTTTCTTGGTATGTGGGTGTATGGACAGATTTATCAAAAGCGTAATTACAGTAACAAGTGAATGTATAACTGTTAATTGTCGGTGCAAAAGTGTATAAAATATGATCTTAAGCCCTTTGCCTTATTTTACACTGCCAATCAAATGGTGTATTTCAGGAAGACATTCTACAGGAGGTTATTATTTCTGGCTGATGAGTGTCTACTAATAAATTGTCTTTAGCATTTTCAATGTGTGTTTTCATTGTTCGTGTTCTTCCACTTGCGTTGTTAGTGTAACTCAAATCCAATGTGATTAAAAAGTATTTTAAAGAGGTCGTATTATGCTCCTTTCCAGGTTCATATCAGTATTCAGTGTCTCTACTGGGACATGTTTCCACTCAAACACAAAAAGGCACACATTTAGTTACAAACCACTGAATTTAGATCTAATTAAGAGTTAGACTGTGTTTGTAATAATTGCAGCAATCGGACTATGATTCTGTTGCATCAGTAAGTGAGGTTAAATGTTTCTATTTTTTTTTAATAGTATTTCTCAGTAGAACGTAATATAAGCACAGGGCCGGCCCTGGCCAACATGAGGCCCCACGCAAATTGTATGATGAGGCCCTCTGTTTCGCGAGTGTCGACGGGGGGGCCTCGCAGCAGCGAAACCGTGCCGTGCCACACTAATTGTAGCGCATAAGTGCGCCACATTTCCGGCTCAGGTGAGGCCCCCTCCGCAAGATGAGGCCCCACGCAGTCTGCATGATCGGCCTGTAGGGAGGGACGGCCCGGTATAAGTACTATTCTGTACAGAGTTCTATAGCATTGTTTATTACTTCAAAAGTTATACATTAAAGGGGCCATATCATGCTCATTTACAGGTTCATATCAGTATGTATTGTTTCTACTTTAAAGAGTCCTCTCCTGCTGATGTTCAGGTGTATATCAGTATGTAGTGTCTCTACTTTAAAGAGTCCTCTCCTGCTGATGTTCAGGTGTATATCAGTATGTAGTGTCTCTACTTTAAAGAGTCCTCTCCTGCTGATGTTCAGGTGTATATCAGTATGTAGTGTATCTACTTTAAAGAGTCCTCTCCTGCTGATGTTCAGGTGTATATCAGTATGTAGTGTCTCTACTTTAAAGAGTCCTCTCCTGCTGATGTTCAGGTGTATATCAGTATGTAGTGTCTCTACTTTAAAGATTCCTCTCCTGCTGATGTTCAGGTGTATATCAGTATGTAGTGTATCTACTTTAAAGAGTCCTCTCCTGCTGATGTTCAGGTGTATATCAGTATGTAGTGTCTCTACTGGGACATGTCTCTATGCTTTAATGTTCAAAAAGCTCTTTATTCTTCTCATACTGTCTGTGCTGCAACACCTCTTTTCACCCTCTGTCTGAAACCAGAGCCCAGTCTGCTCTGATTGGTTAGCTGGCCAGCTCTGTTGTAATTGGTCAACCGCTTAGAGACGTCCCGCCCCTTAGCCTATCACGTACAATGCGTTGGAGCGCTAGCCAATAGAAGTGCGAGAGTTACGTAGTGATGTCACTTTGTTGCAGAAGTATACAGAGGAGTCCAATGGAGGTGTTTCAGGCAGGGATTTTAGCCCATGCACCAAAACCTATAAAACCCTTTAAAGGAAAACCCCAAAAAGCATCACAGGGCCTCCTCAAAGAACTCCAGCATGTGAATAAGTAGTGTTGGGCTTAGCTTTGGCTCTGTGTATTTGAATAAGTGACTATTTTCATTCAAAATATATTAAAAAAAAGCAGTATTACTGGTTTAATGTTCCCACTGTATTCATCACATGGTGCAGCTGGTGTTTATGGGACAATTTTGCAGATAATTTAACCAAAGTATTGGACAAGTAACCTCATAATAGAGCTGAATAAATGATCAGGGGATCAACAAAGTCATTTAAATTCATCCTGAGAGGGACATCGATGTCTGAACCAAATGCCACGGCAATCCATCCGATAGCTGTGCCATTGACTTCAAACCAACATTCTCTGTGTTTCACCAACATAAGCACACATTCACAGCTCATTTCTATGTGGCAACAGATGCTTTTTGGCCCTACTTCAATGTGACAAATGTGTGTGGTTTCAAAGCTCTTCTGTGATCACTCATTTTAAATGTCAATATAGTTGTTTATTTACTCTGATGATGGCGTGATCGTGCAGTAATGATGCTATCTGCAGCTGCGGCAGCTCGCTAATGCCTGCTGGTCAACATAGTATTTTGTGAGATCCAATTTCACAATCATCCTGTTGATGGCAGTAACTGAAAATATGTAAATGAGAATGACTATATTGTGAATTTGGCTCCAGTTAAACACATTATTGGAGATGAGAGAGATAAGGAGCCAGTAAAAGGAGGATTAGAGAAAGAGACACATCTCTTCTTCTCAATTCAATTTAAAGGGGCTTAATTGTTATGAAAAGAGAACATTGTTGCCATGCATCAATTGGTCTAAACATTGTGTCTCTCACTAGCTGCTTTGACTATGAAGACAACATCCGTAACAAATGAAAAGTCTGAATAAGAATTCATTTAAAGTCAATAGCCAATAAACACAGTCAATAAACAAGTTAATGTCATGCTTCAGAAAGCTACTGCAGCAACAGTAGAGCTGGGGCATAAAGATGGTGGAGCAAACGCAGTGAACCAAAATTATTTGAATGGAGGAATTCATTGTTTTCAGGAGCTGTGAAGGAGCCAGAATGTGATGCAGCAAAAGCCTGTTTACACAAAGCATAAGTGAAACATGTAAGGGTGTTGTTAAAAGCTATCCTCTCGGGAACATGAAGGTCTCCACAAAAAGGATGAAGTCAGGATGAAAGTTATAGTGTACGAACCAACTGATTTTGTATACTTAAGCAATAGCTCACGACATGCCGTGATATATGCGCATTATATCACAGCTAAGGGGCGTGGTTCGGCCAGACGCGAAGCAGGCAGGCAGTTTGCTTTTCAGCCCAACTGTATACAGTATTTCTCAGACGCGGAGGGATACTGACTTGTTGTGAAAAGTAACTACAATTTACCCGTGGTATACGCTCAGTATATCACGGCTAAGAACCAATCAGATTGCTTGATTTGACTTGTCCGTTTTATAACTTTATTTAACCACTACTGGTCCCACTAACACCATGAAGGCTTCTCAATTCTCTAATTCCCCTCCTCGACTCCTATCCTCGTGTCTTAGTCCCGCCCACAGGAGATGCGAGCGGAGGTCTGAGGAGGGGAACCGAGGAGAGAGGAGGGGAAGCAGCAGGCAGTTAGATAAATGACAACTCCTCTCCTCTGAGCGGTCATTTTAAAGAGACGTCCATTAATGATGACAGGAGGCAGCAGCCCTCTGTCTGATGGACAGATGTGTTCATGATGACTTATATATTTACTTTTAATTCATTCACAGTGCGGTATAATGAGACAATAATAGGCTACAGATGCGGACACACACACACACACATATATTTATATAAATATATACAATTTCAGAATCAAATAAGTAGGATAATATCCAGGGGATGCATGCAGAGCTAAGTGGCTGAGATAAGTCCGGCCGTGTATCACGCCTCTTTGAAACACATCTGTTCACCTCTGAGGATCGGGGAGTCGAGGAAGGGAAATTAGAGAATTGAGAAGCCTTTCATGTGTGCTTCTGCTGAAATGTGTTTTTAATACAGAAATAAGGTAGTCTTTTTCTGGTTTCCATCTAAAAGTCAATGGGTTTTGGTCCAATGCCTGAAACAAAGTATGCGCTGGCTCAAGAGAAGATCATTTGTGTAATTGAAAGCGTTATTTTGCCTTGGTTGCTAACAAGTGACTAAATGAGACCACTACACTTCATCACACCAAACATAAGAGTGCCTTCAGCTTAGTATCTTCATGAAAGCTATGAAGCGACAGTGGTTTTGTTTGTTTATTGGCCTTGATGTTTTTTTTATTCTGGTGATCAGATTTAGTAGAAAAACCATGTGAGTGTTCATTTGTCATGCTTTTGTATTAGATTAAAAAAGACTGATGGAAAAATCCAATTGGCTTTTTGTCAAGGAAATCAGCGCAATTCTTACAAGAGGGATTGGCATCCAAAAATCTAAACAAATGCCTGGAAAAAATGCTGCTCCAAAAACAAGTTAAACAATAATGAAAACAATGTGTTTTCACTTGAAATAAGTACAAGATCTGCCAATAGAACAAGTGAACATTAGCTTGGTAAGAGAATTGAAATAAGAAGGGATATTTAGATAAATCAGATCTTGTGATTATGGGAGAACACATTTTGAACTATATTTGACCAGAATCAGGAAATGTTGTGTTAATATAAGCCGCAAATGCTCCAAAGTGTTCTGTTTTCTGATGTCAGTTGGTGATTTTCTATTAAGTATGTAAAAAAATATGTGTTTCATTTGAGACACAACTCAAAATAAGATTGTGTGACTTAACAATATGATGCCTAAAAACAAGAGCCGATATCTCACTGCAGTTTTACTTCTGAAGTTATTATGTCTAATATCAGGAGTAGAGACATATTCTATTAGACAAATATACTTGGCAAGATTTCCAGTTTGTGTAGTGTACAGATGTCCAGTGCCAACAGAGAGCTTCTGTACCAATTTTTTTTGTTGCTTAAATTACCAAACAGATCACCCACTGTAGCCATGCCTCATACTGCTCATACCCCTCTTTTGTAGCCCTGTTGCAAACAGGCTGATTCTGCTGCTAGCCACGCCCCTTTGTAGCATCACGCAGCTTTCGCCTGCTACCGGGAGATCTCACTAAATGCTGCGGTGATTAAATGCCATGTTATGCTCCTAACCACTAACCAAGCTTTATTTCTGAAACAGCATGGAGCTCAAACCTTTTCCAGTGCCAACAGAGAGCTTCTGTTGGCACTGGGAAGCTTTACTGGATTGAATTGAAGTTACAAAACTATAGAGCAGGTTCAATTGCTAGTCACCCAAATTGCCAGCTTGAGGTAGCTCCAAAATGTCCTCAAAATCATGAGATGAAATCATGGTTCTGTAGCAGTGAGCTGGTTTCTTTCTGGAACTGGTGAATGTGTCCTAGTATCAAAAGATATAGGGATAAAAGAGCAATAGCGTTTTTGCTGCCAAGAAATTGGTTTCAATTTGAAGTAATCCTCTCTGTTAGGCTCTTACGCTGTGATGTGTCATCAGTCAGTGATGTGTCATCAGTCTGTGATGTTCGCCGGGGGAGATTTTGTGATTGTTTAATGTTTCGGCGCACCAGGTTCCTTCAGTCTGCTTCACCTACTTCTGCTGTCGTGGCTTTCCAAAATTTCCCAGGATGGCCTTTGAAGAATCCCAGAGAGGAACTCCTTTCATGGAGCTGCTGGTTTTAGACGACGTAGGAAAGAGAAACAACAACACCATTTTCAATTTCCTCAGGTCTGCTTCCAACAATTAAGTGTTATAGTCACAACAGAGAAAGTGTTGACGAAGACACAATACAGGTCATGTCACTGGCTCCTCTGCGATGGATTCCTCTGTGTAAACTTGGCAGTGGTGCAAGATGGCAGCTGTAAAGAGATGCTTGAAGGTTTCAGGATGGATTTGACCTTTCAGTTATTTATTAACTTCCAATCTTTTCACACAGTACCAGTCAAAAGTGTGGACACACCTTCTCATTCAACGGTTTTTGTTTATTTGAGTCACGAGTGTGCAAAGCTGTCATCAAGGCAAAAGGGAGCTATTCTGAAGAATATGCAATAAAAATCATACTTTGGATTGTTCATCACTTTTTTGTTTACTAGATAATTCCATATGTGTTCTTTAATAGTTTCGATGTCTTCAGTGTCAATCTACAATGTAGAAAATTATCAAGAATAAATAAAAACCTTTGAATGAGAATGTGTGTCCAAACTTTGACTGGTAGTGTATACTGTATATATCCACAAGCTCACATTTAATTCTCTGTTTATTTCCTACTTACACAAATTAAACTAAAAACTCCCAACAATAACGCTTACAAATGTATTACATCAACATATCGACGTCTTGCGGTTTAAATGTTAGCAGACACAGAGAGACATGTGTTTTCCTATGCTCCACTTTATTAAGTGTACCACTGACTGTTACTTCAGTGTAGGAAGACGTTTCCAGATTGTTCACTTAGTAAAGCAGCACACTATAAAAATAATGTGTTAGAAGTAAAGGTGCTGGATTTAAATGTTACTTGAGCAAAAGTATGTAGGAATAATCAGAAAAATGTACTTAAAATAACAACATGAATCATGAAGATTTTACTGGATACAGTCATATTTTGTGAAGTAACTAACATTTTCATTTATCTTTTATATTTTTAATTACTTTTATACAGACATCAAATGATTTAGATTTAAAGTTGGTTTCATTTTGGAAATTGTAAACATGTTAATAATGCTGTTCCCTGTTTTCCTGTCACAACCCAAACATAAATACTCTCAGGCCATTGGCTAAGGAGGGTATAAAGCCACACCCCCAACATTTCAAACCAGGAAGTGATTCTGGTTGAATGGTGAGTAGATAAATCTCATTTCAAATCCCATGTATTTCAAAGTCTGCAAAACTGGGTGAACTTTAAAGTGGATATGCTATATTGGAAACATATATTGTAGGGCCAGACAAAACATGTCTGTGAAGTTTTTTGCTTAAATTACCAAACAGATCACCCATTGTAGCCATGCCTCATACTGCTCATACCCCTCTTTTGCAGCCCTGTTGCAAACAGGCTGATTCTGCTGCTAGCCACGCCCCTTTGTAGCATCACGCAGCTTTCCCCTGCTACCGGGAGATCTCAGCTAAATGCTGCGGTGATTAAATGCCATGTTATGCTCCTAACCACTAACCAAGCTTTATTTCTGAAACAGTATGGCGCTCAAACTTTTCTCTCTCGCAGGGTTTACCACAAGGACATTACGTTAGACATATTCTCTCCAGTAGCCTACAGCGTTAGCTCCATGGTTAGCTCTGAGTGTTAGCATGCTTCCTAATGTAAACACACAGCATATTACTCCCAAAACACGCCGCGCATTGTTTCTGATACAGCACATAGCTTGACATGTTCTTTCTTAAGTGTTTACCGCTAGAACAGTGCCATTATATTTATATTTATATATAGGCCTGTCAGGATAATTCATTTTGTTGGACGATACATTTTTCCGGAAATTATTGCGATAAACGGTAATATTGTCTTCACCGTTGTAAGACCATTTTAGACCACTGACATAATGATAATATATAATAATAATAATAATAATAATAATAATAATAATTCAAGTACATCCTTTCAAACAGAACTTTTGATTAAACATTCCACATGGCAAATTAAATGTGAAATAATATTCAAATAAATAAAAAAAATAGCCTACATTTAATTATAACAAATTAATTAAAATCACACACAACCAAAACAATCAATTAAATAGACTCAGGCTGGAAAACAGAGCTCTCTCTCTCTCATATATATATAGGATCAACTCTGGGTCCACTTCTGTTCTCTATTTACATAAATGATTTATCTTCTTGTCTCATTAATTGTTGTACTCACCTTTATGCTGATGACACTGTCATATATACATCCAAATCAGATTTTTCACAAATTCAGATCTCTCTTCAATCGGATTTTAATATCTTACAGGATATACACAATAAACTACTGCTTAACAAAACAAAATCTTATACCATGGTCTTTGGTACCAGGCAGAAGCTCAAATCCAAACCTAATGTAGTAATAACATGTAAGGATGGCACTGCATAAAGTTGATAGCTTTAAATACCTTGGTGTAAGGCTAGACTCTGAACTTTCATTTAAACTACATATAAAGCATGTAATACAAAAAGTCAATTACGGAATCTGTGTTTTACTTCGCTCTCGCAATTGTTTTACGCTCAGTGTCCGAAAGAGAATTGCTTCTCCACTTATTCTTCCGATTATGGACTATTGTGATGTTGTCTTCCAAAATGCACATAAATCAGATCTTGCTCCACTCAACATAGCCTACAACAGACTATGCAGATTTGTTCTTGGTTGTCCTTTTCGTACACATCACTGCACAATGTATAACCAACTTAAATGGCCTTCTTTAAATGTAAGAAGACACACGCATTGGCTCCAGCTGATATTTAAATGCATTTATCTTAACTATCCCCCTTATTTAAAGCAGTATTTTGTACCCTACTCACCAAATCATCAAGTTAGACATTCTGTTCAGATTTCTTTTCTCTGTCCCCTCTGCTAAAAAATTGACTGGCAGAAGAGCGTTCATGTTCAAAGCCCCAACAGACTGGAATACTTTACCTGCTGCTATTAGATCTCTTGCAACATTGGGTATATTTAAACATGCATTGTCATCTCACTTCCAACCGGTCTGCACTTGTTATTCACTGATATTGATGAAACTGATTTGCTCGACTGTCTCAAAGTGTAATGATTGTGTGCATTGCTTGAATTTCACTGAACAGACTGTATGTGGTTTGTCTTGTGTGTCATGTTTTGCTTTTTGTTTATGTATGTCTGTAAGTTGTTGCGATTGTCGGGACCCCCTTGAAAACGAGATGGTGCATCTCAAGGGGTTTATCCCAAAGAATACATTTTGTTATATATATATATATATATATATATATATATATATATATATATATATATATATATATATATATATATATATATATATATATATATATATATATATATATATATATATATATGAGCCCAAGCAAAAACAAACTCCTTAAAACAACAGTCAAGTGTACAGTCCACTGTCCATACAAAGACCCAGATGCCTCAACAGGCCATTTGCAAATCTGTATTTCAAAGATTTAGAGCAAGGAACACCAACATGTTTGCATTGTCGGGCAAATGCATCTTTGATTGTAAACTGTCGGGAAGGGGGGGGGGCTCCCTGCTGGGAAAACTGAATGTTGACAACATGAGTCTTCTGTAAGATAAGCATACTTGGAGAAAACTTGATTTGATTATCATTAAATAAAGTTCCTAAATATGTAGAAAATGCTGATTTTATTTTTGAAATATTGAGAATAAAGACAAAGAAGGAGGGATAACCCAAGAGAAACAAAGGGGGTCAGTAATGTATCCAATAGTAGTGCAGTATTTTCTCAGCACCATGATAGTATTTTAAATTATGAAGACATAAGCTCTTAAATGTAGCTGCATGTTGGTTAACCTTCTTTAGAGTAGCTTATCTTGTTAGCATCTCAGTAGCTCAGTATGCTACCTCATTTACTTGAAACAGGTCTGATAGCCTAGTTGCACTACGAAAACTCGACAAAAAAGTATATTTGTCTAATATCTAGTCAGTATGTCTTTACACCTGATATAGGATATAATAACTTCAGAAGTAACACTGCAGTGAGATATCGGGTTTTGTTTTTAGATAATGCATCATCTTGTTAATTCAATCAATATCAGATGAAACACATATTTCTTTACATATTTATTACAACTAACTTTTGAGTATTTGCAGCTTATATTGTAACACAACATTTCCTGATTCTGGTCAAATGTAGTTCAAAATTAGTTACAATTACAAGATCTGATTTATCTAAATATCCCGTTCTTATTTCAATAAATCTTACCAAGCACATTTTCACTTGTTCTATTGGCAGACTGTTACTGTACTTATTTCAAATGAAAACACCTTGTTTTCATTGTTTAACTTGTTTTTGGAGCAGTAGCTTCACAACATTTCAGCAGTACTACTCGACTCTACCAACAGTGATTCTTAACACACTTCATTATTACACCGAGGTATTTGCATTTCATCCGAAGGAGTATTAACCCAAGTATAGTTAGAAACAAACAGGCAGACAAGTTTAGCTTGTGTTAAGCTTCACTGCAGGATATATTTTGCAGTAATTGTGTCTTGGAAGCAATTTGGTGCCCTTAACTCTTTTTGTAATTACTTGCACACGTGTTGTGAAATGTGACTTAAAGTGTCAAGACCCTACACACAAGCCACACAATACACAACACTTATAAGTCAAAGATAAACTCTTTCCATAAGGATTTAAAGGTGGGGTAGGTAATTCACTTCAGAAACACTTTTTGTTATATTGCATGGAATGCTCTTAACATCCCGATAGCAATGAATAAATTAAATGCTTTGACAATAAATACATAAAATAAATGTCATCTGTGGAAGCCGTAGCGCTGTAAAAAGCACGACCAATCATCTGAGCCGGCCCGGCTAAAGTAACTGGATGGCCTACCTGCCTGTCAGCCTTCCATGTGCACACACTTCTCTCGTGCCCTCATTGGTCATGTGCGCGTTCGTGTGTGTTGGAGGAGGGGCTCTGTAAGGAAGTCTGAAGGAAGGGCCAGATTTTTTCCGGTTGTGTATTTTCTAATTCTAGCGCACTCGAGCTGGTTTCTCCATTCTTACCTACCCTACCTTTAACACATTTTTATAATGTGTTTTGCTACAAAATGATAAACACAGGCAGCATTTCAGAAGTCTTTTAAAGCAGCAATAACACACTGATGTGCTTTAGTTTTGCATGTATCTGTATAATGTTATATTGAATTATAATGTAATATTCAACCCTCCTCTTGTCCTGTGGTCAAATTTGATCCCATTTCGAAATGTTTTAAAATTAGAAATATCCGACCATAAAAATCACACGGATGATTTCAGGTTACTTTTTTTGCAAGAAACAGTTAATGACGAGCTCCTAATTGACATATAGTTGGGATTAGTTTTTTTTTCTAATTAAAAGCATTCATGCATTATTTAATTTAAGCTTTTTATAACAAAGAAAATGGGTATAGTTTTACAGAAATAAAAAAAACTTGTGAAATATTAAAATGAATTGAAATGAGAAAGTGTACCACTTAAAATCGGGTCATTATTTATACTATATGAATCATAAGCTGTAAAAAAGTTCAGGTTAAAGGCTAAATAAAATGGGTTTTAAAAGCTTTATTTATACTGTAGGCCTACCTATTTTTTGTGACTAATTTGAACCGTAATAAACTGAACTGCAACTGTGTGACCTTCGCATAATTTACCAGTATTCATATAATACTTTCATTTCATCTCTTAACATTAGCTTGTTACAGTAAAATGCACATGAACAAATGGCAGTTCAGTCACAGTTTGCAAACAGAGATTTCTAGATCCAGTCTGATCTACGCAGAGATGGCAAAAGTACACACATCCTTGACTCAAGTAGTACAGATACTCATGTCTAAAAATACTCTGGTAGAAGTACTGACTAAACTTCTTTACTCAAGTCAAAGTAAAGAGGCTTTGAATTGTACCTCAGTAAAAAGTACCCATAACTAGCAGCTGTTTTAAAGAGTACCTGACCTCCCTTTATATGAATAGAACAATAATGTCATTGTTAGCTAATGAATGTTTCCATGCTGAACAACGGCAACATGACAACGTTTTCATTGGTCCCTCTTCTTTAGAGAAGACCAGGAAATGATGGATACACGGATCGTGTTCAAATCAATAGGCATGCAATGACTCTAAATAATAATGATCACGCCACCAAACACACATTCAAACTAAAGGAACCAGCCTGTTAGGAAAATGTGAGAAGTAGAAAGTACAGGTATTTGTGTTCAAAATGGAAGAAGTAGAAAGTACAGGTATTTGGATTCAAAATATAAGAAGTAGAAAGTACAGGTATTTGTGTTCAACATGTAAGAAGTAGAAAGTACAGGTATTTGGGTTCAACATGGAAGAAGTAGAAAGTACAGGTATTTGAGTTCAAAATGTAAGAAGTAGAAAGTACAGGTATTTGGGTTCAAAATGTAAGAAGTAGAAAGTAAAAAGTTGTCAGAAAAATAAGTAGTGGAGTAAAGTACTGATACCAGAAAAATGTACTTAAGTACAGTAACAAAGTATTTGTACTTCACTACTTCCCCCCCCCCAATAGAGTTGACATTGAGGATATAGCCCCCTGAGGGTGAGAGTCCTAACATAACCTCACAAAGCCACATAACAAAAAATAACGTACTAGAACTTCAATCATTTTGCTTTTCAAATCAGGGCTTTTATTCCTCAAGGTGTGAGAGAAATGATTTCCTTCATCTTCATTCTGTGAAGAGATCAGAGTAGGTATTGTTTGGAGCTTGATTGTGCTCTGATTTGTATGATTCTCACACGCTCCACCTGCATTTAAATCTGTCACAGTCCCATTTTTACTTCCAAAATGACATTGGTTCAGCCTTCTTTAGATGTCGTTGTGTGCATTTGTGAACATGATGTTCTTTGTTTGTGTGGCAGATAAATATTGCAGCACAAATTGATCACTCTGTAGAGTTTGAAATTTGATTAAACGCTGAAGGCTGATTTCCGCAACAGCTCTTGTATAAGTCATGAGAGCACTTTGGGGGGAAGTTAAAAACTGGGAAGAAAACAAAAGCCATCCATTCACCTCATTAGTGTGCGTGGAAAATCTTGACATGCTTTGAAGACGACGTGCTTGTGTAGCTAAATCAGCTTAAGGGCCCAAAGCAGACATACGAGGAAGGCAACCAAACATCTTCCCAGAGTGATAAACAACCTCGGCTTGGTTGGGAGGACTGTAAAAAAATTCTTTTCGAGTATAGGTTCCTCAGTTAATCTTCATGTTTGCCTTAGAGACAGCATTACCATGGCTGATGACAGCTTTCTGCTGGTTTTCTGACGAACACTTTCACACTAAGCCTCCCACACAATGGCAACAACTGCATCAATGCCATTAGCAGAACAAAAACTACTTAAATGGTCGACTCCTGGGTTTGTTGGAGCCACATTGGAGAGGCAGTTCATATTTCCCCAAGCGCCAAACACAAAACTTTCTCTGAGTCCCGTGCATGCCAGGTTAATCCCCCCCCCCTTTCACTTGGAACCCCTGTTTGTTTTGGCAATGCGCTGCGGCACGCTCGGCACTGTGATATAAACCTCATTAAAATGATTTGCAGGCGCTCTGTTATTAATCAAGCAAAGCAAAATGACAAGTGGGAAATAATTTTAGGGAGGAAATCTCAAAGTCCTGCTGAGGACACGTGCTTTCTGAACATCTCGTTTGATTAACTGAGTTGGCCCCGTTCGTCTCTTGCTGGAAACAAGCACTTATTATCATTTGGCAGGACGGAGCCTGCGATAATATCATGAGAATGGCTTTAGAGAAATAAAGTCTCAATCTGTCGTTATTTAATTTCTCCCTTATGTGCTCCAGCAGAACTTTCAATGCCATCATTCGCTTTAAATTGTACACTGATTGTGTTTAACTGCTCTCAAACTGGAGACTTTCTACAGAATGATTAAAATGTGTTTTACTGAGTAGTGTAGTGCCGAGAGATAGGGAGTCAGAGGCGGTGCATCGAAGGTGCAAAGTTGTCTTTAATAGAGAGCTGCAAAGGACATGTTGTCGGGTCGCAGCCCGGGACGACAAGAGGAAGAGCCAGGAGGGCACACAATATATATAAGGAACACACAACAGGTCCGTGTGGAAACAAAACCCCAATTGTAGTTCCATGTGTGAATTATGAACCAGTGTATCAATACGTGGTCACCACACAAGCCCCCCCAGAATTCAAATATGGCAAAATAAATCCTCGCGTCCGTGGAGGAAGCACCACAGGGGCCAAGGAGGGCGGGGTCGCAATTGAGGACCGGGCCATGGAACGGGCCGACGAAAGGAGGCCGCATGAGAGGGTAGGGACCCTAACGAGGGCGAGGGCACCCCCACCGGGGGCGGGCCGGAACGGGCCGTTGTAAGGGGGCTGCAGTAGGTGTCGTGGCGAACCCAGCAGGAAAAAACGCTGCCCGGCCGCAGGCGAAGGCACGGCGGCGGCGGGCATGAAACCTCCGGAAGGACGGAGCGGAATCCCAGGAAGGCAGGAGCAGTCACCCCGGGAGGAAGGAGCCGTGGACAGGGGAGAAGCCAGACGGAGCGCCGTCCGAAGCTGCCGTCGAGGCCAACCGTGAGCCGCGGTAAGAGGAGAGGCCAGGCAGGGTACCGGAGCGCGCCACCCACGGGCCAATGAAGGCATGGACGACGTCCGAAACCGCCGAGGCGAAGGAAGAGGCCAGGCAGGGTCCCGGAGCGCGCCACCCACGGGCCAATAAAGGCATGGGCGGCGTCCGAAACCGCCGAGGCGAGACGGGGTCCAGAAGCGTGCCACCCAGGCGCCGATGAGAGCGCGGGTGGCGTCAGAAGCCGCCGTCGAGGTGATGAAACGGCGAGAGGTTCCACACGAGGCCGACCAGACATGGTCGAACCTCCTCTCAGGCACCAGAAAAAGCTCAAAAAGGGCCGTACTGTCCACGGTCCAAAAAAGGTAGGTGAAATCGTGAGAGGATCCACACGAGGCCGACCAGACATGGTTGAACCTCCTCTCAGGCACCAGGGAGAAAAAAAAAACGAAAAAAAAAACTCAAAAGGTCGATAGCCGTTAGCAGCTAGCCGTTAGCCGCTAGCTGGCAGCCGTCGGTAGCCGCTAGCCGTAGCCGTTAGCTAACGAGGTTAGCTGCTAGTCGTCGAAGGCTAGCGCAGCCTGGACGTGCAGCCGCACGAGCAGAAGAAAACAGCCCCAGGAGGTAGCAATCGGGTTCATCCCTACCCAGCGGGTCGTGCATCGTCTCCCTGTTGGTTGGAAGACCGATGCGGGAATGGCGAGCAACGTCCCCAGCCATTCTGCGAGGCGTGTACCGAGCCTCAGTCCGCGTGCCGGTGGCAGCAACGGACGATTCCAAAAATCCCTGGCATTTCGAGAAAGAAACCTGAGTTTCCTTTGCCGTGTTCGGGTCCGTCTCGGAAACTTCTGCGAGACTTATATGTCAGGGTCACCAATGTAGTGCCGAGAGATAGGGAGTCAGAGGCGGTGCATCGAAGGTGCAAAGTTGTCTTTAATAGAGAGCTGCAAAGGACATGTTGTCGGGTCGCAGCCCGGGAGGACAAGAGGAAGAGCCAGGAGGGCACACAATATATATAAGGAACACACAACAGGTCCGTGTGGAAACAAAACCCCAATTGTAGTTCCATGTGTGAATTATGAACCAGTGTATCAATACGTGGTCACCACAGTAGACCATTTCAAATGTGTGTATCTGAGAAAACACAAATGCAGTTAACGTGTGTTGTTATATTATAAGATAATGAACTTTAATGGAACCCAACAGCAATCGGAGTAATATTCAGAAATCCTTTGTGTCCCAAAGTAGGGAAATTGATATTGTGACTAACGCATTGAATAAAGAGGCAAGCACATGTTAATTTGAATTAAAACCAAAGAGTGCTAATACAAAGTACAGCAGTAATAACATTAGTAAATAGTATGTATTGCACATCAGTGGTGAGAAATGCAGGATATGACAGGTGAAAAACAATGATAATAAGAATACAAATATAAGTAAGAATATAGATACAAAAATCCAACAATGGGATTTGGTAAATCACAGAGTAGCTGATTTTACATGTATACGGATACGAATTTAGATAATTACTAGATAAGATTATATTAGATGGGGAAATTCATTTTTAAAGCACTGTACACAAACACTATTTACATACAATATATAAATAATAACACAGACAACACACATGGCGGTTACACTCAGTGAGGCCTGTTATTTAAATCAGCAATGACTGCAGGAATCAAGCTTTTCCCAAAGTGACCCTTTCTACATTTCAGTGTTCTGTACCTACGCCCGGATGGCAGTGGGGCGAGGTACTGATTTAAGCGGATGTGTGATGTCCAGTTTTTATTGTGGTTGCAACGCGTGAGATGGCCTTGTTGATAAGTATTGTGAGGTTGGGTGTAGGGAGTCCAGTTACCCTGGCAGCAGTGTGTGTGAGTTTGGTCCGGTTGGTGACAGCGATTATATTGAAAAAGCAGGCGGGGCAGTACATGAGGACGGGTTGGATAATGCTTTGTCACAGTAGTAGGAGAAGAGGGGGGGAAACATACAGTCCTTTGAGTTTAAGGATGACGGACCATCTTTGTTGGCTCATTGTGAGGGTGTCGGTGGTGTGTTGTTTGACGTTAAGTTTATTATTATACACTGTATATTTACACATATAAATAAAGAAATATATCTATATGTGCAACTGCGTGTCCAAAGAAGGTATACGGTGTTGGTCAAGTTCTGTTACTGAAAGCTAGGATGCCCTGCTGTGTCTCACACTGTAGAGATGCTGTTTATAACCACATGATGGCAGTACTGCATCTGAAATGTTTGAAGCACCAACACTGGTACTGCTTCTGGTAGTACTCTGCCCTCTTTAATGCACATACAGTATAGTGTAATGTCGTGGCACCCAATTTGCTGCCACAGTCACCACCGCCTCCTTTTGACACTAAAACACAGATGAAAGCCACTGCGAGTCCTCTAATGAAGTGATATGCTGGGATTGGAATGAATTATGCAGAAGCTTTAATGAACACCAATCAATAACCATAGGATCTATAATGAAGCCGCTGCAGGCTGAGCGCTGCTTTAACCTTGGGGCTAAATCTCTACCTGAAGCGTTTTGGTTGATTATCCTCATCTCTGCTTTTTTTATATGTAAACAACATGGCCGCCCGACCAAAAAAACCTCTCCAATGACGGCATATTTAGGATGTATTTTTTATGTAAAAATGCATCAAGATTTGAGGAGAACATCTGGGTAGTGACCATACTTGCCAACCTTTAGACCTCAGAAATCGGGAGAATTTCAAAATGCAAAATTGGGGGGGAGGGGGGGTGCTAGTGGATCGCCGGAGCTGTTAGATTAACATTAACATGCTTATTGTATTTGTAAGTGCACTGACTTGCGGCCTGTAGCACCGTCCTTGATGGAGCATATGTGTGGGCTGGACCTGTATTTTACAGGAAAGGAGTGAGCAGAGAGTAGAGCAGTTGTCGATTCTTGTTCTGTTTTCTGTGAATATCTGCCTCACCCTCTCAGACTTTGAGTTGCGCGCGCTACTGAAGAGACGTGTTACCATGGAAACCAAACAATGGTGTAGCTGTATTAAAGACCGAGTGGAAACAGTCGTGTGTAAATCTGATTTTGTCAGAAATCGGGAGAAATGGGGGAGAAATATGACCCCGGGAGGAAACCGGGAGAGGGCAATGAAATCGGGAGTCTCCCGCGAAAATCGGGAGGGTTGACAAGTATGGTAGTGACGCTGATGGAGGAAGGAGGTTTGAGAAGATTAGTTGAAATGTTTTCACACACATCTGTAACACCATCATCTGGAGAAGACTGGATCAAACTATAATGTTGCATTTTCATAATTAAGTTATTCATGTGAATGTATTAGTGGTAACGCCTACTGTCTTGGAGATAAATCAATGATTAACAGACCTAATGCTAATAACACTCATTTGTCAATTTAGTAGTGGAAAAAAAGCCTAGTTTTAAAAAAGGATGGTTGTACTCAAATAGTTTACACACCAAAAGGATTTGTTGTGCTTGATGTTTGGATTCTTCCTATAACCGAAAATAGTGAAATGTAGGCTTCTCTAAAGTTGTCTGTGATGATTATTTTCAGAGATACATTCAGACACAATGTCACCAAATTTGGAATAGATGTTCACAGAGCCAAAGCGTACAATACAGCAAAGAGTTAATCAAAACTTTTTACCATGTCTTTTATATATACACTTAAACGCGCATGAATTAAAGTAGGAAATCGAGTAGGAAGTTCAAAATCCAAAGGTAGTTTCTGTCATTTAAGTAAGAGATTCAATCACCCCAAATCGTAATTTATATGTAGGAGAGACTGTTAAATGTTCTCTTATTTCTTTCAGTGGCATGAGAGGTGTGTGTTTTTAGTTTATTTGTGTCACAGCGATGTTTGTAATTCCTCCCAATGCCTTCCAACACTGAGCATGGCAACGATGCAAGATCTGTTGGTTGAGCAACAGTCAGATGACATCACATAGTTTGTAATTCAGTATTTGTCCGATGATCAGAGTTGTTTGTATTAGCAAATGATCAACATGATTTTTACCATTTTGCCTCCCAATAACTTTATTGTAATATCCAAGATATTAAAATTCTCACGAACACAGGGATTTTAGCCATTGCAGAAAAGCACAAAAATGCATAATAGGGCCCCTTTAAGTCAGTTACTCTGAGCTCCACTCGTTTTCCTACATCACTTGCAAAAACATTTACATTTAAAGTATCCGTGGTCGACAGAAACCTTGAATGCCAAAAATAAAATTCTGGGGACTCGGCTACAATGGGTACTAAACGAATGTCCACCTATTGCCGAAAATGTTATAGAGAGGCGAAGTCCCGCCCATCTACTTCCGACCCATGGGACCTTATTTCGGAAAAATTATGTATTGAAGTCAATGGGGAGAGAAATATTATCTCTCGATCCCGTTTGAATTGTGCCACGAATTACACATATGATGTTTGTCAATTTAAAAAATAATTTCCATGTCAAAAAAGTCACAGTTTGTCGTGAAACTGTTGAAATATAAGACTATGAAAAACATGCAACTAGAAAGACTACAAATCCCAGAATCCCGGTCCCGCATGCTGGCTCTTACGGAACCGACTAACTCCCCTTGTGTGTATGTACAGCTCTCAACATGCCCAGACTTGGAGTGATTTTCACCTCTTTTAATACTTTCCGCCTCATTCTGAAAGAAAGAAGTGAAATGTGCCAACGTGACGGCCTCTTGGTGTGTGGTGCGAGATGGGAGTTGTAGTTCATTGAGCGGTTTCACACAAAGAATGTGTTACTTCACAGTTTTACAACATATTTTTATTTTTTTGACTTGCAAAATTATCTTTTAAATTGACAAACATCATATGTGTAATTCGTGGCACAATTCAAACGGGATCGAGAGATAATCTTTCTCTCCCCATTGACTTCAATACATACTTTTTCCGAAATAAGGTTCCATGGAGCTCCCCCGGAAAGGGAGGGACTTCGCCTCTCTATTGGATTTTGGCCATTTAGTTGCATTTGATTGGTTGTACTTTTCGACATGAATGCCTCACAAATTGAAGTTAATCCCTTAACAAAATAAATGTTTTAACACCTGAAGAGCTACAGTCTCCTCCTTCCCCTATTTCCAACCATACAGCTTCTCAAACAGAAACATTAAACATGGAGGAAACACTTTGTGCTCCCCATAAAGCAGCTGCGGCCCCCTGCTGATTCAAACATCTTAGCTTCTGTATCAATAAAGGTGCACCCCACATCAGAGAACACCTTCAAGTTATACTCACTTTGTAGAAACTCAACAACATTGAAAGCTTTATTTCACTTTCTTCTATGATATCCTTGTTGCTGGTAGCTCTCACAAACATCCCAAAACAAAAAAGAGAGGCTTGCCACTGTTTCTCTTTAAGGCGAGCTTTTCGATGAATCACCCCCAGCGTGAGTGATGGAAGTGACGGAGAAGACACCTGCCCTGAACCTCCGCCTACAGAGGAAGGGGAGAAGTGGAGGGAGAGAGGTTGCACTGCCTGATGGGAAAACAAAACACACAGCGAGGCAACAAACTCTTATTTCTTTCAGTGGTATGAGAGCAAAGAGTGTGAGGCTTATAGTTTATTTGTGTCGCAGCGTTTGGACTATATTTTTTAAGCATAAAATAAACCAAATATTTCATCAAAACCGTTTTCCATTTGTTGTTATATGTACTCTTAAACACACATGAAGTAGGGCTGAAATGAAATTCCTAATCCAAAGGGTATGTACAGTATATACTTCCTGTCATTGTTAAAGTAAGGTGTCCAATCACCCAAAATCATAATTGATATGTAGGAGAGACGGTTATCGTTTCTCTTATTTCTTTCAGTGGTATGGGAGCAAAGAGTGTGAGGCTTATATATTTATTTGTGTCGCAGCGTTATTGTTTTTTCCTCCCAATGCCTTCCAACTCTGAGCATGGCAACGATCTGTTGGCGGAGAAACACTCAGAAGACATCACACTAGTTTGTAATTCAGTATTTGTCCGATTATCAGAGTTGCTTGTATTAGCAAATGATCAACATGAATTATACCATGTTGCCTCCCAATAGCTTTACTGTGATGGTTAAGATGTTCAAATTCTCCCTCATGGTCGGCAACAACTATTTGTTTCTGTTTGAGTGTTTGATTTGCCAAGAACCGTTAGAAACCCACTGACAATCTCTTTCTTTGCAACATTGTCAGAAGCTTGATTAGGAAAATAATGAAGTTGAGAAAACGGCCACTTTCTTTTTATTCTAGAAATGTGTTTTTGTTTCACTCAAATTTGCACTTGAGTTATCCTGACAGTTTAAACCTAATTCGACAAATAAGTCATTTAAATAAATGTTTGTTTCGTGGGTCGTTTGCAAACCGACAGATACACATCATGACAAGTTTCATTAATGCGTTGGTTTCATATCAGCCTTGTTTGTATCACACTTGTAGAAACCCACAATGCAACATGATTAACATTGTGTAAGTATTGGTTAGGTTTGGACAAAAGATCATGTGATTGTTTGGCTGGCCGGCTCTGTTGTGATTGGTCAATCGCTTAGATGTCCCGCCCCTTAGCCAGAAGAGTGTTACCTAGTGATGTCCCTATGTTACAGAAGTATACAAAGGAGTCTCAGTTTCAGACGACAAAAACTATTTGTTTCTGTTTGAGTATTTGATTTGCCAAGAACCGTTAGAAACCCAACGACAATCTCTTTATTTCAAAACATTGTCAGAAGCTTGATTAGGAAAATAATGAAGTGGAGAAAACGGCCACTTTCTTTTTACTCTAGAAATGTGTGATTTTGTTTCACTCAAATTTGCACTTGAGTTATCCTGACAGTTTAAACCTAATTTGACAAAAAAGTCACTTAAATAAATGTTTGTTTCGTGGGTCTTTTGCAAACCCACAGATTATTTAATTAATGAAACGTAACATGACACGTTTCATTAATTAACTTGGTTTCAAATCAGCCTTGTATCACACTTGTAGAAACCCACAATGCAACATGATTAGCATTGTGTAATGACTGGTTAGGTTTAGACAAAAGATCATCTGATTGTTTGACTGGCCGGCTCTGTTGTGATTGGTCAACCGCTTAGATGTCCCGCCCCTTAGCCAGAAGAGTGTTACATGGTGATGTCCCTATGTTACCGAAGTATACAAAGGAGTCTCAGTTTCAGACGACAAAAACTATTTGTTTCTGTTTGAGTATTTGATTTGCCAAGAACCGTTAGAAACCCATCCGACAATCTCTGAAGGGGAGAAGTGGAGGGAGAGAGGTTGCAGTGCCTGATGGGAGAAATACAACGAGGCAACAAACTTGGAGAGAGACTATCACTTATAGTGACAGGCCAGGAGGTGCCGTGCTATTAGCAGGCCGGAGGGGGGACCCTCAGCGAGGCCCACGATGGATGGGCCTCTCTCTCGGGACTAAATTAATACTGGGAGTGGAGTGAATTGCTTTTGGAACAATGTCCTCCTAAGGAGCTAATCAGACAGGAGTTATCTGGAGCGCCTGTAGGCTGGCAGAAGGCAGGTGCATCACGCCGACTCTCAGCGGCTGAAACACAGCGGAGGGCGTTTCATTAGACTCTGGAGATGATGAATCCAGAGACAGAGTTTACAAGGTGACAGAGTTTTCCGGGGAGAACTTGTAGTAAAGAAATGGATCAGATAGAGAGGTTTCTAGCTGAGTTCCAATGAGAAAACTAATGTTGAATTTCCATCGTACATTTCAACGATATAGTTCCCAGTAATTGATCTTAAGACACTTGGTGGATGGAGTTTAAGCTGTAGGCACAAAATGGACAATTTGTTACAAAGAGGTCAAATATTGGTCACGTAATATATCGATGGAGCTTAAACCACAATAGTTTGTCTGGAAATATTGTATTAACACACAAGTATTGATACTTTATTAAACAAACTAGTAATATGGTAAATACAAATCAACTCTTTGGTGACCGCTCGCTCTCTGTTTCTACTGGTGAGGTTATAGGAAAGTTGAGAAGGTGCAGTTGCAATATACTGTAGGCATAATACACTGTTTAAGCAAAATGTTTAAAACTGCTTCTAAATGACATTGCTGTAAGAAGTATCGAGATAATATCTTGTCGTGTGGCCTCTTGTGTTTCCCAGCCCTTGTTGATATGGTGATTGTGTTGGCGAGCAGTGTCCATGGAGCAACATTTTCAGTCTTTTAAATGTTTCTGGCCAGTTTGTATCCTCTTACATCTGCTTTGCTTTCCATTGGCTCCTGAGGGAAATATCTGTCTCTTTAGCTGCTAAATGCTCCACGATGTTCACCAGATAGTTTCTAACTTGGTTTGCTTTGCATTTCGATCTTAGCAGTTATGAACAGCAGGTTTATGGATGAAAACGGTCTGCTGTGGCCTATAGTGTTGATTAGAGTAGAGAAGAAACCAACAGCAACTTGAAGGGGGGGGATTTAAAGTTTTAAGAGGGGTTCCCAGAAGGAAATAATACCCTTTGCTGGGAATAGATGCATATTACAATTGTGCTGAACAACCCGTATTTGGCTTGAGAAACATGTTGAAATGCATACAGTTGAGACATCATCATAACATTGTACCTTGAACTTTGACCCTCTTGCTTGAAAATAAGGTGATTTAATCTTTACCAAAATACCACCTTATAACTCAACAGCCTGGGTTTAATCATTAAATCTAATAGTTTTGCCTTTAGACCTTCACACGGTCATCAATAGCAGCGACACCATTGGATCACTTCATGACTCTGTCCTCTCCTCCACTGATCAGAATTGTTTATTTTGATGGTGGGTGGGTATGGCAGGGAAGACACAGGATGTACTATAGGGGTGATTTTAACCCAATGCAGCCCCCTAATCAGTAGTGTTAGGGGTCCTTGACGAAAATAAATGAGATGAAAGACACGAAAGTCCTCTGTAGTGAGAGGGAACTGCAGCCAGGTGATATGTGTTGCTTTAATGTCAAGTGACCGTCTTACATTTCATAGCTTTTCATTTTAACATTTTGATCGGCACAGCTTTAAATACAAATCATTTAATATCTTTAACTCAAGAAAATAAAATACTTTGAGATTAAACCCTGTTTTTTTGTTTTCTACTGTCATCATTTAACAGTGAAAACATGTCTTCGAACGAGACAAAGAAAAGAGACAGACCCAGCGACCAGAGGATTAATACGTCCAGACGAACAGAAAGAAGATCCAAGCCCTCTTGTGGCTGACGTCTGAACAGTGGCTTCACAGAAGTAATGCTCCATATCAGAGGTAGGAACTGACAGGATGAGGTCAGAGCTGAAACAGAGGGGAACACACACACACACACACACACACACACACACACACACACACACACACACACACACACACACACACACACACACACACACACACACACACACACACACACACACGGGTGACCCATAATGATGTGTGAGAGAATAAACTCTGGTTGCATGCACAAGGCAAACCCAGAGTTACTTATGGCCACTTAACACAAAGTGTTGGTGAAAGAAAGCGTGTCTTTGGGGCTCGTTGTCTCATTCTGTATCAGGGCGACCCGAGAGATCTTCGCCCCCGGCTCCGTCTCCCCTCTGGAGGACGGAGAACACACTGAGAGCGACTTTCACTGCAAACAAACACATATATCATGGGTTAACAGGCGGAGCACCATATGCAACAGAAACAGAGACGCTGGCTCTGGTTGTTGTGTGAAATAATGTAGAAAAATGCTACTTATAGGAAGACTGAATAATTTCAACAACGGGTGCAATATCAGTATTTATCCAGGGATGGAGGAGGTGCTCAAATATTGTATTGAAGTTTGCATTAAAATATCAAAATACTGCATTAAGCGTTTAGGTCTTGCATTCAAACATAGGTAAAAGTAACGATTATTATCAGCTAAATGTATTCAAACACTCAAAAGTCAAATACTGTAGAAAAATCCCATGTTATATATTGCATTGTTACATTGTTAATGCTGTTGCATCTGTGCATTTTACTGCTGCCGTTAGTCGACTGTCTGCTAGTTTAATCTATTTGTGAGACCTTTTGTTGAGCTCACAACTCTAACTTCTAATGAACCCCGTTAGCTCTGCATTATACGCCAACAAGGTTAGAAACCAAAGTTTATTAGTTCACCATGTATGGTATTTTATAAACGCACATACGTTGTTTAATTTATGTACTGAACTGTATGTTTTTTTTTAAACATTTGTTTTATTTGTCAAATTAATGGAGCCAAAAGTACAATATGTTTGTTCCAAAAGTAGTGAAATTGAAGTATAATGTGGCATATACTAGAATAACTTAAGGAAAGTACCTAATTAGGTGCCACCAATTTATCGAGCTGGTACTTTTGAATATTAAAAAGCATATGAGTTAATTTATCAAAAATTAATAGTAAAACATTTTTTATTTTGATCTCTTTTTGCTTTAGAAAGTGTCTAGTATTCTTTCACATGGTCAGAATTTAGAAATATTTTGCCCACCCACTGCTTTGTCTATTGTTAAAGAAGTGAAACTCAAAGGACATGATGACACGTAAAACTGCGTTGTTCTTTGTGTGGCTGCAACAAAAAGCCGCACCAGTGTTCAGTTTATGAAAGCTGTATTTTGGGTGGGATTGCATGTTGTGACCATAAAATGTCATCAGCCAGCAGCCTCAGTCCCACCAGGCAGTCTCCCCTCTCCTCCCTCCTCTCGCCCTGGGCTCTGGCCACACTAGCTGGCACCCTCCCCCCCCCTCCCATCGCCTCTCTTTTCCTCTTTCACCAGGGTGCAGTGACCCACCCTCCCCTCCCCCTCGCTGTCACCCCGGGGCGTCGAGCTTCCATAGTGTCAGTGCCGAGGCCTCAGTGTTGACAAAGCAAGCGCTCCTTCAGAAGAAACACATCAAACCCCGTCCCTGTTAGAGAGCTCAGTGCACAACAAAAGGACAGGGACTCCAGTCTGAGTCTCGGGCCGTTACTAGTCCCAACAACATGGGTGAAGACGGGAGAAAAAAAGGCCCTTGAGGACGCCAAACACAAGCTCAAACCGTTCAAGACGTGCTCCGTGTTTCCTGTCGACAGTGTTGTGATGGATGATTTTTCATGTAAAGCATAAGTCAAGGCTGGCGGTTGATGCCACCGTGACACATGCACTCTAATGAGGACTGTGGGTTCTCCGGTGCCAGGGACTTCCCCCCCGAGCCACGCTATGTGATGCATACCAGATGTGATTGGAGGCATCACACAGTTCACGTTGTTACTGCTTAAGCAAATAGTCGCAGCAACAAAAAGCAAAAAAGGCCATTTTCCCCCCTCTGTTCACACATTCAAAGCATGATGCTGGATATGTGTAAGACTGGTTTCAGCCAGAAGCACAATAACACATTTCAGAGGCTTTTTGAAGGGTTTCACAGAGTATTGCGCTTAGATTAAGAGGCTGTTAGGAGAAGGATTTGACAACGGACACAAAACGAAGCCATAGTATCACCTCTCTCTCAAACCCCCCCGATAAAGATACGCTTATGTTCTGGGAATATTTTTGAAAGTTCTCCTTACATTTAAACATTATACTTCTTTGGCCCACAACATTTGGTTGCGATCTTCCTCCAAACATGTAAAAGGCCTCTTTTATCTGAAGGCCTACTTGCCAGGTGCTGAGCTCTCACTTACTGCGTGTATATTCTGTGATTAGAGCCTCAGACCACAGGATGGCAGCAGAAGAGACTCTTTAACCAAATCTCAGCTACTGATACAGATGTTGATGATCCGTCAGAGTGGAAAGGAGATGTAAAGATTGGACTTTTTTAAAGGTTGTTCTTAATCAGAATTTACGTCTATAGCTGGGAAATTAGCTAATAAATTATATCTGTTTCAGTCAGAACTCAGCATTTAATTAAAGGTCCCATGTCATGGCCATTTCCACTGATCATAATTCCATTGTTGAGGTCTACTAGAATAGATTTAAATTGTGCAATTTTCCAAATTCTCATACAGCATCTCTGTGTAGTATGTGTATTCACCAGGTATTCACTCTCTGTCCTAAACGGCTTGTTGGAGCTCCCCCCCCCCCCCCCCCCCCCTCCCTGTGAGCCCAGTGTGCTCATTGGTCGGAACGTTGCGAGGCTGCTGCTGCGAGGAGCGGACAGGTTTCCGGGTCGGCGGAACACTCACCCTGAGCACACACAAACACTCACAGATGAAGTAAAAACAATAAGTGTGGCTTGATATTGAGTAAGAAAAATATGACGCTGTGAGAATGGGTCTGTGGAGAGCATTTCTCCGCAATCCCAACTCGTCTATTACCTACGAAGGAGCTCCATGCAAGTCAATGGGGACTCTCTGGCCGTTTCTCAATCTCGAGGAAACTGGCTTCCAAGCCAATATTTCAAGGATGCTACGTCATCGAGTGCCGCCGAAGGACTGTTCCAATATCCAGCATACTTGGAATTCCACCGAGGCCGCGTGCTTGGTTTGGGGGTAATTTCGAGGCTGCACATGGGTAGACTTCGCGTCCTTAAAATCCCCACAATGCTTTGCGCACGGACCAATTTCCCCAAATCTGTGACGGAAAATGTAAGGCGGGGCCTCTCATATGACGCACACCTGCACACTTGCTAGCCTGTTCCGCTCTTCGTTTTCCGAATGCCAGGAAGGATTCTTGCCTAGCTTCTGAAGCAAGTGACTCGGAAGACATGTGCTACCAAGCAAGCATCCTCGCGATTGAGAAACGGCCCCTGTTAGTTAGCCAAGGGGTCCTGGTGTGTGAGGTGCTCCGTGAATTGGTCATTTGTTGTTGATTTGGGTGTTCACACGTCACAGAACCCAGGAAGCAAACAATGGAAAAAGAGAAATCTCCAACGAGGCGTTCTGGGGCAGCATAGACAGGTCTTTTCTGTGTTAGAGTTTTACTCCCTACAGGGTGTACTTTGAGGGGTTTTGACTCTGCAGACCGTTTACATGCAGAAAAAGCTTCATAACACACAAGGGGACGGGTAATAACCAGAGAAGCATGACATGGGACCTTGGAGAGTTAAGATGTAACTCAAAACTGATTATTTGACCCCCTCTTTACCTCTTTAATACATATATAGGGGGAAAACATCTTAAAATACAAATAGACATACTTATATATTTACTCACGCCAAAGTAGCAATGCCAAATTATAGAAATAATAGCAGTTAATTGATCTCTAACGGTACATCTACACTACAGGCATCAAAAAATGCTTTCAACGCTTCGCCCATTCACTTGAATGGGGTGACGTAGGAGATTTTGAATCTTCGCCGAACTGCATTGTGGGGAGCATGGCATGGCTTTGCAAGCATCACGAGCATCTATCGGCATCAAAAGTTGAACATTGTTCAACTTTTGAGGCTTGATGCTTGGCATCAGCCAATCAAATCCCGTTTATGCAATTCCCGCCAGTACAAGCGCAAGCCAATCAAACCGCGTGTATGCTGATACCGCAGGTCTTGACTATTTTCCATATGTCATAAAATGGAGGATAAATTAATCATTGCCGTGGCAAGTGTCCCAGTACTGTATGACTGTACTCTGTTCACATACCGGGACCTAAACCGGAGGAACCAGGCATGGCGGGAGGTGGCAGAGACAGTTGGTGAAACTGGTAGGTTTTCAACTCTTTGGGGAGTTTATATCCAGTTTACTTCTTTTTAACATTGAATGGACAGCTAGTAATGTAGCATAACATATAATATATATTAATATAATAATAAAATAATAATATATATAATATATATATAATATAATAAGTATAAGCAAAATATATAACATAACGTATAATACATGCACAGCTATCAAGCATAGACAGTATATTTAGCCAGCATGTAGCATAAAAATAGCATTCATTATTGGAGGAATAATTTAGTAAATTCAAGAAATTAACTTATTTATTAACTTTATTATTTTATTTCATTTTATTAGAGGATGTGTGCAAAAAGAGATGGAAGACTCTGAGGGACAGGTTCCGCAAGGAGAAGAATATGGAGAAGGAGGCAAAAAGAAGCGGGGCAGGGTCTGCAGGGTGGTACAAACCCTGGCGTTTCATGGCAGTGATGGGGTTTTTAACCCCATTCATCATAGACCGTGCGACGTCCAGCAATGTCCCCCGGCAGACCCTGCCTCCATCCACCCTGGTGGAAGAGGAAGAGAGCCAGGTAGAGAGTGAGCCAGCCAGCCAGTCCACCAGCCAGTCCACCAGCCAGTCCACCAGCCAGTCCACCAGTCAGCCCACCAGTCAGCCAGCAGCAGCCAGCCAGGAGGAGAATGCTGAGGTCCGGGGCAAAAAACGGGGGAGGGAGAGGGAGATGTCCTCGTTTGAACGAAGTCTGCTGTCTGCTGTCAGCAATTACCCAGCAATTGCCCAGCCAACCCCACCAGTGGTGGAGGAGGACGAGGACTTGCAGTTCTTTAAGAGCCTCTTGCCCACCATGAGGCTGATGACAAGGGGACAGAGGGCAAGAGTCCGCCTCGGGATACACCAGCTAATTTTTGAGGTGGATCAGGACAATTTATAATTAAAAATTTTTTTCACACATACTGATCCACATTACATTTTTTTACACTCATCACACACACTTCACTCACAACATTACCAAATAAAACATTAAAGTATGTTATGACTATACTGTTTCTTCACTTGTTCATGTGGTTTGTCAGTTGCAACATACCAGAAGCTTCATGTATGTCGGTATATATATGTATATATATATATATGTGCTTTCTTCTGTAATTTTTCTTGTGAAAACCTATTGAAATTATGAGTGGTTTATCAGTAAAAACAGGGCTGAAAGAAAAAGGTTGTTAGTCATCTCATAATATAATAATATCAATTCAAGAAACATGTTTATTAGGAATGTTTGATTTTAAAATGGCTCATTTGGAATATTTGCTCTTTAAAGAAAATGGGTAGCTCTTAAAAGAGCTTTTGGTTTGGAGGAGCCATGGTGACCCTACACAACTTTATGCTGCCATGACACTACACCCTCCTCATTCAAATAGGAGCAGAAGGTCTCCCGCAGTTGGATGGATCGGCGTGTGGCGTTGTTTGAGCCCATCCTAGGTGCATCGCGCAGGGTTGGAGCGTCATCACTCGACTCTGCGACTACAGGGACGACAGGTGTGCGTGATGGCTTTCCTATTGTCTTCCTGCGGAGGAAGTTGTGCAACACACAGGTGGCCTTCACACACAACTCTGTTACCTCCGGGCTGGTGTTGATGACACGCCGGAACATTCTCCACTGTGATGCAAGGACGCCAAACGCACATTCAACAACCAACCTGGCCCGGCTGAGGCGGTAATTGAACAGCCTCCTTTCACGCGTGAGCTGACGTCCAGGGAATGGACGCAGCAGGTTGTCCAGCAGCGGAAAAGCCTCATCCCCAACAAACACATGGGGAAGAAGGCCCAGCCGCTCTGCTCCTGGGATGACGCTGTCAGCTGGTAGCTGCAGACTGCCATCTCGGAGGCCCTCTCCAAAAGCGGAATTTCGCAGGCTCCCACCGTCGCTGCTCCTTCCAAAACCTCCGACATCCACTACCGTGAAGAGGTACTGGGCATCCACGACAGCCAGCAGTACCAAGGAGTGGGAGGACTTGTAGTTGAAGTAGAGGGACCCAGAATTTGCCGGAGCCTGGATCACCACGTGCTTCCCATCAATGGCACCAACGCAATTCGGAAAGTTCCAGCGCTCCTGGAACCCAGCAGCGATGGCTCTCCAGTCCTCCGTCTGTGGTACTGGCATGGTCTCCTCAACCAGCGCGGTCCAGATGGCACTCGCAACCTCCTTCACGATGACAGCCACTGTTGCATGCCCGACCCGATAGCTGAATGCTATGGTCCTGTACGAGTCACCGGTTGCCAGGTACCTGAGAAAAAAGTAATATACATGATTAAAAAAAAAAAATGTCACACACACACACACACACACACACACACACACACACACACACACACACACAATACTGTGTTTACCTAGCTATCTTAATTAATGTCATTCATCTGAACTAAATCACAGACTTCATTCATAATTCATCCATTGCATGCATTCTCTCTCTTTATATACAGAGTCATATTAAAGAAGTAGAAATACACAAAACGTACCGTAGGCAGATGGCGAGTCGCTCGGCGGGTCGGATTGACAAACGCATACGGGTGTCTGCCTTTGCAATCAGTGGACCCACTTTCCCGAGCAACTCGTTGAACACGTCTTTGCTCATCCTGAAGTACTGCTGAAACAGTACACCATCCAGGCGGAGCTCTTGGACAAGAACGTGGTATTCCCCCCGTTGCAGACGTTTTCTGAGTATCGGATGTACCCAACAGCGACGCACAATACGTGGCCTCCTGCGAGACATTGCATAAACCAACGCTACCCTTCCTACAAAACCGGCATCCATTTTGGCAATAGTGGAGAAGAAGAGGGCTTTTTTTTCGCTTTGTATGCCGGGGGCGGGCGGGAGATTCCTGATTGGCTGTTGGTCGCTTTGGGCGCGAGAAATCGCCAAGCTTCAGACACGCCCAGCTTCAAGATTTTTTGATGCCTGTAGTGTAGATGTACCGTAAGTGTGAAGGTGAAACATATTCAATGCAGGAAATGGCCCTTGTGTTATAATATATAATATCACTGGATTATTAATAAGGAGCTAATTGTATTTTATGAAATGCTTTATATTTTATGAGCTGATTTTGTGTGTTTTTCATTTAATTTCAAACCTTTATTTAACCAGATTGGTCCCATTGAGATCATAGATCTCTTTTTCAAGGCAGACCTGCAGCATATAGGTTCCACATGAAACATAAAACAATAAAGGACATCATACACTATATTTACAGGATACATTTACATAGTTATAGACATTTACAAGTGCCCATAGATCAACGAGCATTTCAGTGTTGCTGCAGATGTCAGATAAATGTAGCTTTTAGAAAAAAAAGTACTTTATAACTCTCTTTTAGTCGGGTAGAAGTATACAGCAGCATGAACGGTTTAGTAAAAAGCACAAACGAAGCCAACAAAACCTCAAATTTGTACAGACTTGAGTAAATGTACTTTCCACTACACCGCTATGCAATAACTCTGCAATGGTTGAATTATAGTTATATGTATAATTCGAGCATTGATATATAGTTATAGTATCGACCTACAAGTCTACTGTGATGGGGGTTCATTTATGTATCAGATGATGTTCAAAGAGATAGTTTGACAGCAGCAGGGTCATTGCAGTTTTACTTGTAAAGTGATTCATAACAGCAACTCTCAAAGTACACAGAAAGTACACACTCTCTTAGTGCTCAGCTTTTTCTGAAACTTAATTGCCGGCATTAAGCACTTGAGGGAGTCTGCAGTGTGCTTGTTAGGTGTTTGTGTGCATCACAACCCCACACGGTCTATTAATAAACCCACACCCCCCTCTCCCTCTCTCTCTGTGTCTCGATCTGTCTCTGAAATAACGAACAATAAGTGTCGCTGCTGCTGCACCTCAGACACACAGCAACATCAAGCAGAATGTCAGATGGCTGGAAGAAGGCAGCGATTGACAGTGGGCTCCAGCAGGCATGCAGATTACCAAAAGCAAGTTCTCAATGTTCTTTTGCAACTTTCTCCACACGCCAGAGGGCAAAGCAGGAGTGTTGATCTGATTTGAAATGCTTGAAAGAGACTCTTGCAAATGCCCCGCATTTAGAAGGGAAGATGTGACTGTACGCAGAGTGGGCTGTTTTCACCTCGGTGCAGAAGTACAGTGTGAAGGTGACCTGGGACACGTGGATTACAGAAACACAGCGTCGGCTTTTATGTAAATCACTTCAAAAGTGAGATTTTGAGAACAAAAAAACATGATTGTTGAAAAGAATTTGATTAGAATACAAGAAATTCATATTTTAGTTAAAGGTCACCGATTATGCAAAATCCACTTCTTCCTGTCTCTTCTTCATCAACATGTGTCCCCTCTTCTTCATGTCTCTTCTACATCAACATGTGTCCCCTCTTCTCCATGTCTCTTCTACATCAACATGTGTCCCCTCTTCTTCATGTCTCTTCTACATCAACATGTGTCCCCTCTTCTTCATGTCTCTTCTACATCAACATGTGTCCCCTCTTCTTCATGTCTCTTCTACATCAACATGTGTCCCCTCTTCTCCATGTCTCTTCTACATCAACATGTGTCCCCTCTTCTCCATGTCTCTTCTACATCAGCATGTGTCCCCTCTTCTTCATGTCTCTTCTCCATCAACCTGTTTCCCCTCATCTTCATGTCTCTTCTACATCAACATGTGTCCCCTCTTCTTCATGTCTCTTCTACATCAACATGTGTCCCCTCTTCTCCATGTCTCTTCTACATCAACATGTGTCCCCTCTTCTTCATGCCTCTTCTACATCAACATGTGTCCCCTCTTCTTCATGTCTCTTCTCCATCAACCTGTTTCCCCTCATCTTCATGTCTCTTCTACATCAGCATGTGTCCCCTCTTCTCCATGTCTCTTCTACATCAACATGTGTCCCCTCTTCTTCATGTCTCTTCTACATCAACATGTGTCCCCTCTTCTCCATGTCTCTTCTACATCAACATGTGTCCCCTCTTCTCCATGTCTCTTCTACATCAGCATGTGTCCCCTCTTCTTCATGTCTCTTCTCCATCAACATGTGTCCCCTCTTCTTCATGTCTCTTCTACATCAACATGTGTCCCCTCTTCTCCATGTCTCTTCTACATCAACATGTGTCCCCTCTTCTTCATGTCTCTTCTCCATCAACATGTGTCCCCTCTTCTCCATGTCTCTTCTACATCAACATGTGTCCCCTCTTCTCCATGTCTCTTCTACATCAGCATGTGTCCCCTCTTCTTCATGTCTCTTCTCCATCAACATGTGTCCCCTCTTCTTCATGTCTCTTCTACATCAACATGTGTCCCCTCTTCTCCATGTCTCTTCTACATCAACATGTGTCCCCTCTTCTTCATGTCTCTTCTACATCAACATGTGTCCCCTCTTCTTCATGTCTCTTCTACATCAACATGTGTCCCCTCTTCTCCATGTCTCTTCTACATCAACATGTGTCCCCTCTTCTTCATGTCTCTTCTACATCAATATGTGTCCCCTCTTCTCCATGTCTCTTCTACATCAACATGTGTCCCCTCTTCTTCATGTCTCTTCTACATCAACATGTGTCCCCTCTTCTCCATGTCTCTTCTACATCAACATGTGTCCCCTCTTCTTCATGCCTCTTCTACATCAACATGTGTCCCCTCTTCTTCATGTCTCTTCTACATCAATATGTGTCCCCTCTTCTTCATGCCTCTTCTACATCAACATGTGTCCCCTCTTCTTCATGCCTCTTCTACATCAACATGTGTCCCCTCTTCTTCATGTCTCTTCTACATCAACATGTGTCCCCTCTTCTTCATGCCTCTTCTACATCAACATGTGTCCCCTCTTCTTCATGTCTCTTCTACATCAATATGTGTCCCCTCTTCTTCATGTCTCTTCTCCATCAACATGTGTCCCCTCTTCGCCATGTCTCTTCTACATCAACATGTGTCCCCTCTTCTCCATGTCTCTTCTACATCAACATGTGTCCCCTCTTCTTCATGTCTCTTCTACATCAACATGTGTCCCCTCTTCTTCCTGTCTCTTCTCCATCAACATGTGTCCCCTCTTCTTCATGTCTCTTCTACATCAACATGTGTCCCCTCTTCTCCATGTCTCTTCTACATCAACATGTGTCCCCTCTTCTTCATGTCTCTTCTACATCAACATGTGTCCCCTCTTCTCCATGTCTCTTCTACATCAACATGTGTCCCCTCTTCTTCATGTCTCTTCTACATCAACATGTGTCCCCTCTTCTTCATGTCTCTTCTACATCAACATGTGTCCCCTCTTCTCCATGTCTCTTCTACATCAACATGTGTCCCCTCTTCTTCATGTCTCTTCTCCATCAACATGTGTCCCCTCTTCTCCATGTCTCTTCTACATCACCATGTGTCCCCTCTTCTTCATGTCTCTTCTACATCAACATGTGTCCCCTCTTCTTCATGTCTCTTCTCCATCAACATGTGTCCCCTCTTCTCCATGTCTCTTCTACATCACCATGTGTCCCCTCTTCTTCATGTCTCTTCTACATCAACATGTGTCCCCTCTGTGTGAAGAGACTCTGAAAGTTTCAGGAACAAAGATTCTCTCTCTTTTTGATCCATTTCTATAAAAACCTGTCTGAAAATGAGCTGATCAGATTTTGGCCACTTTATGATGTCATAACGATGTTTTGTCTTGTGTAACCATTAGCCAATCAGCAACCAAGGTTTTGTTTATGCAGTGCTTTTAGTAAATGCTGTAAAGGTTTTGTCAAGTTGGTGAATATTTTTTAAATGGTGCGAATGTGTTATCAAGATGTTTCTACATTTCCTTGTCTTAATATTTTTTCTGTTAAAGGATTTTTTGGGGGGAGTTTTTACTTATCCAGTATACTGTACGTCTTAAGGAGAATAGCAAGACCATAAGCCATTCTTGATTTAGGTCCACACACGTATCAAACACATTTACACACTATATAGCCTCATCATTTCATCTAATCATATTTCAGGCATGTAATTCTGAAATGGGACACTACGCATCACAAGTACTTTGACTTCCATAACAACACTTACCATCAAAACTACTTTATTAGCAGAACTCATATGAGTGCTTCTACTCTAAAAATAACAGATCTGAGTACTTCTTCCACCCCTGTATGCAGCACAGACTGTAAATCCCCCTGAGGCAAATATGTGATTCAGGGCTGTATAAATAACATTGACTTGACATTTAGGGCCACTAACAAGCACCGGTAAATACATGCTTTTTAGGGACCACATGGAAACTAAACCTATAACCCCGGACATAAACAGCTCGACCTTTCTGCATGAGTGCATCCATAAAAACAGTGATCATTCACAGTGTTGCTGCTAACCAGCAGATGGTACTATGTCCTCACTTCCTGTTATCTAGCATTATTATGTGTACATGGAAAAAGCAGCATTTATTGATTCCTCAATGTAGGACCCTGCATGGCCTTCTGTATTTCCACACAACACAAAAACACACATTTAGTTACAAACCACTGAATTTAGATCTAATTAAGTGTTGGATTGTGTTTTTAATAAATGCAGCAATTGGACTATGATTGACATATGTAAGTGAGGTTACATTTTTGAGTATTTCTCAGTAGAACGTAATATAAGTACAGGGCCGTACAGAGTTGTATAGCATTGTGTATTACTTCAAACGTTATACATTACAGGGGCCATATCATGCTCATTTACAGGTTCATATCAGTATGTAGTGTCTCTACTTTAAAGAGTTCTCTCCTGCTGATGTTCAGGTGTATATCAGTATGTAGTGTCTCTACTTTAAAGAGTCCTCTCCTGCTGATGTTCAGGTGTATATCAGTATGTAGTTTCTCTACTTTAAAGAGTCCTCTCCTGCTGATGTTCAGGTGTATATCAGTATGTAGTGTCTCTACTTTAAAGAGTCCTCTCCTGCTGATGTTCAGGTGTATATCAGTATGTAGTGACTCTACTTTAAAGAGTCCTCTCCTGCTGATATTCAGGTGTATATCAGTATGTAGTGTCTCTACTTTAAAGAGTCCTCTCCTGCTGATGTTCAGGTGTATATCAGTATGTAGTGTCTCCACTTTAAAGAGTCCTCTCCTGCTGATATTCAGGTGTATATCAGTATGTAGTGTCTCAACTTTAAAGAGTCCTCTCCTGCTGATGTCCAGGTGTATATCAGTATGTAGTGTCTTTACTTTAAAGAGTCCTCTCCTGCTGATGTTCAGGTGTATATCAGTATGTAGTGACTCTACTTTAAAGAGTCCTCTCCTGCTGATATTCAGGTGTATATCAGTATGTAGTGTCTCTACTTTAAAGAGTCCTCTCCTGCTGATGTTCAGGTGTACATCAGTATGTAGTGTCTCCACTTTAAAGAGTCCTCTCCTGCTGATATTCAGGTGTATATCAGTATGTAGTGTCTCAACTTTAAAGAGTCCTCTCCTGCTGATGTCCAGGTGTATATCAGTATGTAGTGTCTTTACTTTAAAGAGTCCTCTCCTGCTGATGTTCAGGTGTATATCAGTATGTAGTGTCTCTACTGGGACATGTCTCCATGCTTTAATGTGGAAAAAGCTCTTAATTTTTCTTATACTGTCTGTGCTGCAGCACCTCTTTTCACCCTCTGTCTGACACCAGAGCCCAGTCTGCTCTGATAGGTTAGCTGTTGTGATTGGTCAACCGCTTAGAGATGTCCCGCCCCTTAGCCTATCACGTACAATGTGTTGGGTTGCTAGCCATAACACACTATAGGGAAGGGAATTGTTTTTAATGTGTTAGTGTAAGGACAAAGTATCTTAGAGAAAGGAATAATATTGTCCTCCTTTGAGCCACTTTATGAAACCCCACTATTAGCACCTGCTTTTGAACCTACAGGCAAAGTTATTACTCTTCTAAGGTCATGCATTAATTCATACCCTTCATTTACATAATGCTGTCTGAAGGACAGTTGTTCCTTTCATCTACGCAGTTTAATCTTTCTTTTTGCTGCTTATTCATTTTACCTAAAAATTAAGCAAACATCTATATGGATTTGACTTTAAGAAAGGCAAACATTACAATTTTGGGGAAATTAGGTTGAACAATCCTTTAATGAATGCCAGGTTAGAGCGGTTATCTCAAGGAGACAAACACATCAATAATCTCATTACTTGGGTCAAATATTACAACCGTCTGCATTTTCTTTCTCCACTGAAAAGCAATGTTTTTGACTCATGGTGACGTTTTTGTTTCAGTTATAGAGGGAACACTACTTCCTCTCCTTCCACCTGCTCCTGCTGGTCAGAAGAACAAATGTTTCGATCTGTTGTGAAATCTCAAAGCCGAATGCAAATCCTGAAGATGACCTACTTCTTCCCTTCGACATAGACACTCCGCTAAAATCCATAAATTAAGGAAATTAACTGATGGGGCCCGGGGCCACTTTGTAAGCTATTTAAATCTTTAAATTTACAACATCCCTGCATACTTCATGTAATTGAACTAACTCGGGGCTTGTTTCCTTTAATGAGAAAAAAAATCCAGTTCCCCCTGCAGTTCGTACCTCTGGAAACAACAAATCTGTGCCGCGAGGGATGATGGGATCGCTCTGAGGCGCGGAGTCTTTCTAATTACAAAGACTTGAACCGCTTCAAGGAGAGACGCTTTCACACTCCCACTATGCTGCTGCGAAACCACCAGTATCACTACTTTATTTTATATCAGAATTATTGACATTTTAGATGTAGGAAGGTACCGTAACTTCTAGTATTGAGGAGTAACGGATTACATGTAACGGAATAATCAGGATGCAATAAGAGTTAGCTGTTTTCTCTTTACAGTTAAACGAAAAATATGTAATCAGATTAGTGTTACATTTTTTAAGTGGGGGTAACTAGCAGGATTACAATATTAAAAAAACATTTAAGAACGACATATAAGCACTGGGTTAATTTAAAAATGTAACCTATAAAGAAAATGCATTAACCTAATCTGAGTATCACAATATAACGTAATTTAACCTGATTAGGCCTACTTATAGATGACCTCAATATCAAATGCAAATAAACACAAGAGAAATACATATCAAAAGTATGCTTCAGTGTTTTATTAGAAAAACTACAGGACAATGTCACCTTAGAAATGAAGAAATCAAGATATTTAGGTTAAAAATATATTTTATTTATAGGAAAACCTGCCTTACTCATTACGTAATCCTGTTAAATGTAATCCGTTACTCCACAAGCCTCATGACAACACTTAACTTATTTTTCTTTATATAACGTATTTTAATTCAATATATGTGGACATGTCATTTATTAAACAAAAGATTGTGTTGTGTATTCAAATGATGTATTAAACTAAAATAATATCGCTAAAATGTATTGGTGTTTAATATTAAAAGTAATCCAATGGTCACGAAAGTAATCAGGTTACTTTATTGAGATACTTAAAATGAGTTAGATTACATGATTTCACAGGTAACTAAATGTACATGTTTAAATTAACCTCCATATGATCCATCCTTATGATTAATAGTATATTATTGGAGTATTATGGTAACAGAAAATAAAAGACCATTTAAAATGCCACAGGATCAATAAGATATCATATGTTTCGTCTTTAAACAATAGAGACCTCTCCCAAAAAGTTAAACTACATTTTCTGTGGACCAATAACAAGTTCCTACACTGGTTGGCGCCAAATATCAAGAAACGAGCCTCCCACCTCTCAGGATGCTGGTAGAGTAATTACTGGGCTCAATGTTGCATCAATTATTCACAGTTATTTACCCGCAAATAAACACACATTCAAATAAATAAATAATGCTCTCCTTGGTGTGAGCACCTGCTTGTCTCCCTCTTTATCCTTCACCAAATTTGGCACATCACTTTTACGCGCTTCATCATCACCTGCATGGTGTCTTTATATGTTTAAAAAATAACAATTGTCATCCAGCGTCTTATTTTCCCAACAAAAAAAAAAGTCTGGAGGCTGACTGCTTTCATTTGAGAGTGAAGGAAGGGCGGGGGTTGTTCTGGGCAATATCTCCATCTAAGCCCTGCGCTATAATTGAAATGGCGCATTTGGCTGCAGGCAGGTTGTGAGGGCGCTTTCTGCAGCAGCATGCATGTCCATAGACGTCATTTGATTTTAACGGCCTGCAGGAAATTTGGTGTTACAACTCCAGACATTAAGGCGAGAGAGGGAGAGAGGGAGAGACAGAGGGGGGAAATCACCGCGTGAAAGATATTGGTTCAAGGATATCTTTTCATTTTCAACATATTTTTCCTACTGGGACTTTATCAACAAGTTACTGCGCCTTTTATTGCATGCTGCCTGAGTGAAGGACTATGGCTTTAAACTTTAGATCCAGGCTGGAGATGGAGATGGAAATGTATGCCTACTAGCTGGAACTGCCTGGGGAACTATTACATCAGACGAAATGACAATGATTAAAATCTGCTTTTTGCTGCTCTAAATCCATTGAGCGACAGTTGCCTGTTAGGTTTCCAACCCCCTACAACTTCACACCGTTAAGGGAACCCGTCTACTTTAGCTGGGGTAAAAATTAGACAAGTTATTATATCTTTGCAGTCATAATTTCGGGAATAAGGAGGGGGTATATCACGTTTTTTCTTCCTTGAGAGAATTGCCTGGGCGAGAGAGTGGAGTTGAGCTAATTGTAGCCTAATCCCTGGCCCAGAGGCACTTGGGCTGCCCGGAGCAAGATCTTTCTTTTTCAGCTCTGCTCTGTTATTTAGAGACGGATTATTGGCTTTCTTCTTCTCATAACAAACCACAGGGGCAGTTTCATTTAGGCAACAAAAAGCAAGAACAAGAAGAAGCCGAAAAAACGAAGCAGGAATCCAACAAGAGCGCACAATTTTACGCGTATCCAAAATAAGAGCACAGAAGAGGAAGGAGATCATCTCATCTATGTACAAGGTAAGGATGCTTCCTGTGCGCTTTGGTACAAAGAAGCTCGCTGAGGACAGGTCGAGCCAGCCTTGCAATAAGACCCTTTAAAGCCACAGAGACTCTTTCGCAAAAGCAGTCCAGCCCGGCCACAGCCTGTAGTGTGTTTTTAGAAGGCAGCTTTGTGTTGGGATACACAGCAAACACTTGGCTTTACGGTGCGGCAGCGTAGAGGTTCGTGCCGGAGCTGGATGCTGGTGTAAGTGTACCACAGACTCGAGGGCATTTGGAGAAAAATATTTGAGATTTTCCGGGGTTTTACGCGGACAGGAGCTGGGACTGACCGCCGGCACGGATTTCCTCTGGATTCCCTACGATGTTTGAAACGGTATGGTGAACATTTTTTCACATAATCTGATGTGTTTACGCACAGTGCAGCCTGTCGAATAGTCGAACCGGTGCTAATGAGCAACGTGGAAACTAGAGGGGTTTACCTTCCTCTTTTCCCTTTCTTTCTCGCAGTTTTTATCCAGCGCCTGATGAATCACACGTGTCAGGATCCTGATTTTAATTGTACAGCATGGAATAAGACGCCATGTTGAGCATTGGTCGAATTAAAGGCAGAGCACATCGTGTGGAGTGGGATGTTGTACCGGGTTGTTCCCCATTCTAACATTTCCGTGTGCGTAGTATTTCTATCGTGTACGCAGAGGATTTTAATATTATTTGGATGTCTAAAGGATGGAATTGGCTACAACACTTTATGAGGGTCAGTGGAAGGAGGCAGGGGAAACTTGATGCTTTTACGGTGTTTTGTGGAGGAATGTGTCATGTATGGTGTGTGTGATTGTGTAGGGGGAGATAGAGATTGATTTGATGAGACAGATGTTGAATGAAATTATGATTATTTCGGAGCTTTATATGCATTTTTCTCTTTTTTTGTTCCGATTATATTATGCATGTATTGTTGAATTGGTAAGGAGTGAAGGAGGGGGGATACCGGTGTTGGGACCCCAAACTTCTTCAGTCTTTACAAGTTTTTTCCTCTTTTTCCTGGGATTTGAAATGTAATCCCGTCCTACTGTAATCGTATTAAATGAACATGATACTGCTGTAAACCAGGCAACACCCTGAGAAAAAAAGGAAAACCCTCCTGTCTCGTTTTTTGCCCAGCGGCGTTTGTGCTCTCGGAGCCGAGGGGCTGATCTGGCCTTTCACACCGGCCTCTGGTTTATCATATAAGGCAGGACAAACAGCCCATAATATGCAACCACACTTACTGATCAACTCTGCTGATTTACTGGAGGGTGAAATCCTATTACCCCAATCTGTTGTGTAGTTGCACAGTGGAGCTCAAAGTAATATTCAAAGTTTGGTTGTGTGTTGCGTCAGGAAAGGTCTGTATTTCAGACCAAAGCGCCTGCAGGGGAACGGATGAGTAATGATAACACAATGTGACCTTTAGTCACTGATCGTTAGGGAAACTTAAAGTAAGAAAGATCCTATCCTCTCCTGTTGTGTGTTTTACACTTTGTAGGCACTAAAATGCGTCCACGTTAATGTTGGAAAACAAAACGCTCTGCTAAATTGGACCCAAATGCATCCATTGCTTTTCCAGAACCATATATCGAAGTCTTTAAAGAAGATAGATTTCATCAAACATTTCGGCAGCTAATCAAACCCAGCTGCTGACCTCAGCGTGCACCATATCTCAAATCAGTTCCCCAAAGCTGGAGCACTTAGATTACCACGAGGTCATATTATATGGCACAAAATGTGATCTTTCTGACATTTTGTCAACTCGTTTATGGAGAGAAATGCTTCATGATTGGGCCTGTTACTGTAGACAGTAAAGTGGTGCTTTTGGCGCGTTTTTCCCGCGTGTTCGACTATCTATTATTGGTGAAAGAAGTCAAGTGACAAAACAAGCCATCACCTCTTTTGTTTTTGAATGTACGTGTGCAAAGAGGAAGAAGAAAAGTTACCCCCCCCCCCCTCATCTCCCACCCCCGTCGTGTTTTCTGGCTCTCAGATTGGTGGTTTGGTGTCTGGGTGCATCACGTCTAACACATACGGCGACCTTTAATTAGAATATTGCAGCAGCAGTTTGTTTTATTCCCCTGGAGGCTGACACCTAGCATTCCTCCCTCTCTCTCACTGTCTTTATATCTGTCCATCTCTCTCCCCCTCCTCTCTTTCTCTCTCTCTAATAAGCATCCTCCTATCCTCGCCTCCGGTGCTGCATGAAAAGATGCAAACATACTTAATTAGAGCGGTGGCAATAATTTCCAGGCTAAATATGCGACCAGACAGACATGGAAGTGATCTGATAGCATTCAGAGAGGCTCTGCTCCACGGTGCACCAGCAGCATAGTGTTGTTGTGTGTTTTTTTCCAAATGCTTACCACCACTCCCATGGCTTTTCTGTACACTTGCTTTCAGGAGGGAAGAAGCATGTCTCGGCTGTCTCTGACCCGGTCCCCGGTCTCTCCTCTGGCCTCGCAGGGGATCCCTCTGCCGGCTCAGCTGACCAAATCAAACGCCCCGGTGCACATCGATGTCGGGGGACACATGTACACCAGCAGCCTGGCAACCCTCACCAAGTACCCAGATTCCAGGTAAGACGCGTCTCTCATGCACAGGAAATTAATGTATCTTATGTCACAATATTATGACTTATTGGCATTTTAAAAAAGTGTTTCTTTTTGATTTAAATGTGACATCTTCATTCATGTGAGACTCTAACTTAACTTACTTACTTCAGGTAGGACAGTTTCTCCTATGCATAGGATATTAATGTATCTTATGTCACAATATTATGACTTATTGGCATTTTAAAAAGAGTAGCCTATTGTGATTTAAATGTGAAATCTTCATGAAGTTGAGACTAACTAATTTACTCCATAAGACATGTCTCTCACTGCATTAGTTAAATTAATTATTTCTTATTTATCATCAATTTAAGGATTTATTGGCATATGTTGATTTATTTGAGATGTCTTCTTTAACTTAACTTACTTACTCCAGGCAGGACATACTCTCATACTGAATGCATCAGTTCTCGTTATTCCTTTCCTTATCAGAGTTTTTTTTTAATGTATTGGCTTTTTAAAAAGTGTATATTTTGATTTAAATGTGACATCTTCATTAATTTGAGGCTCTAACTTAACTTACCTACTCCACGCAGGACACACTCTCATACTGAATGCATCAGTTCTTGTAAATAATGTCCTTATTTATCAGAGTTTTTGAGTTATTGTCATTTTAAAGAGTTTATATTGTGATTTAAATGTGACACTTCATGAAGTTCAGACTCGAACTTAACTAATGTACTCCATACGACATGTCTTTCACTAAAAGAGTTTTAGTAATTAATCGTATTTATCGAACATCAATTTAAGGAGTTATTGGCATATGTTGATTTATTTGTGAGAATTGGAGACTCTAACTTAACTTACTTACTGCAGGTCACTCTATGCATTACTTCTAGTGATTACTTTCCCCTGTTTGTCCCAATAATACAATTCATTGGCATTTTAAATGTGAGACCTCCATGCATCTAACTTCACTTACACTAACTAGGTAAGACACGTCTCTGATGTGCATTAGTTTGTTATTAATTCCCTATTTATCTCACATCAATATCATTTGTTATAGCCATTTGAATAGTGTATCTATTGATTTAAATGTGAGATCTTCATGAAATGGGGACAGTCTTTTTACTTTATGATGGGAATCCTTTCCAAATTAAATCTTCAAGTTGATTTGAATTAGTCTATATCTCTATTTAACAGCTTAATTTAGCATTTTAGTCATTAAATCAGTTATTAAATAATTGAACTGGTGTTTTTCTTAATTAGGATTCATTGGATTTATGCTGTTAACAAGTCATTTAGCTGCCTGGCATTAGCACAACTTCACAACTGTAATGTCTTTTCGAACAATTTGGGGAAATGTCTCATTATTTCAAAACTCTCATGGCTCTAAAACGATAAATTTGATTGTTTTTCTTTGTTTTAGTCATGATTATTTTTTAATACACCTCCAGGGCTTTTGTTTTTTTGTCTGCTTTCATTTGCATTTGGAAATTCAGCTGCTGTCAATCTGGCCAGTGCAGATGCTTTCACATGTTTTTAATTGGGATTTTAATGGTGGTGAATTTACATGCAAACATGTCTTCGTGCGCCCCCTATCATAGCCTGTCTATTTGGTCAGTAGATCAGAGTGCTGTGAGGGATCCTTGGAGGGAAACATGACATAAATGTGTGGATCATAAAAGCTTTGACTCTGATCAAATCTACCTCATTTGGGTGTTGAATACAGATTCTCTGACTAATTTAGACCTAGCTTTTGCAACAATAACCTCTTATTTAAAGTCATTATTTATGGTCAAACTTAGAGGTTGATTTCCAGTCACTAGATACAGTAAAGCATGAGGACTTTCATGAGTATATCCCTATGTTTGAAAAGTTGTCTGATTGTGTCTCAAATAGAAACATGGCTGGTGTTTCAGGGAAACTTTGAAACCTCAAGCACTTGCTTTCTATTATCTCAATTTGTATTTGTTTGGACAGGAAGAGAAAGGAACTCCTGCTTTCTGAGGCATCTGATTCTCTCATGATCAGTGTCCATTGTAAGATTTAGTCATCATGATTCCGGTTGTGTAAGAGCTGTTGGTAATCCACCCTCCCACTTCATCACGCTTTTAGCTCCATGCTCAAACAAGGTGACACCAGCGGAGGTAGCTCTGAAAGGAGAAGTAATGATCTCTGTTCTCCGCTGATTTCCATGCTGTACATTTCCTCCTAAAGCTAATGCAGTGTGTCGTTCACTCCATGATACACTCCTCAATTCTGCGTCAGCTGACAGTCCCATGTGGGCCAGCGTAAACATTCACCAGGTTGTTGAAAACCTGCCAAATTGGCTACAGGATCCCCTTAATCCCTTGGTAATATAAATATTAAAGTCTTGATAATCACAGAAGCCGCTGACAGGAAATCCCTTTTGTTCCTGACATCTAACACGAAAAATAAAGCCAATCGCAGACAAGGGTTTATAATTGTTTCTGTTAATAGGGTGGTGTATCCAGGGGCAACAAGACAGCAGTTTTTCTAATGAAAGAATGCTAATGATATTCAGATTTTGGAGTAAAAATTGTGAAATGACACATCTTGTGTAAAACCAGCTCTATTGTTCATGAAAATCGTACATTTTTTTTTTTTTTTTTCGTAATGCTCCGGTGTAAGCTTCACATGTTACAAAGACGTTATTCATATGGGGAGAAGAAGAATAACACAAATGAAGCCGAGAGTCATGTCAGAGCCCCCGAACAGTGTTATCACAGAGAGAGTAAAGACCGGATACCACTGTGAGTGTTTCTCTTTCACACATGCTCCTTTGCCCCCTCTCTCTCTATCTCTTTCTGTTACTTTCTCACTTTGAAACACACACACACACACACACACACACACACACACACACACACACACACACACACACACACACACACACACACACACACACACACACACACACACACACACACACACACACACACACACACACACGCGCATACACTCTCTGTTTCTCTCTCTTCCAGCCTCCTCAGTGTACAGTTGGCCTCAGGGCTCCACTTTCCGTTGGAGCCCGTGGAAGGAGGGGCCCTTTTGTGTGAATTAGGATAATGGCTGACAGCAGAAAGCAAAACAATTACACTGGCAAAGCCGCATAGATATATTTATATATATATATAGAGAGAGGGATATATATATTTATATAGACGCTGCATTCAGTCATGTCCGGTCAAACAGGCAAAACCGGAAACTAAGTAGTGTTAGAACAAGTACTCAGATCCTGTACTTAAATAAAAGTATGCATAGTATGGTCTACAAATACTCCATTACATGAAAAAGTCCTGGTTATGATTAAGTACGATTACAAAAGTATAAGCATCATGATGTACTCAAAGAACCAAAACATATAAATACTCATTAGGACAATGACTCATTTTGGGTTATCAGGTGAAAGTACTCATGGATAAGTTCAGAGTCTTATATTGTTATGTTTATTACATTAACCTGTTATACATGTAACAGCATCTTAGCATTGTAGTTCATGTGGACCACATGTAGACTGTAGATAAGTGAGTGTTAAAATAGTCTAGAGTTGAAGTAGAAAGTAGCATTAAAGGGGCCCTATTGTGCACGTAGTTACAGTAGCTCTTCTGTTGGCTAGCGCTCCAACACATTATACGTGATAGGCTAAGGGGCGGGACATCTCTAAGCAGTTGACCAATCACAACAGAGCCGGCCAGCTAACCAATCAGAGCAGACTGGGCTCTGGTTTCAGACAGAGGGTGAAAAGAGGTGCTGCAGCACAGACAGTATGAGAAAAAAGCTTTTTGAACATTAAAGCATGGAGACATGTCCCAGTAGAGACACTTAAGGGACATGAACATGAGTATAACAGGACCCACTCTTAATGAAAATACTCAACAATAAGTCGAAAATGTACTTAGTTACTTTCCATCAGTGAAACTAACAGAGCAGGGTTAAAGAGTTTAGAGTTGATGATTACTTTTAATAGATTGCCTCCTAAATAATGCAGCATGCCAAGAGAAAGTTAGTCTAGTAAGTAATGTGTGGTTATTCATCTTCTTCTGTGCGGGCCATATTAAGGGACAGGGGTCATGAAACATTGATGCTCTCGCTGCGCCGCTCTCTCAGAGGAAAGTCTCTGTTCAACAGAAGCTGGGGGATTAAAGGGGGAATGTTTCAGAGACGAGGAAAGTATTTTGAAAAGACCACTGGATATTTTTCTCCTTGTAGACGAGTCTTGTTAGTCGACAGATCTGCACGGGCTCCTTTCTCTTTTAGTTACTCTTTCTCCAGTGCTGATGACCATATTTAACACAGCAAACAATATCTCATCTTTTACCGTTAGCATTCACGATATTTCCTTTCAGTTTTACTCCGTTTCACTGTAAGGCCTCAAGTGCTGCTTTTTTAACATGGCACTAACACATCGCTGTGATCTGAAGTAGGGCTGCTCAATTAATCATATTTTAATCGCGATTACGATTATGGCTTGCACCGAAAACAACGTAATCGAAATTAAAAGATTATTTTTTTATTATTACTTTTTTTTTTTTTTTTTTTTTTAAATACTTTTTTTTTTTTTTTTTCAGTTGAATTATACTTAAAGTTCAGGGTAATCAACTGTTAGAAATATGCTGTTCACATTTTTTTCTACAATAAATGGATGTTTTCAAAGTCAATGAATAATCGCATTTAATAATTGCAAATACAATTATTGACCCAAATAATCGAGATTATGATTTTTGCCATAATCGAGCAGCCCTAATCTGAAGTAAAATGAGCTGTTTGGCTTTTAGCTTGAATCACTTAACATTAAATAATAATGAGTTAATTGTAGCTCTTGCGCAGGAACAGTCATTTTATGTAGCTGCAAAATAACCAAGAAAATGTTTTGGCAATCTGCAGACAGACACTATGATAGCTAGCAACACAACTTGTGGGGATAAGAGTCAGTGACGGTTATCAGTGGTTGTGAAATTGAGTTTTCTCAATGCAATCACATCTGGGAATATTGGACAACAAAGCCTTAAATGATTATATGTTCCAAGATAACCATGTAAGACAATTGTTGTTGCTGTTTTTATATTTAATGTAAAAAACCTGGATGAAAATTACACATGAATCTGATTTGATAGTAATCACATATTTAACCACTTTTTTAACATGGCACTAACACATCGCTGTGATCTGAAGTAAAATTAGCTGTTTAGTTTTAATCGCTTAACATTAAATAATAATGAGAGTTAATTGTAGCTCTGGTGCAGGAACAGTAATGTTATGTAGCTGCAAAATAACAGAGACAATATTACACATGAACTGATTTGATTGTAACGAGCCCTAACCACATATTTAGCTAAAGTAAAGTAGTCCTTGTTTTGGAACTTCTTTCGCCTCACCTTTTTTAAAAGAAGCACATTTTCAATCTAGTTTTTAACTTCACACCCGCCTTACTCCAAAGCTACTGTGTGATGTGAGGCAGGACACACTCCCCGGGTGCGTTTGTTTCACTTTGCATGGAGCTGCTTGCTTTTATTAGGCGCCCATTAGCGTCCGTTCCCGTAGAATCAGTGGTACCTGAACGCCCCTCCACCTCCTGACCCCTCTCTGCCCTCACTTTATGTGGGAGATCTGAGCTTTTCCTGTCCTCAATAACCTCCCACACCCTCCCTCCTCTTCCTCACTCTTCCTCTCTGCATATGGAGTTGTGTCTGTATCTTCTCCCACTTCTCTCTCCATCTCTTCTCGTGTTCTGTTTCTCTCTCTGCGTCCTTTCCCTCTCTCTTCTGATTTCTTTGTCTAGTCCCTTTCTTCTTTCTCCTCATCAATCTGCTTTTGTGTGTATCTTAATTTCTCCATGCATGCCTCCCTCCCCCCCCCCCCCCCCCAACACCTTTTTCTCTCTCCCTACCTGTTAAAATGACCCCCCTCCTCCCAACCATCCAATTCAGGGATTTAACTGAAAGGGTAAAAATGAGGAGACCAACAGAGAGCGAGAGTGAAGGGAGTAGAAGAGAGGGAAAGAAAAAGAAAAACAGGCAGCATTTTAATTGCTTTTTAAAAAAGTGGAGATGAAAAACAGAGTTAGCCTGGAGGGGTATGGTGAAATTCTAGCTGGAAGAATTGCAAGACCATATGAGAAAGGAACACCTCGGGCGAAACAGGGAGATGAGTATTGGTTTTTTATAAAGCATTTTGCATCGATTTCCAGAGAGAAAGCGAGCAAGGGAGAAGGATGGAGACGGAGGAAGAGAAAGAAAGAGTGGAAGCGAGGGAGAACCATCTTTGCTTCTTCACAAGTCAAAGAAAAATACATTTGACGTGATAGCTTCAGTGTGTGGAGTCGACACATCGGGGTCAGGAGATACCTGATACAACCATTAGATCCACGCTCACTTTTACAAAGTAAGAGGCTTGTAAATGCAGAGAGATGAGTGGAGCCAGCCCCCGCTGTTTGTTCACGTTCCCACTGCGGCTCCCATGCTCTCCTTCTAATGCGCTTTGACAACAACAGTGCTCAGGCGGTGCTGGGTTCGTTGGCCGGCGCGTTATTGCACATAGCTTTCTTTGTCGTGCAACTTAGTCAGCCGTCGTAGAAGCTGTTACCGTGATTAAGGAGCAGATTACACGGAAGTGATGATAATGACAGCCAGGCGTTCCTCAGCCAGGCGAAGGGAAATGTGTGGAGAGAGGTTACGTGCACCGCAAAGGCATTCCTGGTGAGGGAAATGTTGCATAAAAAGCGAATTCTTTTAACAGATTTAAGCTTTTGGGACACAAATGTAATTCAACAAACCTTCCCCAATATATCAGATGTTAAAACACTGCTTTTAACTATTAAAAAGGTATACTTAGCATAATGGGAATGAAGAAATAGATCGAGTCCAGTCAGTGAAAGAGAGAGGGACCTGCAGGTATACGCTGCAAGAGAACCTCACAAAGACAAGTGGAAATGAATATCTGTCCAAAGGTATCTGGAGGCCAACACGGTGTGATGAAAGTTTAAAGATAACAGCAATTCCTTTCTCTCTTTGCCTTGATGAGCGCCTGTAGCCGACTCTAACCAAACCCTTCATCTTAGGAGGGGAAGGAGTTAACTGAAGGACACCGAGCAGCAACAAGTGTCTCCACAGTCCTGATGATATTTGGAAAATGCACTCAAATAACGAGTGTTTTTTCATTCATTATTAGCTCGGAAAACAATTTTGATGTGGGTTATTTTATCAGATGATTTTTATACTTACTTTATCTTTCAATGTGCTTCTCAGTGAGCCAGACCTATAATATAATAAGACCCTACAGTCCTGATGATATTGAGTGTTTTTAATTCAATAGACTGTTTCTTAATGGTGAGCGCCTGTAGCCAACTCTAACACCCTTCATCTTCGGAGGGGGAGGAGCTAACTGAGACAGCAACAAGTGTCTATATAAGATGCCAAAGTCCTGATAATATTTGGAAAATGCTGTGTTTTTAATTCATTATTAGCTATAGGAAAACCATCTTGATGTGATTCCAGCTTTTATAGGTAGTTTTTTCAGATGCTTTTTATACTTTTTCGTTCAATGGAACAAATAACTACTCAGTCAGCCTGACCTATGATATAATAAGACGCTACAGTCCTTATAATAATATTTGGTAAATGCATACTAGTGTTTTTTATTCAATAGTGTTTCTTAGTGGGAGAACATTATCTACTGTACGTAATGTTATTTTCATTAATCCAGCTTTTACAAATGATTTTGATGTGTTTTCAATATTTTCTTTGCCATCTAATGGAACAAAGAACTGCTCTTGATAAACCTGATCGATACGGATATATACTATGATATATAATGTATAATAAGAGATCATAAAAAAGGAAGAATCAACATATTTTTGTGATGGCATATGATGTAGAGTCCCAATATGTTGATTTTATTTTGTTATGGTGGTCCAATATCACCAAAATATGCATTTGAGTATACATTTAGATTAGATTGAAAACAAACTTAAATACAGGCCACTGCAAGAATAGGTTGTCCTCAAAGACTCATGTACATCCACAGCATTACATAGTGAAATGTATATAAAGGAAACCCAGCATGTGATACCATAACTCTGCATTGAGTACAGTCAGAATGACACACAGTGGAGGTGCAGCTGTTTAAATCCCTTTTTTAAATTCACAAGAGTCAAGAAATGTCTCTCTCCCCTTACATTATTGTGTGGACCTCCACCGTTTCTTACCTCGTTTCATTCCCAGCCCTCTGACAGATGGAATAATAGAGCTGTAATGCTACATTCATGCTATTAATTTCTGTAAGTACAAGCAGCACGCGTGTGTGTTGTTGTAATCTCTCCGCAGAAGGGACACTTCAAACAAGTCTGAAATGGAGGAACTGTGCCTTAAGCCCCTTGTTTCAACCTAGGATGCTAATGCATTTCAAGCTTAGTGCTAATAAAATTGAAAAATAAATGGAGGGTAATTGTTTCATGCATTTGAAGGGAGCTGGCTGACTCTGTTGTGTGTGTGTGTGTGTGTGTGTGTGTGTGTGTGTGTGTGTGTGCGGTTGCCTGCTTGCGTGCATGTGTGTGTATGTCTATTTTCAATTTTCAGAATCAGTCGTCTGTTCAATGGCACGGAGCCCATCGTGTTGGACAGCTTGAAGCAGCACTACTTCATAGATCGGGACGGAGAGATATTCCGCTACATCCTCAGTTTCCTCAGGACCAGCAAACTGCTCCTTCCAGATGACTTCAAGGTAAATACCCGCGCCACAACACACTCCATTGTTTGTCCGCACCATCAGTTTAAACAACGGGGGAACATCAGAACAGTATGTAAAGCCATCTGCCCAGACATGCAGTCGTGTGATGTGAAAACACAAGATCTTCCACGAGATAAGACACCTATTGTGATTTTTATTAATGTTTACAGTGCTCTTGTGGGTTTCGTGTTTTCACAATAGACCTGATACCACAACAGAGATCTGTTTTTATAATCAACTTCCTCCCATTCAACACACCAATTACCTGCAAGCATAAGCAGTCATTAGGAAACTAGTGTTAGGGTCTCTGGCGGAAGAAGTATTCAGATCCTTACTAAGTATTACATTCATGTGAAAGTACTCCATTACAAGTAACAGAATCTCAATCTGTTGAAAAATGGCATCCAGATGTGATTTATTATTAGATGACATTATCAGAATGCTAATGTTGCTTCAAGTAGCATTTTTCTTGTAGTCTCAAATTATACATTTTTCTGACTTTCTTTTGTATAGTTTTGTAATATATTGGATATATCAAACTTACGTCACTGGTTTAATCGTTAGAGATGCATGATTTAACTTTTTACGGACTGACGGACAACTTCTCACTTCAAAAGATCGCAAAAATAATTAAACAAGAAAGTGCCGGTTTTTCCTGGCCAAGGACAGGTTCCTTGAACACAACACAACACGAGCGTAACGTGTCATCACGTGGTGTAGTGCTGACGGAGAGCACTGGAACGCCGCTTCAAATATTGCAGTACCCATAAGGAGCCGTACACATGCCGCAGTTTTTGCGTGGCTTTTAGTTGTAAGCCCAGTGGCGATCCGTTGTTATTAGCATCTATGCTAACGAATATTAAGAGCTTTTTCTATGACCAGCTCCTGACGGACTGAGAGGCTCAAATAACCTCAGCTCAGTGAGGGGTTAAGGCACACCTTCATATGATCATTTTAGTTATTAAAAATTAAGAGACTATATGAAAAACGGGTATAAAATACTATATGACGGTAACAAAAAAGTTGTTAAAAATAACATTATAGCACGTTGCTTTGAATAGTTCTCTCTTTTTTCACCATACGTGTGTTTGCGCCCTGAATGTAGGGGGAAAGAAGTATAAAGTAGCATTAAATGGAAACATTTTAGTAAGTGCTCGTATTTAAGTTCAGTACTTGAGTAAATGTACTTAGTTACTCTCCACCACTGGAACAAACACAGTGGTGGAAAATGCTAACTGGCTAGATTCAAAATGCAAGGCGTCACACGTACATAGCTACAGTGTAGATGTGTCAATGAAAATCTTAGGTCACGGGCTCCTCCAACAGTGCAACACAATAAAACAGATCAAGTAGATACAAATAAAATAGAAATAGCGCAAGACTGGCTAACTGGAGCGTGACCCTGTGATATGTGTGTGTGTGTGAGCCCTGAGCTGTTTACACTCAGAGTGGTTTCTATAGAGGTGAGCCCAGGTAAAACCGCCCCCCCCCACCGCTCTGATGACTGCTCTCTCTCAGACAGGAAGTCTCGCTGTGAGTCGAGGGGTACTCTGAGAAAAAACTGTTTGTTGTTGCTTCAGTTTAATACCTAATACACTCTGAGCCCGTGTACACACACTTTAATCTCTGTGGGAACCTGTGTGAGACAGATGCACACACTAGCCTCTGTTTAATCTACTTTTATAAAAGTACTATATTGCATATTACATACAATACATTATATATATTTTAAAGAACCCAAAGCTAATAGAAACAAACTGAATGCTTCCCTGCTTTATACATTTCATAGCGTAGCTGTAGATTTCCCACGGATGCAATATATTTTAAGGTCATTGGTTCTAAAGATGTCCACGTTGTGAGCTTTACATGTTGATCAATAAGTATGTTAAGCAAAATGGCAGTATTTGAGTAGTTTGAGAGCATGTTGTGTATTTATTAGACATGGGTCAACATTAGTATTTATTTGAAGTCTGACAGATGTAAGCTCTCCTGCTAGCTCTGGTTTGGTCTCCACCGTTCATAAGAAATACCTGAAGTTGTTAGTGTTATCTCTCCGCTGTTTCTTCAGATTAGTGTCTTCTTCTCAAAATACGGTGGTTGAGAGATTTGACTAAACAGTAAAATTGCGTGACAGACATAAACTGTCAAATGTGTTAACACTACTAGGACTAAATATGTTTGATTTGACTGAAAACAACACTGAGACTGAGCGGCTACTGAACTGTGACGACATCATGCAGTGATGTTGATTCAAGAAGACAAGACTAAGTCGTTTGTACATGACAGAAAATGAAAATGTTTACCAAAATCTCTGTATTGCGCTTCAAAAAGAAAAGATTATATCGTATGATTGATTTAATTTTTGTAATGCTCCATTTCCTGTACTTGCCACTGGACTACAGCAGCACAATTAGCACAGTCAGTATGAATTAAAGTACATTACCTAAGTTAAAGGTAACAATAACAACAACAGAGCTTTTGAAAAACCAGGTGATATTTTTCTCCTTGTAGACGAGTCTTGTTAGTCGACAGATCTGCACGGGCTCCTTTCTCTTTTAGTTACTCTTTCTCCGGTGCTGATGACCATATTTAACACAGCAAACAATATCTCATCTTTTACCGTTAGCATTCACGATATTTCCTTTCAGTTTTACTCCATTTCACTGTAAGGCCTCAAGTGTTGCTTTTTTAACATGGCACTAACACATCGCTTTGATCTGAAGTAGGGCTGCTCAATTAATCATATTTTAATCGCGATTACGATTATGGCTTGCACCGAAAACAACGTAATCGAAATAAAAAGATTATTTTTTTATTATTATTATTACTTTTTTTTTTTTTAAATACTTTTTTTTTTTGGTTTTTCAGTTCAATTACACTTAAAGTTCAGGGTAATCAACTGTTAAAAACATACTGTTCACATTTTTTTCTCCAATAAATTGATATTTTCTTCGACTACTACAGTATAACTGCATTAGAGTAAATATGACAACAAATACCAAGGACATTTGAGACACTGCTAAGACTAAATAAAACGGACAGCTGACAAAAATAACTCAAAGTAAAACCAAAGACAAGCTGAATGACCGTCCTCTGAGTTTCAAACTATTTTACAAACTGCAAAAATGTAAAATCTTGCCACGTACATTTGTCTAATTTCTAGACAGAATATGTCGTTACACTTCATATAAGACCTAATAACTTGCGTCTTGTTTTTAAACAAGGCATCTTTTTTAGTCAAAGTCTCTTAAAAACACCTTATTTTACAGGAAAATCACATCAGAAAACATCTAAGCATTTCTGGCTCTTGTTGTAACACATTCCCTAATTCTGGTCAAACATAGTTCAAAATAAGTTTTCCCAGCTACAAGATCTCATTTATCTAAATATCCCATCTTGACTTTAAGTGATCTTACCAAGCCATTTTGTATTTACTTGTTTCTGGAGCAGCATTTTGTCCAGTGCATTAGTCACAGTGCGATGTTGATTTAAAGATATGTGTCAGTGCAGCCTTAAAGCAACCTGGTTACTAGGAAGTTAGTCTCACCTCATACATATCCACACAACCACATGTGGCTTTGTCAGAATGATTATAAGTTCTGCCTAAAGCTCTTGAAGGTTTTTATCCAGTGATACTGTTTCCTAGGTGCTTTTTTCTTCTCTACTCTTCACTTCTACTCCACCTTACCTCGCGTGACCTTTCCACCAGGCTGGCACTTGTTCCTCTTTCTGTGCGAGGGAACAAGGCGAGGCCTCGGAGCCGCAGGGAAAAACTCTCCCAAAACTCTCCAGGCCTCACGGAGAGTCTGAACCAGAGCCAGACCTCAGACAACACCACATGAAAGCCCTGCATATTTCCAGCAAATTATGGCCTGATTCGGTACAGATTAGTTTTAATAATAAAAGCACTTTTCATTCAACACATGCAGCTCAAAGTGCTTTACAAAATGACACATCACAAGTTCAAAATACACAAGAAATTCCACTCAGATTATTCGTTAATCTGTACATGCAGCAACATATAACATGTTATCAGGTTAATAGACACAAGCAGTCAAATGTATGATAATAAAATATATAATGGTTTCTCTCTGACAGATAAGAGTCAATCGATGCAACAATATAAAACAAAGTGAACATATAAGTACAACAGAAATAAAAGATAATAGTAATAAAAATGCCATAATTCGAATAAAGGTTAAACGATTAAGACATCAAGAAGACCAATGTAAAAATAAATATTGCTATTGAAGCATGTTAGATTAATAAAATAATGAGTCTTGCTTCTCCCCTCCCATCACGGTGAAGTCTTGACAGTCCAATCAGAGAGAAAGCATTGGACCTCATTGTTTCAACTCATTACGATCCCCTCGCATAAGCCTGTGTTGATCTGCATACCTTTCAATTTGCGTGAAGCCGGGGAGAGGAGGAAGGGGGGGGGGGGAAAATGCAAATAGTGCGAGGCGGAATTGAGCATGTCCTTATCTGAACACAATCAGCCTGCCGTCGCCCGAGGCCTCGGTCTGTTCTGCTGCTGGCAGACACCGCGCTGTGTGCTTTGCTAAATCAATGTGAAAGTCTGAGCAGAATAGAAACAGATATTCTGCTGCAGCCTACATCAGTGGAACAAAAATATTCACCATTAATTTCCCCACCTCATCTCATTATTCAAACTACAATTAATCACGAGCGTGTAAGCAATGCTCAGTCAAGTTGAGCGAATTAAATGTTTGAGTTTGCGTCAGTGTATCGCACTTTAAATCAATAATGCTTTGTTTTTTTGGCTATTGAATGCTAACACATAATAGGAAACAGCTAATGTTATTTTACCTACATTAAACCACAAGGGAAAATACATGCTCAGTCTCAGACATAGCTATAAACAGTTAGTTGTTTGCCTCGCTTTACTCTTGTACCGCACTTTAAATCCATAATGCTTTGTTTATTTGGCTATTGAATGCTCAATAAACAATAGGAAGCTGCTAACGTTAGCCGCTAACATTAGCAGCTAACGGATATATTTGGTGGCCTCTCTGGCAATTTAGATTTTCTTAACTGCACAAGGACGAACCAAAGTGCTTTAACGGTCAGCTTGTGGGTATATTCACTATCAATTTTCTCCCTCATCTCATTATTCAAACTACAATTAATCACGAGCGTGTAAGCAATGCTCAGTCACGTTGAGGGAATTAAATGTTTGAGTTTGCGTCAGTTTACTCTTTTGTATCGAACTTTAATTCAATAATGCTTTGTTTCTTTAGCGATTGAATGCTAACACATAATAGGAAACTATATTGGATATACTCACTATTCATTTTCTCCCATATCTTATAACTATAATTAATCACAAGAATATCACATCAAAGCCATTACTGTAGTTTGTGGTCTTTGCATTGGTTTACTCTTTTTTTTTTTTTACGCGCTTCAAATCAATAATGCTTTGTTTCCTTGGCTATTGAATGCTAACAAACAATAGGAAACGGCTAATGTGTTATGTTTTTCAGTGGCTGTTTAGATGAGAATCGGATACATTTCTTCTCGGTGGCCTTTCTCGCAATTTGATATAGATATCACAAGGGAGAACAGAAGTGGTTTAACATTTACATTTAGGGTTTATTCTAAGCAGTGCTCAGTCACATTGAAGCCATGATTATAGTTTGTGGTTGTTGCATCGCGGTTACCCTTTAATATTGCTCTTTCAATCAATAACTCTTTGTTACTTTGGCTTTTGAATGCTAAAAAAAAATAGGACAGAGCTAATATGTGTTGTTTTCTGAGAATGAAAGATGAGAATCGCATAGATTTTCCGTTGGTGGCTTGTTTAATCATCACCCTCTGAACTACTCGTGTGGCGTTAGTCCTTCTTTCGCCAAAACGTACATCTTCATCAGTCGTCTTCCTCCCTCATAGAGGACCCTTTTTTTCTCCTTTTCTGTCTCTCCATCCCTCTGTCCTTCCCCGAGATGTTGCCTTGCCGGTGGGCGATCAGGTCGGATCATTATTTTGAAGCTCAAACGGGCTGTCTGGACACGGGTTTGGGGGATGAATTGTCACGTAGAGCTGGCAGCGTTTCAGCAGGACGGAGCTGTTGTCTCCCTCTCATCCTCACCTCACGCTTAAGATTACTCTGTTGTTTTCCACGCTGCTCAGGATGACTAAAGCGCCTCGCAGACAGACCCCTGTTAAAAACATATCCATCCATGGCTTCAGACCTGTGAAGGATGAGGGGCTACACTTTGATACAGAGAGCCGCCTGAAGGGGGGCGTCTCAGTATGAGTTTTGTCAGCTGCAGCGAGAAGGCCAGGAGAGAAAAGACGGGGAGAAAGGATGAAGAAAAAAGGGAGAAAAAGGACCCCCGTACTCTTCTCTCTCGCATTCTGAAATCTTAAATATTAGACCGTCAGCTTAAGATGTGTTGCGTCAACGCTCGTGCAGATGTGTCGCTCACACGCCTCAGATGAAAAGCAGTTTAGACGTGGGGCTGAAGCTGCGAGGGAGAGTTTTCAAGGCTAGAGAGTGAGAGAAGCAGCGGGGTTAATGAATACGCTGTTTGCTGCCATGCGCTGTTTCTTCACCCAGGAGAGGTGAGGAGAGGTGAGAAGAGAAGGGGAAGCACTTCTAGACGAGGGCGCTGAAAACCCACAAACACCACGAACGTTTCCACAGTAAACACTCAAAGTCTAACTTTTTAAGGACGTTGCAACATGAGCAAAATATTATCTGTATCAAATATTAAATTAGATTCAACTTTAGTGTCATTGCTCAGAGTAAAACGAAATGCAGTTTGCTTCCAACCAGAAAGGTTTCAATCAATTCACATAACAAACAATAATGTATTGATATTCATACAAATATGTAACCAACAATCCTTTAATGCTGAGGTGTGGCAGTGTCCATGCACTAAAACAAAGCAGGAACCAGGAAGGAAATGTCACATACAAACACTTTAAATGTCAGTGATGGAAGTTCTTAAACTAAAAATGAATTAACCTGTCTATTTGGTCACCGTGAAACACTAATCAGAACACACATTTATTAATTGTTTAGCAAAAAAAAAGGATTTGCAGCATTTAGGTGTAACCTAATTAAATCTTGTTCTAATAGGAGCTTAACATCGGGCCTCATTAACATAAAACTCCCTCAATGTGAGGAATACATTAAAGTCAGTGTCCTCATGTTCACTTGCACATATCGTTTCCTCACTTCCCGTCTGCCTCCAATCGCACGCGTCCTCCTCCGTGTATTCTCTATGGTAGCGGGGAATGATAGTGCCATCTGGTCTTATGGGAAATTAGAGGCAGGAGCACGGGGGCAAATGGCCTCCAGCAGAACCTGCCCAGGAGGGAGAGGCAATCTGCTGCAGACTGTCTGCACACAGGAATGCACCGTCCCACTTCACTGACAGCCTTTCTGGAGTCGGTGCGCTAAAACATGCTAAAGGCTACTAGCTGGGCCGTGCCAAGAGCTGCAGCATGGCTACGCTTTGTTTATTTAGCGCTGAGCTGCTGGTCGGAGGTCATCCTGGAGCTGGGTGTATTCCTGTTCTTTCCAGAAGATGTACTACATGGTTAGAATGAGACCTCCAACTGTTATGCTTTGTGTGATTAGACATCCTTAACTTCACAAGGACAAACTGGAGTTGGATTTTTATATTTGGGTATTTGTCTGATTTGTATCCAGATCAACTTTTAATGATATTGAGTATATTTAAACACTGCTAAACTAGTTTAACAAGTGAATAGGTCGAAAACATGGTGCATTCCTCAGTAATGGTGCCTTTGGTATTACAAGTATAGCAACTGTATTTCTATAGAACCTTGCATAGAAGAAATGCAGCATATAGAGCTTTACAATGAGGGACAAAAACCCATTCAATTAACATAAAAGTAGACCGCAAGGACAAAGGACTGACTCACATATATGAATGTTTTCTAAATATATTCAGAGATAATAAAGGGCGTTTTGAGGAAATAGTTTCTGTTCTTTAGTGCATGCCTGTACAACACGCTTGGTGTTTCACTCATGTGGAGGGGTCAAAGTGCAGATGCAGCCCGAACAGCACTCCTGCAGCAATTAGTGGATAAGTGTCTTGCTCAAGGACACTTAGTCATTAGTTGCTGCGGGGAAGCCATCAGGATCGCCTGTAAATACACGTTCCTCTGTCATCTTAAAGCTGCACGATGTGTGGAGGGTTTCGTCCTGATGACCTTGGAGCTGAACTGTAATGCAGAGCCTCGCAGTGTGTGAGTCACTCAGATGGCCTGGAGGATGATGTGAACTCACCAGAGACGGCAAAAGTACACACATCGTTTAATAAAATAGAAGTACGGATACTCGTGTTTAAAAATACTCTGACTTGAGTAAAGAAGTTTAGTCAGTACTTCTACTTTTACCAAAGTAAAGAGGGCTTTGAAATGTACTTCAGTAAAAAGTACCCATAACTAGCAGCTGTTTTAAAGAGTACCTGACCTCCCTTTATATTAATAGAGCAATAATGTCATTGTTAGCTAATGAATGTTTCCATGCTGAACAACGGCAACATGACAACGTTTTCATTGGTCCCTCTTCTTTAGAGAAGACCAGGAAATGATGGATACACGGATCGTGTTCAAATCAATAGGCACGCAATGACTCTAAATAATAATGATCACGCCACCAAACACACATTCAGACTAAAGGAACCAGCCTGTTTGGAAAATGTGAGAAGTAGAAAGTACAGGTATTTGAGTTCAACCTGTAAGAAGTAGAAAGTTGTCAGAAAAATAAGTAGGAGTAAAGTACTGATACCAGAAAAATCTACTTAAAGGTGGGGTAGGTAAGTTTGAGAAACCGGCTCGAGATACACTTTTTGTTATATTCCATGGAATGCTCTTAACATCCCGATAGCAATGAATATCTGAAGTGCTTTGACAAAAAATCCATTAAAAAACATTTCATCTGTGGAAGCCGTGGCGCTGTAAAAAGCACGACCAATCATCTGAGCCGGCCCAGCTAAAATAACTGGATGGCCTACCTGCCTGTCAGCCTTCCATCTGTGCACAAACTTATCTCGTGCCCTCATTGGTCATGTGCGCGTTCCTGTGTGTTGGAGGAGGGGCTCTGGAAGGAAGTGGCAGATTTTTTCCGACTGTGTATTTTCAAATTCTAGCGCACTCGAGCTGGTTTCTCCAAAATTACATACCCCACCTTTAAGTACCGTAACGAAGTATTTGTACTCCACTACTTAAGATAAGTACTTTATTGATCCCAATTTGGGAAATGTTTGCGTTGCAGCAGCATAAAAGACAAGGCAATGTACATAAGAGAAATTAAGACACTAGAAATAAACAGTCCAAAATATCAAGGTCAACTTTATTGTCTATCTTTCAGTTTGCATGTACAGACAGAGATCGAAATACCGTTTCCAACAATCCCAAATACAAAAACAAATATATATAAAAATGTTTATGCAGACATGTATATACCATTAGTGCAAGACTTTCCATAGCAGCGTAAAAGAAAGTGTCTGGTGCTTGACTTTGACTTGACTTTGAAATTGAGAATAAATGTAAAATGTACAGTGGGAGTTTAAGTCCACTACTTCCCACCTCTGGACCTCAGTCCTCTCTCTGCAGGACCTCACTGTGCTTGAGTACAGTAACGAAGTGTTTGTACTCCACTACTTCCCACCTCCGTAACTCACTGCTCTCCTCCTCTTTGCAGGACTTCCACCTGCTGTACGAGGAGGCGCGTTACTACCAGCTGATGCCCATGATCAAGGAGCTGGAGCGCTGGAAGCAAGACCGAGAGCAGCGGAGGACGATGCAGCCGTGCGACTGCCTGGTGGTGCGAGTGACCCCCGACCTGGGAGAGAGGATCGCTCTGAGTGGGGAGAAGGTCCTCATCGAGGAGATCTTCCCCGAGACCGGAGACGTCATGTGCAACTCTGTGAACGCCGGCTGGAACCAGGACCCCACACACGTCATCCGATTCCCCCTCAACGGATACTGCAGGCTCAACTCCGTGCAGGTAACACACACACACACACACACACACACACACACACACACACACACACACACACACACACACACACACACACACACACACACACACACACACACACACACTCTCAGACACACACACACACACACACACACACACACACTCTCAGACACACACACACACACACACACACACACACACACACGCACACACACACACACACACACACACACACACACACACTCTCTCAGACACTCTCTCAGACGCACAGACACACACACACCCATTCTCACAGACACACACACACACACACACACACACACACACACACACACACACACACACACACACACACACACACTCTCTCAGACGCACAGACACACACACACCCATTCTCACAGACAAACACACACACATTCTCAGACACACACACACACACACACACACACACACACACACACACACACTCTCAGACGCACAGACACACACACACCCACACACACACATTCTCACAGACAAACACACACACACTCTCACCGACACTCTCACATATCTCACACAGACACAGACACACACACAAACACTCACACACACGCTATATTTGGTGGTGTTTTCTTCCTCTGTGTGTGTGGCATGTTTAATACTGTGATAGCAAATCAAAAATAATTAAAACTAAAAGTTCACTCAAAACAAAACTGCAGCTGATTCACCAGATAGCAAATCTTATGCAGGGAAATGACCCAATGTCTAGGCAAGAACATCCTTTGTGTAAATCATATTAGGCATTGAAGCAACACAAATAAGAGTGTTTTCATCGTGTTGTCCAGGAGACACAGTATATTTGATGTCCTAAGAGAAAATCAAGTATCATACTGTAGGGCCTGCTGTGTGTGTGGGTTGCAATCACTACATCTCAAAGCAGTCTTATGTAACATTACATTCAGGCTTCATTTACCATCATGGTATCAGATTTAAACTTGACCAACAAATGAAGTGTTTTAAACTGTAAAAGGAAAACCTACTACACCATTTGTTATAGTGCTTTTTTAGTTTGTGCATTGGTACCTGTATGTTTCAGATGGCGAGTGATACTTCTGCACTAAGTTCTCTCACACACACACACACACACACACACACACACACACACACACACACACACACACACACACACACACACACACACACACACACACACACACACACACACACACACACACACACACACACACACACACACACACACACACACACACACACACACACACACACACACACACACACACACACACACATACACACATACATATACACACACACACACACACACACACACACACACACACATCACTTCAGGGGACATTGACTTGCATGCATTTCCTGGAGACTTATCCTAACCTCAACCATAACCAACACATGCCTAACCCTAACCAAGTAGTCTTCACCCTAAAATGAATGATTCCCCTCATGGGGACCTCCATTTTGTCCCCACAAGGGAGGCGCGTCCCCATACGTGACTGTGTAAACATATTTAGGTCCCCACAAGTATCGTAATGCTTGGACACACACACACACACACACACACACACACACACACACACACACACACACACACACACACACACACACACACACACACACACACACACACACACACACACTCTGTGTAATTCCTGGGGCAAGTACAGTAACACATTCCCAACAGAGAAGGTGTTGAAATAGATGTCAAAACACATCATGTAATGCATGCATTTGTAATGTGAGCGTAATACAATAGTGCTGAAAAACGTAACGGTGTGTATATAGGACTTCAAGTAAAGTGTTTCTTAGTATTAACTCTATTTCTGCCCTGAGGTGCTCACTGTAGCTAGCCTTTCTGCATAAGGAAGTGAAGCTAATGATTTAAAAAGCACAGTCAGATCTCCTTGTGATTCTACAATGAAACCCTTGTGCATATTCGTCTAAACACCGTAGCTTTGCCTCTGTTAAAGTTTGCTCTGCTGCTGTGTGTGTTTTATGGCATCGGTCCTGTCTCTGAGGTTAGCCGTAGGACCGAGAAACCGTTCCACAAGTCAGTCAACATGATGTGTGTTTCTGCACTCGGCCTGTTGCCGAAGTAGAGACCATTTTATTTGTACTTTTATTTATCCAGGAAGGGATTTTGCTGAGCAAGCACACCATCTCTCAACACTTGCATGCACACTTAGACACCTGGATGGCATTTGTACTGCACAACCAGAGCCTTGATATTCAACTCAAAGCATAGCATTCACTGAGATAGATAAGACTGTCACTCTATCAGTCAAGAGATCCTGTGTTGGTTTGCAGATTTATTTGTAGATAACTAGCCAGTGTAAAAGCTATTTTTGTTATTTTGTAAATGCTGAAATTGCACCTTAAAACGTTGTAATTCATTTTGCCGCAGTAGAGATAACAGCTTGCTGTCACTAACTGAGACAATAGCCACTCTGATGGAGGCACAGTCAGAGGTAATGTCAGGTGTGTATGTTGTTTTTAATTTAGTTTTAAGATGGGCTATTGAAGCGTCTTACAAGTGGCTCATGGCTTTGGCAATGTGAAATCTGAGCTTCTCTTTGTAGATTATTTTTTAAACACTTTATAGGAGCTGACATATCTTACTTTAAATGTCTTGCTAAAAACCTTATTATTATTATATTGTGTTATGGGAAGCATATACGAAGCCTCCCGTGGGGCTACACCCCCATTTTCCCATTTACCTATAATATATACCTATATACAAAAACACAATTGCAGGTAGAGCAGTTTCACACAGTTTCATGATCTCACTTTCTGTCAGTAAATAAGCCTTTTTTTGTACGTATTAGTTTGGTAGTTATAGCCAGCTTTTGGGTCTATTTGACACAAAATATTTTGCTTAAAATTAAACATTTATTCTTTAAATACGTCTTTTGTTTGGTGCATCATACCTGGAGACTCAAGGCAGATTTGGCTTTGCCTCTACACACTCTGAATGAGATCTCATTTAAAAACTAAGTTGAGTGAAGCAGTAAGACATTAAAAAAAAAAACTTCAGAAATCTAGTTTTACAGTTGCGTTACCCCGAGAGGTCTGTGAGAGTGAGGGGGGGGGGGGGGGGACGGGGACATAACAGCCTCACAACACACACTCCAAGTAACACACTCCGGAAACTCATCATGAAACTGTGTGTAACTGCTCTACCTGCAATTGTGTTTTGATATAGGTAAATGGGGGTGTACAGTATAGGCTATATTGGCTGTGAGAGTGAGTTAGGAAGGGAGGGGGGGGGGGAAACTAACACACACTCCAAGTAACACACTCCGGTGCCAACAGCCATTAACAGGCCAACACATACAGTAGGAGCTCCCCCCCCCCCCCCCCCCCCCAGCCGCCTCTCCCAGGCAGGTAACTGCGCCATGACACCTCCACCTCCCCCAAAGTGAGAGACCTCCTTCAAGGGGGAGAGTTGAGCGAGCAGAACAGAGCTGGCGTGGACTGCGGCCATGTTTTTGCTGCGAATAAATGAAGAAGAGGAATGGAGAGGGGGGGAAATGATATGCATAATTTACGCTTTACTCCTTTTTAAGACACAGCTAGTTTTTTTTATAAAAAGACTCCAATATAAAACCGCTCGGGGCGATTGAAATACACGTATTGCATTTTTTAATACCATACTTACAATTTCTCAAACAGCCTAAACCGGTTTATACTTCTTTTATAGATTTTTAAATGACTTGCAATATAATTAATTGGCCGCATCAACTAACAAAACATTTTCCTACTCTGTTTACCAGTGAGGATGGTTATGGGATGTGTCTGACTAACATGGTCTGAAATGAGTTTGGTTTGGTTTAGGTTGCTCCTCTGTAGACTGAAAATCCTGCGAGCAGACAGAGGATCTGTACGGTTTCCTGTTCACCGTGTCTCTGTCTGTTGGCGGCCCCTTTAAGACACACAGATAAACAACATGATGTTTAACGCCTCACACATATGCAGGCGCAGTAGAAGGGGGTCCGGCTCATTGAGTCGATGTAGATGAGGACACACGGAGCAGATGGATGTGTTTTTTACGGTGTAAGCAGATATTTTTCTAAACAACTTTCTCATTCTGTCCTCTCTCATTGTTCCGTGAAGGTATGAGAAGGTTAGGGAAGTAATCCTCGTCTTACCTGCCAGACAATAAGATCTGATTTCAGTCCTGGACCCCGACCCACACACACACACACAACCACACCCTGCCTAAAGTCTGGAACAGAGTATTTATGAGGTTTTATTGAAGACAGGAAAGAGATGGATATGTGACAGCTTTTAAATGTACTCCCTATTCAATTTATTATATCTCACTGGCATGGAGAATTCACTTTAGTCTCAAATGGTTTTTATTGAAGTAAAGGTACGTTTGCTGCGTTGCCTGAGGCTGGAAACTGCTAGACCTTGTGATACTCCGGTCACAATGAGATAACATGTTTCCCAATACTTTACTGTACACTAAGCAACGGAGTTTAAAATCTGTTTTTTATTCACTCAAAGATAAAGTAACATGCCTTAGGTCAGTAATGTAGTTGTACTTCAAAGTGAAACGTCTAATTCACATATTTGAAGCACTTTTTATAGGCTCTTATCAAAATTCTAAAACATATTTCTCCGTTTTGATCTTTTTTTTTTATTCACTTAAAGGACCCCTTTTTATGCTCATTTTCAGGTTCATATTTGCATTTTGAGAAACTGGATTTATAGCCTTTGCAGACCATTTACATGCACACAAACCTATAGAACACACTATAGGAAAGGGAAAAGGCAAAAAGCTTAATAAGGCCTCTAAGATAACATCCCTAAGGTCAAATAAATGTGAGTTAAAAATCTCATTCAAGCATATTTAAAAAAAAATTGTAGACTTTTTTCAAGATTTCTGGTACATTATATATTAGATTAAACTTTATCATAATTTTGTACATTTATCCTCGATTGCACATTGAATACAAGTCATGGGAAATGCAGTAAGTATCTACTCAGAAGTGCAAGAGAAGCAGGAGATGTATAACTTACATTAATAATATGACAGGTATAGAAGCTTGAGTGTATACACAGAGAAAGTGTTAATAGGTATAATCTCTATTAACAGTATGAGTGGAAGTATAGACACTTAACGTAGTGTGTATATATAACAGCCAGTAGACTAGTATACACACTTTGTATAAATAATATGAGTAAATATGAGTAACTGTAGAAGATATAACCAATTTGGACAGTTTTATAAATAAAATGACTAATGTGCAAGTCAGTCAATATCCAGAGCTGCGGGGGACGTACAGTTAGAAATAACAACGCTAACAGTTTGTTTCTACAGAGAGAATTTCTGTAAAGGAAACTCTGACAGTAGTACAAAGTAATTTTTTTTAATTTAGCCTCGTCTTTAGTCCTTCATCCTGTGTGTTCAGATGTTAGGATAAACAACCCCACCTTGGCGAGAGCTTGTCCATGAAGTCATGACTGGAATTTAAGGGAATAATGCGAACCACCTGCGCCGTGAGGTAGATCCAGCGGAGAGAAACAGAGACTGGCAGAGGCACTTAACGGGAAGAAAACATTTAGCCAAAGAGCCACAGAGGTGTATACACACACACACACACACACACACACACACACACACACACACACACACACACACACACACACACACACACACACACACACACACACACACACACACACACACACACACACACACACACACACACACACACACACACACACACCGGGCTGCTGCTCCATTCATCACCGTGATGAAGTGCTGGGATCACACCACAGCCAATCCGTCCTCCATCAGAGTGACAGCCAGGCGGTCGTAGAGACGTCCCTCTGCGGCCGGGCGGGAACGCAACGAGTCGCAACGCATCGCAACACACTCTTACATGTCACTCTGCCACTCCATCAATCCTTCACCGACTGGAGAGAGAGAGAGAGAAAGCTCTTCAGAGCAGACGCGGCCACACAAACACCTTCAGCTGCTCCTCAGTGGCAGAACGGGATGTTAACACTGTTATTGTAAGGGAGGGGGGGGTATTCCCAGTATCCCCAGTATACTCCCAGTATCCCCCAACATTACACAGCTTTGGGAGTGCACCGCTTGGTAGTTAAGAGTAAGAAACCTTGGGTACTTCATCCTAAGCTTTTAAAGGGGGCATTCCACATTTATTTTACACCCGGATTAACACTTCTTCTCTGTACCGGGGACGCAGTCGAAAGCAAAAACATAAATGGATAAATGACGGCAATGGCTATAGTTTTTTTAACTTTCATATCAAAAGATTCATGCCAATTTAAAGTGGTAGGATAACTATTCTGGATAACTAAACCATGATAAAAGTGTATTCCCAGTATACTCCCAGTATCCCCAGGCTAAACAAGTATCTAGTTCCTTTAGAGAGGCCCTAAGGTTGTCCCTTTCCTATAATGTGTGTTGTGCATGTACATGGTCATCATCATGAACATCAGCAGGAGAGGACTCTTTAAAGTAGAGACACTACATACTGATATACACCTGAACATCAGCAGCAGAGGACTCTTTAAAGTAGAGACACTACATACTGATATACACCTGAACATCAGCAGGAGAGGACTCTTTAAAGTAGAGACACTACATACTGATATACACCTGAACATCAGCAGGAGAGGACTCTTTAAAGTAGAGACACTACATACTGATATACACCTGAACATCAGCAGGAGAGGACTCTTTAAAGTAGAGACACTACATACTGATATACACCTGAACATCAGCAGGAGAGGACTCTTTAAAGTAGAGACTCTACATACTGATATACACCTGAACATCAGCAGGAGAGGACTCTTTAAAGTAGAGACACTACATACTGATATACACCTGAACATCAGCAGGAGAGGACTCTTTAAAGTAGAGACACTACATACTGATATACACCTGAACATCAGCAGGAGAGGACTCTTTAAAGTAGAGACACTACATACTGATATACACCTGAACATCAGCAGGAGAGGACTCTTTAAAGTAGAGACACTACATACTGATATACACCTGGACATCAGCAGGAGAGGACTCTTTAAAGTAGAGACACTACATACTGATATACACCTGAACATCAGCAGGAGAGGACTCTTTAAAGTAGAGACACTACATACTGATATACACCTGAACATCAGCAGGAGAGGACTCTTTAAAGTAGAGACACTACATACTGATATACACCTGAACATCAGCAGGAGAGGACTCTTTAAAGTAGAGACACTACATACTGATATACACCTGAACATCAACAGGAGAGGACTCTTTAAAGTAGAGACACTATATACTGATATACACCTGAACATCAGTAGGAGAGGACTCTTTAAAGTAGAGACACTACATACTGATATACACCTGAACATCAACAGGAGAGGACTCTTTAAAGTAGAGACACTACATACTGATTGAGAATAATACGTCCTCTTTAAATGACACTGGAGGAAAAAGTCATATTAATGAGCTGATTTTTAAAAATTATTAAGCAGTTAAATCAAAAGTCAAAATAAGAGTAGTGCACACTTGACTCTAGAAAGGAACACGTTTAAAAAGCAGACGAGATCAGTGAAGGAAAGTGATATCAGCACTTCTCCTGTTCTCTTCAATTAAAATTATTTTATTCAAAATCATACTTAAATTAAAGTGCAAATATATTCAGTTAACCACTTAAACTAATTATAATTACTCATAACTCAGACTGTCCCTTGAGTTTTACATTATTGGGTCATTAATAATGACGGATGACTGTGTAAGCAGCATTTAAATGTCGCAGTTGTTCGAGGTGTAATAATGACTTCACGCTACGCTTTGAGCTAATTATTAAGACGGCATCATATTTTTTAAACTGGACATTTATTTTGTACGCGAAAATGAATACCCACAGCATTAACTATTACTGTCAAATAAACTTAGTGTAGTAAAACGTCATAATAAATTAAAGGTGAAAAGAGAAACACTAATTTCTTTCCTAAAGTAAAATCCAAATACAAGCTACTACTTTTTTCTGGTTTAAAATAGTATTAAGTACTATACAGTGGAACGTTTAGTACTTAAAATAATAACTGGTTATTGTAGTTGTAGCACCACAAAGCCAGATAAACACAAACCACAAATGGGGCGAAGCCTGCGAGCGAGTTCAGACAGTCAACTCGAGCACCAATGATACATTAACACGTGACGCACCTCGTCCCTCTAACAACCAACCAATCACATTCTCCTAAACATGCCGCTCTATTGAAGCTGCCAGGTCTTCCTGCCTCTGCCTCCTTAATGCTGCACTGCTGTGTTCACTTGCTATTGCTGTGTTTCATGTTGCTGCTGCTCGCCTATCCCCCCCCCCCCCCCCCCACCACCACCCCAGCTTCCACCTGTAGGCTCGGGGGATAGTTATCTAATCATCACTCAATGGTCTTTTTAAATCTGTGGAGTGATGAGGCCCGAGCCTAGATGCCAAACTCAAACTATGCTGCTTCTAATAAACATATTAAGAAACACGTGAGTTGTCTGACTGAAATAAATAAAAAGGTTATCCAAAAGAAAAGAAAATCCAAATCAAACGTACAGCTGTTTTCCAACCTACTTGACATTTGCCTTCAAATAGAAGTTAAAGTAGAATAACGTGAAAGGTTAAGGGCTTAAAATTGTAATTCATGTATTTGAGTATAATTCATATTATGTTCCACCACTGGTAACGGTAGTATTAACATCAAAATGACAGAAACCACAGATGAATACAAAAGGGTTATTAATGAGAGGTAGATTAGTTTTTCATCCTAACCTGCTCACTTTAGTCTGACTGTACCTAAAGTCTCTTGGAAATGACTTGACCTTAAACTACTCGTTCTCTCCTCTCTGAGGGTATTTGCACTGTCCGGGTTAGAGGTTGCATTACCACAAGAGTCCCTTAAACTAAATGAGTGTGTTTGGATATACCACTCAGGGAAACTTGAAATCAAAGAGTCCATTTGTAATGGTGAGCTCAGCCTCCGTAACACAGCTACATGATGAATGTTGCCCAAATGCCATAAGGATATATTACTCTGTCAAAGTGTTTTTGTCGCTTGTGATTCCTTTTTAAAAAAAGCTGGCAGATGGCTCGGAGAAAAGAGTTGGAGCTTCTCGGCTGTTTTGTGCCAGATGCTTGTGTTAAGCGGAGGATACGATGCAGAGTTAGAGCTCCTCGTCGCATATTAAAGACTGTGCATAGTTAAACAAAAGAGACCCCCCAGAGTGAGGGGCCCATCACACGAGTGTCATACATGTCAATCAACTCAAGCAAGTTTCTCCTGAGAGAGCAGCCATCAATATTACATCGTGCTCCGGTTTTCAGCCCTGAGACTTTTCCCCTTTGATTCCTTTTGCCCCGCCATCTTCCCTGGGTTGGAAATGTGCTGCGAGGTTAGAGGCGTGAGGTTCTTGTACCCCCCACCCCCCCCCCCTCCTCATCCCCACTGCAACCCCAGATTGAGTGGCAGCTCTGAGATGTGGTGTGTGTGTGTGTGTGTGTTATGGGGGCAGATCCCTGTGCAGCCAATTGAACCCGGTAACAGTGAGAATGGTTTATTATGTTTCAAATGTGTAAGGACCACCGGGGACGAAGCTTTTATTCAGCTTTCTGCTTCGATCACACGCAGGACGAGAAGTTTGGGGAAGAATGAGCGAACTTTTGTGAAGTATTGTCATGTGATAATACACTCTTAGAGATGAGACGGGTTATTCCTTAAAGATTGAGGTTTAGCCTAGAACCATTTTGTTTTTTTAACAGTCCTTTTGGAAAAGGATGTGTACTAATTCATCCAATGGACGCATTTTGGAAGAAACAATTGTTCCTTTACGTTGAAAAGCATCCTCCAACAACCCGGAAACTGAGATTGTAAACCTTGGGTTAAAGTAAAACTAGTCTTTAGGATAAACTGTGGTTTTTCATAGAACCCTTAAGAATAGGGTTATAGGTGAAACCCTAACAAAAACACATCTAAAATCCCCACACATGGTTCTAGCTATAACGTGTTTATGTTGGATTTAAGGTGAAAGACAAACTCAATATTTTAACACATCTGTAGAAATACAACATGGTTTTTCATAGAACCCTTTAGAGTAGGGTTATAGGTGAGACCCTGTGAATCATTAAATGTGTATTATTCTGATTTCATACACTCATGAAACTCATGGACTTGTTGGAACCATTTAGAGGTGGAAAGGCTCTGGATAAGATCCCCACATGTGGTTCTAGCTTTAACCTTTTTATGTTGGGTTCTGGGTCAAACCTACAGAAAGTGTCGAGGTAGAAACTAGGGTAGAAGAATCCTATTAGCACCTATTTCAGAGTCCACTTTTCAAAGTTTGCTGGTATTCTGATTTCCTGTTTTGAAATGAGTAACGTAATGACATAATCAGAGGAAACCTTTCCAGAGTTGTGGCCATGCTAGAAGTTCAAAGTATTGCACAGGAAAAGGAATAATTAGCTGTAATTCCACTTCATGGATATCATTGAGATTTGGAAGAAACTTCAACCAATCCGATCGCTTACATGGAACTCGTTTTTTGTTGTGGTTTCACTCAAATGAGGCAGGGAAGTAAGCAGAGAAATGTGGAGCATGCAGCCTGCAGTGTGTTGTTCTGATCTGAGCCACCGTGTTTCAGCTTTTTAGGAGGGTGCTTTGCTTTCTGTCGTCAGCCGGGATTGATTTCAGGACGATGTCTCGTGGACATTAAAACCTTTTTGCTTGGATACATCTTAATTATTCAGTGTACTGTTTATCCCCCCCATGGCACTAATTCACTGTGTCAAACTGAAGTTTCTTTCACGGCTTCTTATAGTCATTACAGTATCCTTGAATCAGTTAACTATCTATAATAATATCCTAAAGTCTTTTGTGTTGCCATGCATTAATGATAAAAGTGTTTTTCAGACTATCTTTATTGATCAGGCCATTCTCCTCTGTGACCAAATTCATTGCCGAACATGACAGTCCCACATGCTTTAAGAGATGATGGAGGGGGGGGAAATGCAATGTGATGCAATGATCAAAGAAGGCTATGTAATATCATTTCCATAATCGTTAGGCTCCTCGTCGTCTGTCATGGGTTTGGGAATGTTTGATGCTTGGGCAGGTCTCTTAATTAGCCATCCTCACCATCAGCTGTCTGCCGCCCCTTCTGTCTCACAAATTACAGAGTTTGTCGTCGTCGTATGGCCAGAGGACGAAGAGAGGAGGGGGTAACTTTTCCCAAGTGGTCTCTTAATGCTTACAAGCAGCATGTCGGGTTGCATTTCAGTTTAATCAGGATGCTAGGGATCACGTGTGTTCTTCAAGTTTGTGTGCGTTTAGGTGGTATCATTTGTAAGCTTGCATTCTTGAGAAAATTATTTTAGTTTATGCAAATGTTGCTTTTCGACCTTGAGGCTTAACTGCCCCAATTTAGCCCTCAATGGGATCCTCGCGCTTGTAATTAGCGAGGTCATTCTGCGTCATTAGTGCATGTGTGTGTTTGTGTGTGGGCATCTGAGGAAACCGATCTATTTTGTGTGAGCTTCTCTGGCTCTGTGTCTGGCAGTAAAGGGGTTAGCTCTTGGCGAAGACCTTTCATTTCCATGCGCTGCACACTACATTAAAAAGGACGGGGGAATAAGTAAATACACAGAACCCCTCGCACTGGGATTTAGATATACCCCCTCCAAAAAAAAACACAACATCCCACAAGGATTAGGGCAGATAAGGAGAGAAAAAAGATCTTGGAGTTCACGTGTTTTGCGAATCTGCATTTGGACGAGTGTGTGTGCAGACTGGAGGGCTAACATCTCACCTGGCAGCTCCAACACTTTGTCCTCACACAGATCGCCCATAACTCCCGCTCCTCATTCCCAACACGTTGCTGCTTCCTTAGCTCACGGACCTCCCTTCTCCTCTCACCCCGGCCTCATTACTCAAATTAGGAGCTCCAGTAATCACGGCGCTCGGCTCAACGCAGCCCCTTTAACACACCTCGCGCTCACACGCCGCTCTCCTCATCCCTTTGAGCTCATGCCCTCGGTTCAGGAGCCAATCCAGCACAAGCGGCATGAATATTGCAGAGGTGGTGTGATGTCGGAGAGCCCTCTGGTTTTATTCCATGTCTACGTGTGATTGGTAGGGGGAGGTTAATGACACAGAGAGTGTATGTTGTGACAAAGGTCTGAGGTTGAGGATGGATGGATGTCATAAAGTGATGCCTATCTATCTATGCCTATTTTTAGATGATGATTAATGTTTGAAATACAAAAAACAACCTTTTAAGTGATGGTAATGAGATATCATTAAACTTTCTAAAAAGTCGTCATTATTTTCATCGAGGAAACAACTCTGATTCTGGAGAGCCACATTTCATGCAGAAAAGTATTTATCATGCTAATAAATGGATTCACATTAAAGGAAAAAAGGGAAAGGGCTCAATCGGGTGCTTTCAGAGTTTGATGAGAGGATTGAAATCACTCCCAAGTCTTTACAACAAATACGAAGCTACCGCTAGCAGCAGGCTAACAGCTAAGCTAGCTCTTTCGAACGGTGGCAAATTCCACTTACAACAACCTCTAACATTCAGCAGTTTTCACACAATGTATCTTGTTTGTTTAATTTGTATAAAAAGGTTCCAGATCACCATTTGACTTTAGAAAATCAAAGGTATCTTTTATCTTGTTTCCAGTATTTATGTGAAGCTAAGTTAGCCGTCAGCTAGCGGTAGCTTCATGTTTAGCAACAGACTCATCTAACTTTCTGCAAGAAGGTGTCTGAGCCCTTTACCCTTTTTAACTTTAAATGTGAGCCCCATGTTTCTAATGTTACTGTTAGAAAGTGTTGAACTCTTTTCCAAAATGTTCAGCTTTTTCTTTACAAAGTTTGAATCCTTCAACTCGATCAATAATAGCACTTCTCATTCTAATGTAGCTCCATTGATATGGCAGCTCTGTTATTAATGGCGTTCTCTGTCCTCTCTCCTCTCTCCTCTCTCTTCAGGTCCTGGAGCGTCTCTTCCAGAAGGGTTTCAGCGTGTCGGCGTCTTGTGGAGGCGGCGTTGATTCCTCCCAGTTCAGCGAGTACGTGTTGTGTCGCGAGGACCGACGAAGCCTCTCAATGAACACGTCCATCAGGATAAAACAGGAGCCCCTGGACTAGAGCATCCTGGGAAAAGGGACTGTCAACCCTACCAATACTCCTTCCATCTTCTCACACCACCTTCCCTTCCCTCCCCTCACCCTCCAACAGGACACTCACCGCCCCCCCCCCCCCACATACCTAAGTATTAGCAGAGGCTTGTTAACCTCACGTCTCTGCAGAACTCTGAGGGGAATGTAGTACCAAACAAAGGAAAGAAAGCAGCAGCAGGAGCAGCAAGAGTTTTTGATTATGTTTAAACAACTCCCAAAGAGACTGTGATGAAAACAAATGGACTCGACAGCAGCTCACTTGAACAATTTATAGCACCGTGACTGGTTCCTTCATGATTAAGGTATCCTGACCCTTTTTGGACTGAGAAAACTCCACACACACACACACCTACTCCAACTTTGTCTGGCCTGCTGTGGGACATAAAGCTTTGGCAGACAGGATGCTGTTAATGATAACAGGAAGAGGACATAATCCCATAATTTCTCGTGTCCCCCAAAAGGCCCCAAATCCCCCCAAGACCCTCCACCCCCCCACCCCTACAGGCTTTGCTACAGACGGCGTCGCCTCGCCGAAAGCTGCATCGTTTGCCAAACTGATTGTTTATTACAATTTTCATTGTTGTTTCTAAAGTATGTTCTTCTTGCTCCTTTTGCTGTTCTTATCATGACATGGTGTAAACAATTATTATTAATAGGATTATTTTTAATGTCTCTTTTTTTTTTTTTCCTTTCTCCAATATGAAGGATGTATGAACGTTGTATTCATTAGGCTTTGAGAGCTTGTGAGGGAGCGTTTCTTGGCAGTAGAGGCAGAAACTCAGATGTCTGCAGGCTATGTGGCTAAAGCGATCTGGCTGGCAGTGCATTCAGAGCCGGGAAAAGTCCCATTGTTCAAACGAGGGAAGGAAGAGAACCTGGATCTTTCAAAATAGTTTATAGTCAGATGTGTAACACACATAAAACGTGCTCTGGAATTTCTGCTTATTAGCTCTAAAACATATCTCGGGTCTCTGATCGGATTCTTTCTCACGGGCACGAAACATTTGCTTTTATTCAGCAGAAGTTTACGTCAATTTGAAATGTTGCACAAGCTCTAAGTGTATTCCAGTTTGATGAGGGAGAAGGTTAAAGACTTGAGGACGGTAGCCAGTATGTCTCGTGATCAGCAAGAGACGTACTCTAAATGTTTCTTTGCACTTAAACATTTCCCAGCCAACACTTGATGAACCCCGTGACCAGCGCCAAGTCAGGCTGCTCAAAAACACGTTACAACAGAATGAAAAGGTACCAAAGGAGACGAGGTGCATATTTTGTTGATTGTAAAAACACAATAGCATCATCTCTTTTTGCAGTTTATAGCCAAATACACAATGCATTATACAAAAAATACCAACATGAGTTCCTCCAGGGCCTCTGGTTTTGTGGAGAATAGCTCGCAGTGCAAAGTTTGAGAGCCAAAGTCTCTTGTTTGTTTCAATATTGTCACTTCTAAGCCAAGATTATTTTCTCTGGTTTGTCACATGTACGTACGGCAAAACCCAAAGTAAACTCCGAGCATCAGCGTCTCACTCACAAAGAGGCGAGTGGGCGGCATTTACTCTATCCTGCTCTCATTCTTTTGGTCTTATTCTCAACATGTCTGGATCAAAGACAGAAAACAAGAAAGGCCAAGTTTTCCATGCTTTGTATTTGTGTGTAACTTACAGATGCTGTTTCTTCCAATCCAAAAGACTGATATATATATATATATATATATATATATAAAAAAAAGAAAGTCCATTCTGATCTTTGTGAGCTCTGGCTTTTGTTTGAGTTAAACTGGGGTTGCTTTTTATTTAGGTCACAATCAGAGGTAGGTTTTTGGACCGTGCTGTGCTAATATCTGCTCTGGATGGTTTGATTAAATAAGGCCAGTGATTGGTGGAAGATGAGCTGGGTGTTAGTGCAGAAATCCCCTCCTCCCCGGGGGTCTCGCTCACAATCAAGCCCATCTTTGTTCTGACCTGCCAGTGGCCTGCGCCTTTGCATCCAGTCGCCTCAAAGGGAATGGTCAACAGGGGCTTTCATGTTTCAGAGGCATGTTGGGCTCTTCACAGCGATCCTCACCCCCCCCCCCCCCCTCCTCCGCCTCCCCGAAGGCTCGCAGCGGTGCCAGTAGAAACTCGGCTCTCACCCCCTGCTGCTGTGTCATCCCCATGCCCTGCTTTCTGTAAAAAAAATCGCCCTCCTACTCCGCGGCTCACTGGACCACACGGCAACAAACAAACTGATGAGTCAAATCTGGGGAGAAGTTACTGTACGGGATCTTTGACCCAGTTGGGTGTCATCAAAAACTCAGAATCAGAGCTGAGATTAAACCAGACTAGTTCAATCTGAGCAGAAGTTACCGTACAGCTGCTGATCCTGGGATCTTTGACCCAGTTTGGTGTGGCAAACTCAGCAAAAACTAAGAATCAGAGTTGAATTTAAACCAAACATCTGCAGGAATTACCCTTTTTTTTTTTTTTAGGGAGAAAGGAATAAAGGCATGTTTTCTCACTGATGTTGCAATTGCAAATCACAAAATTGGCATTTAATCCGTTTGCTGGTGAGCTCTCCAAAAGCTCTCAGTGAAATTTGATCAGAAGTTGCCGTACAGACCTTTGAGCCAGTTTGGTGTGTGGAGAACTCAGCGAAAACTAAGAAGCAGAGTTGAATTTAAACCAAACATCTGGGAGGAAGGAAAAAAGGCATGCTTTCTCACTGATGTTGCAATGAGAAGTCACAAATGGACGTCTAACAGATTTGAAGGGCTGCACATTATAATAAAACTTAAATGGAGTGAGAAAAAGGAACAGAAAATGCAGTTTTTGGAGTTTGTCATTCTGTGCAATAACCAAACCTTTTGACTCAATGACAGGTTCATTACACAGCTAAGAGAACTTCATATTGTTCACACGTTTTCGATGAAGTGCTGGTCAGTGTTTCAGCCACTTTACATGGCATTCACTCCACCTCTGAGGCGGGTCAGTTGTACAGTTATTGTATATTGAATTATCAGGACTCTGGGTTTCAAACGGGACCCTCGTGTTTTTAAGAGACCTCTAAGTCCTCGTCACAAAAAAAAAGAAGAAGAATGGAAATAATTCAAAAGCATTACATTGTGTACATATGGATTAAAACATTTCAAAGGGTATAATAAGGTGCAAATGTATATTATTTAAAGTGTTTAAAACAATTAGACTGTGGTATTAAAGGGCATGTGTTCATTTACAGTGTCTCCATTTGACTTTTCTTGCATATTTGCGATAATAAAAGGATGTACTGATGTATAACTGACCGGTGTCTCCTTGCTCTCATGTTCTTCCACTTACCTTTCAAAAGGAAAAATCAAGTAGTAGTAGTTTGAGCGTTTACTTCAGTCATGAAACAGCTTCATTTTGCTTTAATTGGTGATTTTGGAGATTCAGATGATGCCTATGCATTGGAGGAATGTTAAAAGGCACATTTAACAAGTATTGTATTATTTTGACATCCTGTACTCCAGTATTTCCAGTTTATGCTACACCATATATTTCTACTCCACCACATTTTGGAGGCACATGTACTTGTAATCCATTACATTTACTTCACATTCATATTTACTTGCTACCTTTCTACATACACATGATATCCTTGTATGATATGTTGTATTACATGTACCCAGTATTTAAAGTAACTAAAATAGCCTCAACATTGACAGACAATAAAAATGTATTTGTTGGTAATAAAATCAGAAGATTCTATAATAATGTAAAAAGAGCTATTCTGCATACTGAGTCCTTTTTCTGTACATATTGCTGAAAATACCTTTATTTCCACTTAACTCAACATTTCCAATTGCATTCTTTTACTTATGAGTATTTTTTTACTATGGTTTTTGTATATATACTTCTACTACACTACACTTTGGAGGCAAATACAGTACTTTTAATTCCACTACATTTATTTCACTTGCACCTTTAACACAACATGATACAGTGTAATATGATGCAGTATTTAAAAATAATGTAGCTAATATTTAAAAACGTACTTACATTGGCTGAATATTGACAGAAGAAAACACTTAAATAATAATACAAAACATATACTGTATATTTTATATAAGAGCCGTTCTGCATGATGAGTACTTTTACTTTTGATAATTGAAGTACATTTTGAATTGGATACTCTGTTCTTCCACTTAAAGGGGACCTATCATGCAAAATGCACTTTTTGATGTCTTTTGTACATAAAGATGTGTCCCTGGTGTGTCGGGGAACTCACGCAGCATCAGAAAATAAAAACCTTTCTCTTTTCCTCCGTACCCAAATCTTTTAAAAACCGGGGTGCAACGAGCGGATACAGATTTGCTGCCGATATGACGTCATATCGGCGACGGACCCACAGAAAGTTGCTATCAGAAACAATGCCTGACGTGTTTTGGACGCGATCTCGTCTTTGTTTACATTAGCAAGCCTCGCTAACACTCAGAGCTAACCTGCACTGGAGAGCACATGTGTTTGAAAAGCAGGAAGTAAAAAAAGGAACTCACCTTGTGATAAACCCGCAAGAGAAAAAGCATTTGAGCTCCGTACTGTTTCAGAAATAATCCTTGATGTGGTTTAGAACAGGATGGTGTTTTATCACAGCAGAATTTAACTTTATCTCTGGTCGAATTCTGATCAGGCATTAGCTCCGCCTCCTCTTTTAATTTTTTTAAGCTAAGGACCCAAAATCCACGTTTCTATGGGTGTTTCTCAATGTCAAGGAAAGCTGCTCCAGAGCCACTATTTTAAGGATGCTACGTCATTGAGTCCCGCCGAAGGACTGTTCCAATGTCCAGGATGCTTAGAATTCTACCGAGGCCGGCGTCCTTCGTTGCGGGAAATTTCGAGGTTGCACATGTGTATCCTCCGCGGTCTTAAAATCCCCACAATGCTTTGCGCACGGACCAATTTCCTAAATCTTTGGCGGAAATCGCGCTCCATTTAAGGCGGGGCCTCGCATATGACGCACACCTGTTAGGCTGTTCCACCATTCTTCGTTTTCCGAGGCTAGGAAGGATTCTTGCATCGTTTCTGAAGGACCTGACTCGGAGGGACTTGTGCTACCAAGGAAGCGTCCTCGACATTGAGAAACACCCTCTAACAGGGCTGCAAAAGAGGGGTATGAGCAGTATGAGGCATGGCTATGTCACAGACATGTTTTGTATAGGTATGGCCTGTATAGGTCATTTCCAAATAAGGACTGTTATTTCTAACGGGGCGTTTAAAGACCGTAATATTTCTAATTGAAGTTAAAGGAACTGGCGTACTTGACGTTTTTGGATAATCAATCAACCAACCAACCAATCAATCAATCAAGTTGTATTCATATAGCCCAATATCACAAATATCCCATTTATCTCAGGAGGCTTTACAGTGGGAACAGAAAGCAATTCTCTCTGTCCTTAGACCAGGGGTGTCCAAACTTTTTTCACAAGGGCCACATACAGAAAAATATTCGAAGGGCTGGGCCACTCACTAGAGGTATATTGCCTCATAAGTTAAGTTATAAGTTAGCACAATCAATCAAATGTAAGTACATTATGCTTGATTCAACAGCCTACATCACAGCTTTCCATAGGGTTTGATTTATTCCTTAAAACAGAAACCTTAGATTGCTTATCATAAGAGGAAATAGGAAGGGTAGATTTCAAGGTAGTTATGTAAATAAGTTATTGGGCTTTTTTCTTATCAACTTAGATTTGTTAGAACATATTTTCAACTTGAATTGACTGAAAGTAGTCTTATTAACACATGAACACTACTGTGTAATACATGCTTACAGATATATTTAAGAAGTACAACACAAGACAAGCTCAGGTTTCATTTCTGGGCCATATGTCATTATACGTTTTTAATTTGCTGAGGGCCAATTCAAAATGGAAAACGTGGACACCCCTGCTTTAGACCCTCGCAATGTTCAGAAACACTCCCAAGAAAGCCCCCTACATCTCGCTGTGTTCAGTAAATGCATCTCTTAATGTCCTGTAATTGAACTGATGAAATATGTTAAATATCTCCAGTTTACTGTACCATATGGGGGCTCTGCGTTTAGTCTTCAGGGCTGAATCCAGATCAGCGGCTGAGGAATAGGACGACATCTTGAGAAAAACCAATATGCTCCCAAACTCCAATATTTTGCACCGAGTTAAACAGTTTGGTCTTTTTGAAAATGCTTCTGCTTAATTAGCAGCAGAAACCTAGGGGGACTTTTCATAGTTGAGCAGCGGCGCTTGTACTTTAGCATTTGCGATGTTAAAAAATGGAAATGAAGACGGCTGAATAAGAGGTTGACTTTAGTAAAACTGTCTCGCAAAAACATAACAGCTTTTCCCTTTAAAGACTGAGGAATAGAGAGAGGGGAATGTTGCTCAGTGATGAAGTCATCTTTCAGGAACATTTCCATTTTCTTTATTCCTGTTAAGACTCAGATGTAGGAAAATGTGTTTAAATTCAGTTAAATTACAGGTGGAAAGTAACTAAGTACATTTACTCCAAGTACTGTACATTTGTGAGGTACTTGGCTACTTTGAACTTTTACTCCACTACATTTAGGAAGCAAACATTCTGCTTTTTTCTCACCACATTTATTTGACAAGATTAGTTATTTTGCAGGTATAGATTTTCCTGAATGATAGATTATGAAACGTAATATTATGGATTAAAATACCTTGCAGTATAAAAAGTCATTAAAGGTATCTCCGCCATTACCAGCTGTTAGATACATGTACACAGGGCCTCATTTCACAATGTCGCTGGCCCCAAGTCACGGGGGGTGTCGGGGCCCCAAGTCCGCTTGGGGCCCCAAGTTCGCCAGGGGCGGCCCTGCATGTACAGTACAGTACAATATTTGCCTCCAAAATGAAGTATGAAGTTGCATAATTACCTCAAAATTTACGTACGATACTTTAGTAAATGTACTTCATTACTATCTACCTCTCTTAAGCCTCCCTCATTATATTGTTTATGTGAGTGCTGTTAAACAAAAGAAGAAATGGACAAAGTCAGCAAATGCTCAGTTTAGTCAACAGCTTATTTATTCCTTTACAAAATAGGTACAAATACATAAGTATTGTTTTTCACACAAACAGGAAATTTTCAAGATATGTACAAGAGTTTACCAAAAATAACGTGGTTCTAATAAACACATAGTTTTGTAAACAATATTTACAAATCATCCTTTCCCCATCTGTTTACATCAGTAAAATTATCCTAATATTTTGGCTAAAAAGCTGTAATAATAAGAGTAGAAATGTCTTCCTGTGAAACAGAAACAATAGAAATGACTAATAAAATCTTTTTTTTGTCACCACAATAATCATTGTTGTGCTTGTTTTTAAAACATGGTATTTGGGACATAGAAAATATGAATGTTGAGCTTAAAAGCCAATCAAAAAAATATATTAATTAATATATCAATCGTTAAAAATAACTATCTTTTGTTAGAAGTTGGCAACGCTGTTTACAATTTAAAATGAATAATTCCTTTGCTGTGTTGCAGCGACAGCTTCGAGTTGTCAGGTAAAAAAAGTGTTGTCAAAATGAACAACAATTCTTTAAAATGTCACCGATGACAAGAAAAGCTGCATAGAGGCCAAGAGATTTAGTTAAATAGAAAGAAAACATCATTGACAATATTACAGAATACGATAAAATTAAGAAAAATGACAAGGCGACAGGCCCTTTCCTTTCTTCAGTCGGTTATACAAAGATAGAAACAAATTGGGATATTACAAATTAATTTGAGGCTGGAATAAACGTCTTCCTTCTACAATTAAATATGAATTTACAGCAGTGATATTTAATCTGGGATCAAAAATAAAAACATGTTGAAGTGCTTTGTTCATTCAGTCATTACCAAAGTAGGTAGGGGGTTAAAGGGGACATGAGGACACATTAGCAACACTGAAAAATAGCTGCTTTTTTGTTGAAATGAAATGCCAATTATGTGCAGGTAGGACAGCGAGAAGGAGAAAGGAATGTCTTTTTTGATCTGAGGTTTCACACAATAATAACCAAACTTCTAAGTGTTTAAAGAAGTGAGCGAACACTACACAACATCTAGTCGTAAAAAAAGAGTTCACATTCAGCGAGGGTAAATTAAAATATACTGACAAGGGTGACCAATCATGTGTCATAGACTATAATTTAGTTTAATGACCTTTTTCAGAAAGGTCACGGGGACTTTGTGTCATGTCTGATTCTCATTTTACAAAACATCCTAATACTGACACAGGGAATATTCCACTTCCTACAAAGAGAACGTGATCAACATGGAAAATAATGTAATAAGGTCTACAGTAAATTGAACGCGGTGCTGTTATTTGGAATCAAAACGATGTCTCATTATAGAAATCCGTAAATCTCTTATTTGATGAGTTCAGCTACTTTCATTGAACTGTGCTCAACAAATAGCTCATGGAGAATATCGTAGGCTGCATCGAGGTGTGAATATATTCATCTCCGCCAAATAGTCCTTACTTTGAGGTGGTTTATTGAAGCTAATGCCAACGATGTTAAATAAAAATATCCTGCAACATTTAAAACCCTTTTTTTTCCTATTACAAATCCAACACAACGAATTCCATACGTACGGTGGCTGACAGGTGGTACAACGACCAAAATACATTTCCGTTACAATTCAAAATACAAAAATGTGCAAAAACACATGCAAATGAAGAAACATCTAAATCAACTTGACGAAACACAAGCGCAGTGTTTACTAAAAGCACTGGAAACACAAAACGATGCAAGAACCTCAACGGATACCAGGGGACTCTAAAAAGTGACGCACACAGCTGGGACCGGAGCGATTGTTGACATTCAGGGATAATAAAGTTGGCCAACTGTAACTGCCAATGGAAACTTACCTAAAATGTAAGTTGTATCAGCATATTTAAAACATGTGATCACAATGCAGACATATTGCAGATCTGCTGTTAGCTAGTTAACGTAGCTAACCTAGTCATTTCAAATATACTGACCAATCACAATTATCAAACAGACCAACTCTGCGACAGTTGACTAATTTTATAATCCCTGAATGTCAACAATCGCTCTGGTCCTAGTTGTGTGCGTCACTTTTTAGTGTCCCCTGGTTTCTGTTTGGTTTTGGGTTCCTTGCAGAGTGTCATTTATGCAGCTCTTTTAGTTAGACCCTCCAGAAAAACGCGATTCTGTGATCGCAGAATTTACCGCATAATCAGCAAAATGGCGCAGATTTTTAAAAGGCCGCATAATTCCCGCATTTTTCCACACAAAGTTGAGAGAAAAAAAAGTTAACTCGTCTTGACGTGACGTCATCAGCTCGCGCATCACAGAATGTAAACAACACTGTATAGAGTGAACGTGTGGAGCTCACACGAGAGAGAAAACACCAAGATGAAAAAATCTAATCCATCTCATTTACCGACGAACATTTCAACTAAAGACCGGGCAACAAGTGGGGGGAAACTATTCTGCACCCCGTGCAACTGTGTGTTGCAGCATAAGAGAAAATCGACGGTGACGACCCGCTTTGATTCATTCAAACATTCGAAAATGCTTTCTGCTGCTGCGGACAAGAAAGCCAAACAACTCACGTTCACCGAGGCATCAACCTCCAGAACCCTTTAGAGGGCTACAAGAAACGAAGTGAGTAGCCTACAAGCTTGAAGCTGGTCAGATAACGAACGAGTAAATGAAAACAGAATGAGGCGGAGAAGTGTGTGTGGGGGGGGGGGGGGGGGGTGTGAGATTAAAATAGCCCAATTGCTTTTACAATAAATAAACATTGAATGTGTTTAATTGAATAGGAAAGGGGTTTAACGTTAGTGGCAGGTTGTGTGTGAGAGAGAATAAATAAGACAGCCCAATATTTAAAAATTTTTTTATTCTTTTCCCCGCATATTTAGCATATTTCGCAACTTCCCGCAATTTCACAGCATAAAATCACATAAAAACTCCACATGTTTAATTGCATAATCAAGGATTTTAGCCCGCGTTTTTTTCTGGAGGGTCTATTTAGTAAACGCTTTGCATGTTTCTTCAAGTTGGTGAATGTTTTCTTAATGCTGGTTTTATATTTGCCATGTTTCTGAAACTGCGCGTTTCTCCAAATGGAAATCGTTTTTGTTCGTTTTGCACCCGTCAGCCGCCTTTAAACTCAATGACCTAACTACTCATCGTGAATCTAAAACATGGATTTATTTTTGTACTTTTCTTTCTCTCTCTCTTTATTAAAAGCTACATGAAACGTCACTACAGTACAGATGGAGACACTGAATAATTAGACCTGATCTGAAGGCACGTGGCGGGGGGAGGGGGGGGAGGCTACTTGAGCAGGGCGCGGTAGAGGAGGAGGGAGTGGGCGGTCTCTCTCTCCTGCTCCATGTAGAAGATTAAATCCCTGAGGTTGACGCGTGTGATGCGCTGCCGTGCGTACTGACGCGACGAGGAGGAGGGGGCGGAGGAGCCGGACGGGGAGCCCATCGAGCTGCCTGACACCTGCAAGACAAGACAGAGGGCACAAGGTGAGATGGGGGATTAAACACTGGTTTCTTTACATTTCGAAATCCATCGTTTCAAGGGTTATTATTGCCCTAAATTCTTGACAAGGGTTCAAGAAACAATGCTGCACAATGCTTGCAGCACCACATAGTACAACTGTGTGTCCACTGCTTCAACGGCAAAACTGCTACACCAAATGAACATTTGCTCAAAGATTGTAGGTCAACCTTTTAAGAAACACTGAATCAACATACCATACCTGAGCCTAACCATGTTTTGAACAGTGAGTATGAATTGTTACCATCAAATCAAGATACAGTGTCCCAAGATGTAATACAGTTAGACAGCAGCACTGTGTGTACTAGAATTCTTAAAATCAAAGTGTCCTCTCCGTTAAAGGCAGCTCATTCTGGAACAGCCTCCCAACTGAGATACGGGATTGTCCCACTCTCAATAACTTCAAAGGTCAACTCAAAGAATGGTTGAGAAACAAACAGACGGGCAATCACCACTAACTGCACTTTAGTGTGTGCTGCTCTGGCTCTTTTGCATATCATGTATTTGTTTGTAAAATGTTATTTTCTTAAATGTTTTATGTGAGGGAAATTAGCTCAAAGCAAAATCTGGCACTGTTACGCTTGATACATTTGAATGTTTTAACGGCCCGTCCACACAGCGGCATGCGTTGAAGCTTGCCGGTGGGCGGTTCTGAAACTCGACCAACAACCAATCACATGAATCTCCCGCCCCTGACACACAAGCAGCGGTTTGATTGGTTAGAGCTTGTACTGGCATATGATTCGATTGGCTGACGCTTCTGCCGAGGCTTCAAAAGTTGAACATTGCTCAACTTTTGCAGCGAGCCACGCCAGCAAAGCTCCGCGTCGCTTCCCACAATGCAGTTTGGCGAAAAGTGACGTCACCCCATTCAAAGTGAATGGTGAAGCTTTCAACGCACGCTGCTACGTGGACAGCCCGTAAGTGTTCATTACTGTGCTTTGTCCCTGCCTACGGGGGAGGATTAGGGCCACATGATTTTTTTTTTTGGGAGGATTTTCATTTTTGTTCTGAGAAAAAAGTCAGAATTCTGATTTTAATCTCAGAACAATTTTTTTTTTTAATTTTCAAATCCTCCTCAATTTTTTTTTGATGTGGCCCTAATCCTCTTCCATACCTGCCAAATAAACGATTAAATAAAAAAATAAAAAATCCTGGATCGGATGTAGGTGAGAGGGTCATATTGTCTTCAGTGATTATAGTGTCAAATACATATGCCTCACAGAGCTTGTGGCTTGAAATAAACTTGAAATAAAATTCCGACATGGAAGAATTACACAAATTTGAAGCTGTTCAGAAACTCAGATTCTGAGAAGGTGCTTGATTTGTATCAACAGTGGTACAGTGATGATCAGACAACACATCCCACTGCTCTGCAACTGATGACTGCAGCAACCTTTCATTGACCCTTCATGTATCACGCTTTTGTGCTTATGCTCTTTATCAGAAATATGAAATGACTGGTGACTTGTTTGGGTTTTGCTAATTTCAATTTCTCCTTTCTAAAGAACATGTATCTTGCGCTCTCTCTTCAGGCAGGTTGTCCTCAGTTTGCCTTTAGAGGAAGAAAAAACATCTTTGTCTGTGTGGCACAGCCAAGGGTTTAGTTTCCATGGTGAAGCATAGAAACAGTTCAGAAGTGAGCAAAAAACGATGTTTCCCATTTCCTATAAATGAAGTAATTGTTGTTGAATGGCTAACACATTGACAGTTTCAATAGTAAGGAATGTTGTGGCCTCTACCAAAGTACACACCTCCAATTAAGTAAAGTTATGCCTGATGCACAGCGAGATCAAACGGATAATATAATAACGTCCAGATCTTCAGGTGCAGCAGTCGTTTTTTCTTAAACAAACTGAGGCCGAGAAAAGCTAAGTGAAGGGAAGACATCATTGTTATTTAAGCTTGCTCCATGTTTCTTTACATCCTCTTGTAAATGAACAGATTTCCCTCTGACTGAACCACGCTGCCGACATAGATCTGAGCTGACATCTGACTCTTGAAATGGAGCCGTGGTTGTTTGTATTTGATCCAGGAAGAATGAGACAGAAAGAGAGTGTATACAGAGGCTGATACAAATCAAGGGATGCATTTACATTTGGAAATGAGAAACACTGGGAACGACAATCCAGCGAGTGCCCACTTGAACCCAGGCAGAGAGAAATAAGACAGACGTCTCAGTCAGGAACACCCTCTCACAATTACATTGATTGCACCGCTCTGTAAACACACAGCACAGACAGGCTTTAATTGCAAACATATGACGGCTATGGATTTACAAGAACAAAACCAAAGCCCCTCCAGCAGCCACCCCCTCCTGTGCTTGTCTTTGTGAACACTATGACCGAACTTTGTCTCAAATTTCCTTCGGTACACTCTCTGACCCCGCATGGTGAGTGAGAGTAGCCAGGATACTGTTCCCCCCAATGAGAGCAAACTACAGCACACCTACTGTAGCTTTAAATGCTATCAGTGATTTGTTTGAAGTATCAGAACAGTGGTAATCAAACACTGCTACAAAATGTACACTTTCCTAATCATATCAATTGTTCTTGACATTGATGTTGAAATGTTGTTAAACTAGCTTTAATTGTTATCCACAGATTGTCTGGCCAGAGATTTAGACACAAAAGAAAACAGTTTTCCTCATCAAATAAATTGTTCTTGGCATATGTGTGTTAAACAAACATATACAGTATGCACCATCTACGTATGCTTCTATTGGCTAGTGCGGGACATCTCTTAGCGATTGACCAATCACAACAGAGCCGTCCAGTGAACCAATCAGAGCAGACTGGGCTCTGGTTTCAGACAGAGGGTGACAGAGTAACATCAAGGTTACAGAGTATAACTGATTTAAATGTGTGGACGTTGGCCTTGGCTGATTTTCCAGGTATTAACTACAATCAGTCCAGCACTGGTCTCTGGTCAGTTATGCTAACATGCTAACAGGCTCTCCATGCCCCGCCCCCAGGGCACACCAGCCCTCCCTTTGGGGGGGGCGACCGCGGCCCAATCAGCTCGATGATGGCTGACCACATGTGAAAGATGGGCCTGCCGACTGCCATGCCAATTACTGCCACTCACAAGTAACCGGGGCGACAGACTGAACCAATCAAAGCCATCCATCCACCTGGACGGATGGGCAGCAGTAGCCACAGGCAGGTGGAGGGTAGATAGATAGATACTTTATTTATCACAAGTTGAGACATTGTTTTGTCACAGCAGCATGTTCACAGTCAATCTACAAAAATTCAAAAAAATCTTAAAAATAGAAGAAAATTTGAAGTTACAGAATATAAAAACAACATATTCATAGTCAAAAATACTTATATTCAGAGGAGTATCTACAGTATAAAATATACAAAATATATTAGAATACTCCCTCATTCCATTCTACTAAACATAGTGTACGTTAAAATGAGTGTACAGTAGCTTGAAATTAAAAGCAAAACATATCCTGTGAGGTAAAGAAAGACAAAGAATATATCCAGATATCTCAGGTCAGGTAGTGTGCCACATCTCCCAGAATGCATCACACCCTTCGGGCACAGAGTCTGCCGTAAGTGATCCAAATACAGGCAGAAAGGTCAGTCCAGGAATTCACTCTCCGTCTTTATATGTCCTCCACATGCCAGCAACACAAACACGGGCATGTTGTTGTTGTTGTTGTGGTTTCTACGGAGACCGATCGCTCTCGCCAACACACGCAGGAAATCATGTAGTGGAGGAGGAACGACGATACAAAAAGCAGATGGCTGAGTGTCAGTTAACAAAGGGAAAGCGAGACATCAACAACAACGCTTTCCCTGTCGCCGGCAATTACACAGCAAGTGTGTCTGAGACTCAACGAGAAACAAGATGGCAGCGTGTAAGGTCACAGTGAGCAACTTTAATACAAAAAGGTTACTTATCAATTGTATTTATCAATTATCCGATTATCTAAAGGACAACCCCTCAAAGTATATCATCTGTGTCATCCCAATAGGTTATAAGTCGCAACAAAGACATTCTATAAATATCTAAAATCAAACTAAAATGAACCTGAAACCAAAAGCTTACTCTAAAAAGAAGACTCAAAATCAGCCAAGAGGGATCCATGAGGCAAACAACAGCATCTGTCATTTTATCTGTGATGGCCGCTCCGAGGCATTATGTCACATGACATATCCATCTCACAGAACGCGCAGGGATACTTCGATACATCTCTTCAGACATTTGACTTGTTTGGAGCGGGGGACAGAGAGAAAAACCGAGAGGGGTGGATCCTGAGGAGAGGAGGGGGATAATTTGTCTGTAATGATGTCTCCTTCCTGGTCTTCAGCCACGTTTTGTTGACACACATGACAACGTGCCAAGTGGCCGGACACATGACTTTACACATCGTTACATGTTTCATGGTTTACCACACACACATGTTCATAAAGAGAACGCCTGAGTGTGTTTGGGTAGCTGACAATTAGGATAATAGACTGTTGTGTGACAGATGTCAGTAAACAGATTACACATATGCCCATTCTGACTGGGAATCTGGCAAATGAATGCTAGTGTTATTTGAAAAAAAAGATGTATAAATGGTCCGACCATGAGTCAACAGTATTGAAGTCATGGTGTAAGCAACTTTAATGTAATAGGGTTACTTATACATGATGTCGTCAATATTTAGAGATGTTATTGATAAACTGATATGTATTTATGGATTCTCTGACAAACACACAAGAATATCTAAAGCAGGGGTGGGGAACCTCGGGCCCCCGGGGCGTATACGGCCCGCGAGACCATTTGGTACGGCCCTCGAGGTAATTTATAAACACACGCAAAAAAGAAAAAATGTAAAGAAATCTAGACCGCAAACAAATTAAACAAAGCGAGTGCCTGTTTTTCCTGGCCAAGGTCAGGGTCCTTGAACACAACACGAGCCTAACGTGTCATCACGTGGTATACGTCTTCATCTGACAGGGGTGCAGTTCTGATGGTGAGCACCAGAACGCCACTCCAGCAACTCCAAGCAGTACCCATAAGGAGCTGTACACATGCTGCAGTTTTTGCGTGGCTGTGTCTTTAGTGGAAAGCCCAGTGGCGATCTGTTCATCTGTCATACTGATCATACAGTCAATAACTTAGTTGTTATTAGCATCTGGTTAGCTAGCTATGCTAACAGATATAAGAAGCTTTTTCTCCAACCAGTGAGGGAAAGGCACATCTTTTTATGATCATTATAGTTATAAGAGAATGAAGTAAACGGTTATAAAATACTATATGAGAGTAACAAAAACAAAACAAAACAAAAACAAAACAAGAATACAGTTTGAAAGGGGAGTGATTTGTAAAATATCCATAAAGAAAAAGAAATCGGTTTACAGTTCTGTTTCATATGGGTGTTGAGAGATGTATCCATAGATCTTCTAATGTTGCTCTCACAGTGCACCAGATTGATGCATTTAACTTCAACATTTAAAAAAAGAAATCTTTCCGGGGGAGCATGCCCCTGACCCCCCTAGAGGAGGTTAGGTCCCCCCCCCCACTTAAATCATGTCCACATGGATAGGAAACTAAATACATTTGCACACGTCTTGTGTCCAATATCTTTCTGTTTTGGTGGTCATGCCACACCGTGCACGTGAATGCATGCGCGAGTCATGGTGAGATATCTGGATTAAGAAGTTGCTTTTTCTTTGCACAGCATGAAAGAAAGGCCAAATGAATGGGCTGTGATTTTAGTATTTTTAAGCAGAGGTCAATCATTCGTACGGCCCTCGGAGGATGTTGAAAAAATTGAAATGGCCCTCGAGAGGAAAAAGGTTCCCCACCCCTGATCTAAAGGATAACGCCTCAAAATGTATTATCGATATCCTCCCAAAATGTTAGAAGACATAGAAATTAAAACTAAAAGGATCCTGAAATCTAATGCCATCCAGCTAAAACGTTTTTTTAGATGCGCTCACCTGACCTTGATAAGCCCGTCTCGTATTTATTGGCAGCGGGGTAAAATAATAAACGTCTAAGATGATTATTCACTCGAGGCAGCACAAATGAAATAAAAAAGGACAAGGCTGGCGTTATCCTGTATTTGAGTTATTGCATTACATGTTCTGACTGTCCATGTCAAACAAACACATTGTTTGAAAAGGAAAAGTATGTTAAAAGAGCCTCGAATTAGTTTCTATCTAATGTTATCCAAACGGGAGTAAATGCATTTCCTTTTCAGCGTAGTCACCGTAGTCAGAGCTGCAGGTCACCCTCGGATGCACGAAGGCTTTTTCCCTTAAAGGTCAATTAAACAAATGTTGATCAAAATATAAAGAAATGCTCCTGAACATCACAGCGATCAGAACTACTCGCTCTCTGTGCTATTCTATGTCACAGCGCCATGTTTGGACATCTCATCCTTTGCTTCTTATACGTTTATGATTCTCAGAGTTACGGAGAAATCTGAATTTCTGCATAGGACAAAGCCGTCAGGTCACACTTTCATGTTCACGTCTCCGATGACCAGCAACAATCACCTCGAGCTTGAGAGGACTAAAATGAAATCCCATTTTGCTAAATTTACTTTCGATTAATAATGTATGTTGTCCCCCTCTTTCTCTTTCTCTCTCCACGTCTGACTCCCTGTCGTCAATTGTGCAGCGGCAGCAGCGATGCTTGTAGGCGTCTTGAGGAATTTACATTCAGTCCTTTATTGTTTGAGAGGAGAAAAGGGGGTCGGGGGGTCGATTGGTGGTGGTGGTGTTGGGGGGGGGGGGTTCTTGCTGATCTGTGGCTTTGAACCCTGAGTGGCACCTGTGCCTTGATGCTGGAGCCAATATTGGATTTGGCCCGGGTCACACCTCAGGGCGGTGGGTTAATGGCCCACTTTGCCAGGCACAGGCCAACCTGCTGTCTCAGCAATCCTCTCCTCAAAGTCACACACACACACACACACACACACACACACACACACACACACACACACACACACACACACACACACACACACACACACACACACACACACACACACACACACACACACACACACACACACACACACACACACACACACACACACACACACACACACACACACACACACACACGTAGTGGTGTGTGACGACACCCCGGCTAACATACTGTGTTAACTCAAACTGAGGGGGGGGAAACGTTGCTCAGCGTTCATGTTGGACGATAAGGACTCGCCCCGTGTTGGTGCAGAAACAGATAAGCTGTTCATGATGCAACATTACTCTTTTGTTGTTACTACTTTGATGCGGAGAAATCCGTTGAAACTCTCGCGCTGCGGGGGGGAGGACACATATAGCACAACGCAGACCGACTGTTGACAAACTAAACAAAGAAGTGAAGACGCTGGAACCAGGTGGTGGTCGTTTGATTTTCAAAAGTTGAAACCAGGGTAGAAATTAGCAACTAAATAATGCTGATTCATTTGTATGAAGCTGGACAGTGGAAGGTCAACATCACATTTAGCTTCAACTTTTGTCCAAATCTTTTTTCAGTCAACTAAGAAGAGACGCAACAAGAAAGACACAAAGAAATAGAGTGAGAATGAATATACATTTGAGTGTTATTTGTTAACTATATACTGTATTATTACAGAATTGAACGTTTCTTTCTTCTTATCTTCAATTTGTGAATTTTAATGAATAATCTATTCTTTATTTAATGCACACTAGTCGTAACTGTATGACATTTTATTATGTAACCCTATCATTTCTTAAAATGCAAATATACATATTTAAAAATAAGAGGAGATGCATTCAGAACAGCAAAAAACCCACAAGTGCGTTGAAGTAAGATAAAAATGTTTCGTGCTACAACATGTTGCTCTTCCATTTAGATTAGAAACAGGTGGGTTCTACTCTGCAATGAAAGATGTGTCGACATGTTGCTTGGTGATATCAATGGGGAGCTTGTTGCACTATTTTGGAGCCAGAATAGCAACCTGGCAAGTTTGTGTTGAACTGTACATGAGTCCTGCTCGCAGTGAGGAAGTAGGTGAGCTGATTGGCCAATGAGCATCGAGGAGAGCGTGCTGGAGTGTGTTTTAAACATATCGTGGATGAAGTAATGTCCTCGTAAGGTAGGACACTACCAATGTATTGACCACTATGGTTAGTGCACAACTAAATACTCTTAATATTTACATTAATTATTTGAGGCGTGTGGTGTAGTGGGTTAGTGCGTTGGTGTTCGGATCAGGGGAGCACAGGTTCAAACCCCACTGCAGTCAGCATGTCGTTGTGTCCCTGAGACACTTCACCCCAAACTGCTCCTGTGGGGATTGCCCACAGTATTGAGTATGTAAGTTGCTTTGGATAAAAGCGTCTAACAAGTGTCATGTAATGTGACCGTCTATGTTTCCTGTGGTTATTGAATAGCTCTTTTTACTGCACTGTTAGTGTACAGTTGTATTATTATTGTGCTGCTGTGTTTATTGATGATTAAAGTCTTATCTTATCTGATCTCTTTCTTGAAGCAAATTCTGGAAGCTACCGGTAACCAGTGAAGGAAGCGGAGGAACAACATAGCATGGCAGACCTTAGGTAGCCATGATTTGGTGATCAGGTTGAATTCTAGAAAGACATTTACAGTGGCTTGCTTGTTCTTCTGATGGTCCTGCCATCATTAGGAGTATCTTACGGACTGATGAACTAGTTTACACGCTGGCTGACTGACGCCCTCACTGACCTGCTGACTGACGGACAGCCTGGCTCTCTGACTCATTTACAGACTGAAGGACTTGCTGACTGGTTGACTGACTCTGCGCCAGTAAGCAAAGCTTTCCCACATGTTCTCCTCCATGCCGCATTTCAGTCGGGGAACGCTGCATCGGCCCTCTCGCCTTGTTTACAGTGTGGAGCCCAGCCGTGGGAGTGCGGCCCCGCTTCATCTCCACGCTCGGCCTGAAACGCCTCTCCTCTCGGCCGCCATTAATCAGCAACAGAGACTTTCTCTCCTTTCTCTCGCTCCTTTCTCTCGCTCCTCTACGCCCACAGACATGCTGGATGAGGCCATTTTGAAAGAGTTAACAGATGTCGGCTGATTTGCCCCAGGCTTTCTGACATTGCCCGAGTGATGTATTTGATGTGGAGTTTATTCAGCTCTAATAAACGTATAAAGAATTAGAATAATAATTCACAGATGTACATAGCCAGATTATATGCCGGAGCCTCTCTTTGAAGCAGACAAGGCAGCCAAGATTAACAGAACTAGGGGAAAGGATGAAAAGGGTTTTGGTTAAGCCCGCTGATAATCACAAAGGTCAGGATGGACTAATACTGCCACTTTGTGTTCAGGCAGCCACACAGACGGCCTTTGTTCCCATCACAGGTTGCTTCTCGGTGAAAAAGCCCAAACAAGAGGCTGCCCTTGTCACTGTGCTCTCAGGAGAAAAAGCAGATTGAAACACATTTGCTATATCTGTTTTTTCTCGTCTCGTACATGCCTTTGTTAATTTGTCATTTTGGGAACAGCAGAAAGAATAAAAGGGAAAATACAAAAGCATGAGAGTGAGGTCTAGCATTCTGATCAGGGCAAAAAAATGAGGGAATTACTTTCAAAACAAACAACTTCCAATTGCATCACAGCTAAAGAACAACAAATCTCAAAAATGGCCAGTTGCAGAGCATCTTAATACCCACATAAACCATAAAAACAGCTACACAGCTCCATGGCAATGCATAGCAACCGTGCAGAATTTCAGTCAAGGAGAAAGAAGGCAAAAAAACACCTTATTACTTCTAACTCCTGCAAGCCATTTTGGTCTCCAAAGGTTTTAGAGCGCCGCAGGCCATGTGTCTGCAGTGTTTCGGGAAATGACTTGCCTTCGCACGAACACTGCTATGTTCTGCAGCACTGCTGCCCCCAGCATCCCCGCTCAATTTCTGTTTAACCCCTTCCTGCCTTCCCTCACACTGACTCACTGCAACAGAGAGCTCACACCCAGCACAATACTGTCACATTGTTCAGCCTCCACCAAACCCAGGCAAACCAGAGCAGCTTTTTCACGAACTAACACATTAACTCCACGTCTAATTTGGCTACTTAAGCTTGAGACGGCTCTTAACAAAACACGGTGCAGGAAAGGCTATGTGGGGCAGAGGACGACGGGGCAAAGAAAGCCCCTTCACCATTCCACTTGATCTACTACAATGTGCGACACAGTTTGCACACTTGAGTGTGTATCAACGGTGGATTAAATCTGCAAACTCGTTGACACAACACATAATTAAAACATCTTGCTCGAGGTCAGGAATTTTCTAATTAGTAGTGTACTGACAAAGCTGCAATTCCATCGCCCTGAGTTTCAAAGTCCACAGGTTACTGCTGAGATGAAAGCCGCCCCTGGAGCACTTTTCTGCAGGGCTGCTCATACAATTCCTCAGAAGACAGTCACAGGGTCACCGAGCTAAACAGTGTGCTGCACCCGGAACCTCGCTCCAAACAAAGAACTTCAAACTTTCCTGCCTGGAAACACGGTGTTGGCTCTTTTACCCCCTCCTCTCTCTTTCTCTTGCTCTCTTTTCCTTTCAACCTGAGAGAAACAAAAGATTGTGTGAAGGCAACCAGATGAACAAACCATAACAATGTTTTTAATCTGTTTAATTAAAAGGCTGTAAGCCTGGCTAGCTGGGAAACTTGTTAAACACTACAAAGGCTTCTTTTCTTTCTTTGTAGCTTAGGTTGGCAACACCATATAGGATTTTGGGGGTAATAACATTTTGTTCACATATTGGTGAGTATTATCTAATATAATAATAAGTCCTTTTCTCTACAATGGGAATAGTACAACAGCAGCCATCCAGATGATGCTTCTGTTGTTTTGATCTATAAATCTGCTCCATTCGTCTCGATCAACAATCCGCCAAACGATGCGTTCAATGTCCTTCCTCTAAAGGGAGATTAGAAACAGCTTCCCCGATAACCTGGACGATTAACACAGGCCAAGTCTCTTTGGCTACTTAAAGTATCAGAAGTAGAACTTTTTTTCAACATTAAATATTAAAGGCGTTTCATATATAAAATGAACCCAATTAGAGTTAAAATAGGAGAAGTGTAATGAGTCTCAAGTCAGAATGCTTGTCTTCAGAACTGCTCACTAATGAGCCCTTGTTGGTTTTTGCACACTTTACTTTCGGTGGTGTGGCACTGTCATTTTCAGCCGCTTTTTAATTTTTAATTCAAGTTGAATGAGAGGGTGGTGACTGAGTTAATAATCCTGGCACCGGGGTGTTTTTGCCGCCGATGGAAAGCTTGGAGATGTCGCCAAATGAGGCTTGTAGTTTCGCCCTTTGATGTCGTTGTGGAAACACACCAAATAGGAACAACCGGTTAACAAAAGCCAATCAGTTCGGAGCGGTATCGAACATAAATGACCACACTGAGGGGAACGCATCGTGCAAAATGGCCTAATTAGGGGAAAGAGGAGGCTAGCACTGAATAACAGAGACTCTGAGCACCATCACTGACTTGAGAATGAGTTCAGAGACCAAAAAGCAGCTCTACGCTCCCACCGCTCTGCAGACACGTGCTTCACTGTCAGTCTTCACATACACCCTCATATGAGCACTGACACATTTCACTGAAAAGAGAAGGAACGCACCGAGGGCCCACCGTGGATATGCAGATGCAGGAGATTAGGAAGCACATTTACAGAGGGGGTTCACACTATGAGATGGTCCTTGATCTCAAAGTGACACAAATGGGGCCATTTTTGACATCATTTAGCCATCACAGGCTCCCTCAGTGGTCCCAGTGGTCCCAGTGCACCTGATGTGGCGCCTGCTAAGTAAAAGGTGGGAAGCGGCAGTCTGAGTAAAATCTGCTGGGGAAAGAGTGGAGCGCCATGTTTTATATAGATGGCCCAGAAAGAAGAACTTTACTGGAGTTAAATAAAGGGACTGTGAATATTTGTGACCCCCCCAGTGTCATTGTGTTTTCATCCGACATGCTGCCAGGGTGAGAGGCTGACGACGTTTTTTATAGATACCCAGAAATACGATTTAACTTTAAAATATTATATGTACTAGAAATGTCACTTGGTATCTCACACTTGATTGACATTTTCAAAACAGTTCACGATTTAGTAGGTGTTCATTTCTCTATCTACTCCAGTCTAATAAAGGCAAACACTGTTTTATATGTTTCTAAATATATCAAGTGACTGCAGCAATGTTAGGCACATTGTAACATATATTAATGCTGAATATGCACAAATAAACACTTTTTACATAAAAACGTTTAGTATTTCCCAAAATAAGTGATGTCAAGAATAGTAAATTCAGGTTATACAAAAAATGTAAAAAGCCTCGGCGGGCTGCCTTATACATTCTCAGAAACTTCAGAAATACATAAAATGACATTTAAACCTCAAATGTTGTGTTTATTTTTGTTATAATTTCCTTTTTTTTATAATATAATATATGTGTTCCTCCCCCCTATATAAAACCACCCATAAAACTATTACTACTACTACTACTACAACTACTACCACTACCACTACTACCACTACCACTACCACCACTACCACTACCACTACTACAACTACTACCACTACCACTACCACTACTACTACTACCACTACTACTAATACTACTACTACTACTACTACTACTAGTAGTACAACTAGTACTACCACAACTAGTACTACAACTACTACTACTACTACTACTGCCACCTACAGTATAATACTAGTACTGTAGATAAATATGCGTAAGACATAGAAGTCTAATGATTTCACAGTTTGGTACAATTGGTGCCGCCATGTCAGAATTAACATCATATAACAAACTGTAAATTAGCACTCTTAGCTGGTTGGGGGGGGGAGCATCACAAAATTGTGCCTCAGCTGAAGAGTTCCTCATTACAGTTTCCTGTGATTTTCCTGGAGGCCTCCCCCTCCCATAATGCACCTCTTCCTCAGGCCCAGAAGGCTTCCTCCCTACCTGCACAGCATTTTGGCAACCTGCTTTATTATCCCTCACACAACAGCATCCTTTCCCAGGCAGCTGTGTGTGCATGCGGATATAAAGCTTATCTACATATTGACTCGGTATAAACCCACACCCTTGTCTGCCATAATAATTACACATCTTGTAAAAGGAAGTGCTCAATTCTTGCTGCACCTGAGGCGCCCGCTGCAGGACTCGCCCCTCGGCGCCCTGCACACACACCTGAGGCGCCGCTGGTATCCAAACAGCCTCAACACACACCCTCCGACATTGCCTTCAACGGTGCAATGGCGCCTTTCTATTAAGACTCGAGAAAGCGCCAACCAGAGGTGGGAAGTAGTCGAGTACAAATACTTCGTTACTGTACTTGAGTACATGTTTCTGGTATCAGTACTTTACTCCACTACTTTTTAATTTGACTTCTTACATTTTTAACGCAAATACCTGAACTTTCTACTTTTTACATTTTCAAAACAGGCTGGTTCCTTTAGTTTGAATCTGTGATTGGTGGCGTGATCATATCCCAAGATATTGAAGTGACTGTTATTTTGTATATATTGATTGTTGTGTTTTTTTAAATCTTTTTTATCACATGTATAAATGTGTCTGTTGATTGTGTATATATAGGATATACATATTTTATACATATTTTATACATATTTTTATTTTTATATTCGGGATTGTTGGAAACGGTATTTCGATCTCTCTGTCTGTACACACAAACTGAAAGATTGACAATAAAGTTGACTTTGACTTTTGATTATTTAGAGTCATTGCGTGCCTATTGATTTGAACACGATCCGTGTATCCATCATTTCCTGGTCTTCTCTAAAGAAGAGGGACCAATGAAAACGTTGTCATGTTGCCGTTGTTCAGCATGGAAACATTCATTAGCTAACAATGACATTATTGTTCTATTCATATAAAGGGAGGTCAGGTACTCTTTAAAACAGCTGCTAGTTATGGGTACTTTTTACTGAAGTACATTTCAAAGCCTCTTTACTTTGACTTGAGTAAAGAAGTTTAGTCAGTACTTCTACTTTCACCAGAGTATTTTTAAACACGAGTATCTGTACTTCTACTTGAGTAAAGGATGTGTGTGTTTTTGCCCTCTCTGGGTAAATGTGTTTCTACTGCAGGAACAAAGCAGGCGGGATCGGTCAGACAGGTAGTAAAGACAGCAGGGGCCTGTTTTATAGCTGTCAACGAGTCAGACCACACACACCTCCACACACACAAACAAGCAAGAGTGTGTATCGACATAGGCCAGCCCGGGAGGTGTGTTTACATTTCGTGGCTCTCTGGCCCTTGTTGTTTAAAAAGCGAAACAAAAAGGCCAGGCGGGACTTTTCCAGCCAAACCACACGCCCTGACATGTAATCAGGAAACTGAGGCGGGTGATAGAGGCCAAATCCAGCGATTCACAACTCTGCTCAAGTTCTATCCGTGGAGGGCGTTCATTAGTCCAAAAAAATACATAATTTATGCAATCTAAAAAATACATGTGGTAATGAATCAAAATGGGAATGAGAGACACAGAAACATTGAGGCTCTGCGGTTATGCCGATTCTTTGTTTCGGGAAAAGCAGAAAAACAGGTCAAGTGCTGGGCAGCTGCTGAACACGGACGAAAACAGACCTGCTGACACCACCCTGCAGAAGATCAGTTCAATACCTTCTCTCAGGCTACACCCTTATTTCAGAGTCAACTATTACCTCTAATCTCCAGAATCAGAATCAGGTTTATTACCGGGTCGGTTAACACGTACGAGAAATTTGACTTGATGTCATGGTGCATACATAAAAAATAACATTAAAACATATTGAGAGTATTTACAAAGAACTAGAATGGAAAAAGGAATAAAATATGGAATACAATTCGGCAGTAATTAAAAAAAAGAAAACAGAAAACAATGGTTTTAGCAGATTGATCGACAGCCACGAAAACACTAAGAATCAGAAGTGGGCTTGAAGATATCTTACATGAGTAAAAGTAGTTATACCACCCTGTAGAAATATAAAAGTGGTAACACTATAGAAGTATTAGCATCAAGCACTCAGTATGCACGACGAAAGCTTCCAGAACAAATATTTTATATTATAGGAAATTCATTATTGATGTTTGAATGTGTTAATTATGTTTAAACTAGTAAAAATAGACGGACTTTACTGTTGATTATCATTTGTGTTAAGACGAAATGTAATTGAGTAAAAACTCTCTTTTTGTTTTCCCCCTCTTTGTTTGATTTCAGTTATTTAATCATAATATGTTAGCTTTAACTGTATCGCATGTTGTTATGTATACCCTGTTACCAAATCATTTTTAAAAATGCAGATACATTTAGATTTAAAGTACAATGATTTTCACTGAATAGCAATGGAAGTAGAAAAAGACAAAATACTCAAGAAAAATGTACTCAAAATATACTCAGTACTCGGGTGAACGTACTTAGCTACTGTCCACCACTGCTACATACACAGAGGGGCGTCATATTGATTGATTTTAGTCGTATGTAGATAGTGAAACTTAGGGAGACATTAGTTATACTGCATGCTAACTGACACACACACACACACACACACACACACACACACACACACACACACACACACACACACACACACACACACACACACACACACACACACACACACACACACACACACACACACACACACACACACACACACACACACACACACACACACACACACACACACACACACACACACACACACACACACACACACACACACACACAGCTAAAACAGCACCCGAGCCAATAGTCTTTATAGCCTCTCCATTCAGCCCTGATAATGTTCATGTGCACGCTGATGTCTGAATTCTGCTGAGATTATTTGTCAGAAATGCCTGAATTTCACAGTTAATTGGCCTCCCTAATTAGCACAGGATGTCTAATTCCCATTGCAGTCAAGTTGCTAAATGGTGAAGCTTTAGCGAGCGGATGCCATTCCTTTTTTTTTTCATTTGAGATTCCCCGTGCACGCCGAGCTGCACCGTACATTACACACTCAATGATCGATTCTAAATCTTAATTAGGGAAACGACAAACAAGCACGGGGACTTAATGAACTGTGTACCTTGTCAAACAGCTGGCTGATTATATTTATTGAAATATATGTTAAATTTAATGATTCGGGCAATTAACTGTAGACCCCTCTGTAATCTCTGAGGGACAAAAGGGGGCCAGAGACCTCATGGAAAGCAGCTTACAAATATTTGCCACCCCCACAGTGCTGAGACACAGGGCTCAGAGGACCTTGTGTTCAGGAATAAAGATATCATTTAAACGTCACTCCCTTGTGTGCTTCAATCCGTGTCGTTTTGGTTTACTCTGCTTCAAACTGAGACATGTTCCAAGCAGCTTCTCTGGGACCTCATCCCGTTTAATGATCTGAGATTTTATCCCGCAAAAACAATACAGAATCATAACAAAAGAGGGCACAGCCTTCATTATCAGAGCATTTTTTTTTTTTTTCACGACCATCCATTTCAAACTTTTTTTTCTAAATTGGTCAAATGGAAAGCAGTGGAAAAGCGAGGAGAAAAAAATTAAGCCGAGCCGAAAAGTGCGACTTGGATTTAATATTTTATAATTGCCAAGGGACATTCTAAGATCAATGAATTTTTGCCCGGGACGCACATCAGAAAGAGATGTACTTCAGTCTTTTTAGGGAACATTGGTCTATTTAATTCCAGTGTCTGATGCATGTGAAATATGCCTTCCATGGCCTCCTTCTTCTTCCCCAGGCGCTGCTACAGGCAGACATTACAGCTTTTAATGGGCCGCCATGAGAAGAGGCAAGCCAGCCAATAACCCATCCGCGCTAATGGATCGCCTTGTTTGTTCTCTTTCACCATTTTCCAAAGCTAATTTTAGATGTTCTGTTTTCCCCGGTACAAAACAAAATAGAGGACACTGTATCAAAACAATATTTTAGCACAAAACAATGAAATATATGGACTAACTAAAGGACGGGTGTGAACCGTGTTATTTGAGCAATTAATTGACATCTCTGAGATAGGAGTGGTCGGTTTGGCTTATAACGATCCCTCTTACAGTGGGAGACGAGGACACAAAGGTGCTTTTGGACGTCGTAGTAAAAAGCTAAGAGTGGAAAAAAGGGAGTACTTAGAAGCAGTAGTTTCATGGGTGGCAAGAGATAAGCTACGATGCAGTAAATGTAAAAACGGTGCCCCATTATTTAGGCAGAGTTTGAAGCAGAAAGCTTACAGCGATGCAAACACAATGAAAAGTCCTGAATCAGATCCTGGAAACTCAAACTACTCTATGTTGGCATTTCTGCCATATTTGGAGTATTTTGCCTACGCCGTACATATTACCCCCTCCCCTCCGCTCTCCTTGGCATTATTCTGCCGCCCCCCCTCTCTCCCGTTACTGCAAGCACCTAATGAAAGATCTTTTTCTCCTTTCTTCCCCCAGGCTAAAACCCTGACAGCTGACATAAAACTTATGGTCAAAGAAAAGTTAAATACGAGAACACAAATGCACCTCTCCACGGTGTTACTCTGCACAAAGCAATCAGGGTTATATCTAACAGCATCACAGGAGGTCCTATAAAAAGAACAACAGTAAGTCACACAAAGACACGGGAGTTTCTTAAGTGAGCCATAACAGAAAGAAGTCTTCGGGCTCTCCACTATGTAAGTTTCAGAGGCTCCGTGTTGACAACTTCATTAGCTCTCGAGTCTCTCAACAACATTAGCACGTTAAGATTAAGGCCCAGAGTTTCCATCTCCTCCAGGATGAAGGGAAGCAGGCGCAGGATGGCAAATCAGTGATCGAGGCGATATCCCTGTGAGTGGGGAAGATGTAGGATGAGTACGAGTGGGCTCGCTCAGCAGGGGGCCGCGATGTTAGGCTGTCCCCACGTCCCTGGCCAGCAGGCTAGCTAGAGAGGCAGCCATTATCCGCTCGCCTCCATAGCAACGAGGCGGAGAAGAGGGGGAAAAAGCAGCAAATTTCATTCTTCAGAAATTTAATTATATCAAGATTAACAAGGGAGGTAATTAATTTCTTTAAGATGGGTATCTTTTAAATGCCTGGGGCTCAACTTTGTTGTCAAAACTGTATATTTAACCATTATTCCAGGGCAAAGTTTTAAAGGCAGAAATGAGGGGGTTCACTACTTTGCCATGAATATGGATGTATAGGAGGTTCTTATCTAAATAGGGAGATTAGAGTGTTAACACTCATTTGTACATTTATGTACATATATAAATATATGAGAATTATGAGAAACTAAGCATCACAAATGTATTGTATCAACTACATTTAAAATGATTCAAACATTTATAGTCATAATGTGTTCTCTGGAATTTAGTTAGAGCTCAGTGTTAAAAGAAATAGACCATGTTTGCACCAAGAGTCTTCCAGGACTTGAGGTTTTCGACTTTTGTTTAAGTTTGTACTACTTCTCTCTTCTGGGACCCTAAACATGAGGTTTGTGTGCATGTACATGGTCTGCAAACGCTAAAATCCCTGTTTTCCCGTCAGAGGGTGTTTCTTCCACAGACACTCCCCCCCCCATACAAACATGATAGATTAAGGGGTGGGACATCTCTGAGTGGTTGACCAATCACAACAGAGCCGGCCAGCTAACCAATCAGAGCAGACTGGGCTCTGGTTTCAGACAGAGGGTGAAAAGAGGTGCTGCAGCACAGGCAGTATGAGAGAAATAAAGAGACACTACATACTGATACACACCTGAACATCAGCAGGAGAGGACTCTTTAAAGTAGAGACACTACATACTGATATACACCTGAACATCAGCAGGAGAGGACTCTTTAAAGTAGAGACACTACATACTGATATACACCTGAACATCAGCAGGAGAGGACTCTTTAAAGTAGAGACACTACATACTGATATACACCTGAACATCAGCAGGAGAGGACTCTTTAAAGTAGAGACACTACATACTGATATACACCTGAACATCAGCAGGAGAGGACTCTTTAAAGTAGAGACACTACATACTGATATACACCTGAACATCAGCAGGAGAGGACTCTTTAAAGTGGAGACACTGCATACTGATATACACCTGAACATCAGCAGGAGAGGACTCTTTAAAGTAGAGAAACTACATACTAATATACACCTGAACATTAGCAGGAGAGAACTCTTTAAAGTAGAGACGCTACATACTGATATACACCTGAACATCAGCAGGAGAGGACTCTTTAAAGTAGTGACGCTACATACTGATATACACCTGAACATCAGCAGGAGAGGACTCTTTAAAGTAGAGACACTAGATACTGATATACACCTGAACATCAGCAGGAGAGGACTCTTTAAAGTAGAGACACTACATACTGATATACACCTGAAAATCAGCAGGAGAGGACTCTTTAAAGTAGAGACACTACATACTGATATACACCTGAACATCAGCAGGAGAGGACTCTTTAAAGTAGAGACACTACATACTGATATACACCTGAACATCAGCAGGAGAGGACTCTTTAAAGTAGAGACACTACATACTGATATACACCTGAACATCAGCAGGAGAGGACTCTTTAAAGTAGAGACACTACATACTGATATACACCTGAACATCAGCAGGAGAGGACTCTTTAAAGTAGAGACACTACACACTGATATACACCTGAACATCAGCAGGAGAGGACTCTTTAAAGTAGAGACACTACATACTGATATACACCTGAACATCAGCAGGAGAGGGCCCCCATTTGTTAAGTACAATTAATTGATATCTAGGTGGTATCACACGAACACTGTCATCTGTATGTAAAAGGTGAATTCAAATGTGTATTTTATGGTCTGTTAGACATACGAAGGAATCCTCAGCCCTTCACTGAACATGTTTAATTACTCCCTTTTTTTCTGTAACTGTGACTAAATGGAAAATGTCACCTAAATTAGTGGTGTGTGTGTGTGTGTGTGTGTGTGTGTGTGTGTGTGTGTGTGTGTGTGTGTGTGTGTGTGTGTGTGTGTGTGTGTGTGTTACAGATCTTGGAGGTTCTTTCAGCCGCCTTCCATGAATGAATACATTACAGCCGGTGATGATGAGTTAAGTTGACAGTTACCATACATTTAAGAGCTAAAATACAATCGTGGCGGCTACAGTATGCTCTCCCATACATATTTTAAATCGTGTGCAGAGAGCGAGATACAAACATGTCAGAAAGTAAATCATCAAAACCACACACGCACACACTGACTGGTTAGGAGAACAGAGACTGTGGAGCAAACAGGCTATTCAGAGACTCACTAAAATACAAACATGGTGAACATCTCATTTCTATTCCATCATGTCCGTGAAGATTTTAAATTAAATGACAAAAACAATGTGTGTGTACTAAACACGTGGCTTTATGAATGGCAGTGTTGGTTATGGTCCAGACTAAAATATCTTTATAATAATTCAACATTCATGTTCCCCAGAGGATACACTCTGCTGGTAGTCAGCACCACCATGATGTTGACATTTCTTGTTTCTAGTAAAAACACATTTTCATGAAATTTGGAACAGATATCCATGGTCACCAGCAGATGAATTTAAATGAAATTGGAGATCACACCTTTCCCTGTATCACCCCCCAGGAGGACATGTTTCTCACCATCTCCTGAATGGACAGATATACATAGATAACATTCATGGTTCCAATGAGATGAAGCATCCTGACTTTTCCTCTATAGTGCACTCGTTGTGTTGGATTGAAATTCCTTTACCACTATCGGATGGTTTGCCGATGAATGTTGTACACCGTCAGGAGGTAATAATCTTCTGCCTCAAAAATGTTACTTTGTTGAATGCTTTGGTTTATGACCATCATGACTTTAAAGAAGACACATCATGTAGGAGTTGGTCTGTTCGAACTACTAAAACAATGTAAATGAATCAATGTGCTCCACACTAGTTTCTTTTGGGAATACCTGCACAACTTTTAAAATGTCCATCAGCTTGGGCTTTATGTTTAGTGCTAATTATCAAATTACCATTATATATATTTATATTATACTTGAACAGATCTGCACTTTCTGCTGTTTTGCACTTCTGGTTAGATGCTAACTACATTCGTTGACTTAAAGGTCCCATGTCATGGCCATTTCTACTGATCATAATTCCATTGTTGAGGTCTACTAGAAAAGATTTATATTGTGCAATTTTCCAAACTCATACAGCATCTCTGTGTAGTATGTGTATTCACTCTCGGTCCTAAACCCCCCCCCTCCCTGTGAGCCCAGTGGCCGTCTGCGAGACAGTGAGACACAGTGAAACCAAGCCCGAAACACCCCCACAGCCTGGCTGGGAGTTTGTGTGTGTGCCCAGGCTGAGTTCCGCGGTGTCTCGCTGTCCCGTTGACCCCACACGAGTGAGCCAGCTCACAGTATCCCGCTCCTCGCAGCAGCGAGTCTCGCAACGTCCCGCCGTGTGTGTGTATGTGAGGAAGTCCGACCTTTAATACCTGTACTCTGCGCAATGACAATAAAGTGTCATCTAATCAAGCTAACACACTAAAGTAGGAATTGGAATGTGGTACACATGATATGGTACTCATTTCAAGACATCTATCAATAATCATAAATACAATTCACAAAGCTTTGTGCTATGTGTGTGCAGCTACAGTACAAAAGATACAATGCAGTACTTTAACTCAGGGGTGTCAAACTCAATTTCATCGTGGGCCACATTAGCATTATGGTTGCACTCAAAGGGCTGGTTGTAACTAATAAATAATACATATATATAAATACATAATATATATGAAATAATGTTTTATATTATATTATTGCCTCTGCATTGGATTTGTATTGGATAGGGTAATAACTTAGTATTGAACTATGTCTGAAAGCAGAAGTCTAGGGCAAATAATTCCAAGTCTCTTCAGTGCGCATGTCACAAAATGAGATGCATTGTGGGACATATAGTTTATGGGCAACCTGCTTCTGTAAGATAAGATAAGATGGACCTTTATTAATCCCCGTGGGGAAATTCAGTAGTTTAACAGCAACAGGGTAAGATTGAAAAGCAGGACAGCACAGATTCACACAGATTAATAAAATTAAGGATAAATCATAGATAAAAAAAAAAAATTAATAAAATAAGAAATGAATGAAAATGAAAATATATAGATATACTGTAAAGTAGCATGTAACCGTATAATAAACGTATTATATTCTTTGCAAGCTCTTGCGGGCCACATAAAATTAAGTCGCGGGCTGGATTTGGCCCCCGGGCCTTGAGTTTGACACCCCTTGTTTAATTCAATGTATAATTATTCTTGTTTCCAGGTTAAAATGTCATATTTCTAAGTATGGAGGTCCTAGTGGTTCTATTAGAAACATGCATACTCTGTGCATTTTGATTTAGGACTACATTTGGTGATCTATTTTCCATACGATAGAATAAAAAGCTAAATGTTTTGTATTTGAATGCTAAGGCTACGGCTGCATTTTAAATGCTTTAACCCACAGACCATAGTGCATGGACCACTTGTGGGATCCACGATGCTGAGCACTGAGCAGGAGGGAGGAAAGTTGGCAAAGTGCACCGTGTTAAAGCTCTAAGAGCGCATGGCACCCGGCCAAAGAGCCCCTGTAACTATTCTGAAGACTCGACTCCGTCTCCGTTGTGTCCGCGCTGGAAAACACAGAACCGCCTTAAGACGAAAAGTCAAACTAATATTACAATCTTCTTGACATAACGAAACCAATAGCAGCCTCTATGTGCCCTCTTTAATCATATTTATGTAGTATGTAGAGAAGGCTAACCCACACAGGAATCCTTACTCTTCATTACAGCCTGATGTAAGTGATGCTAAAATCATTGCATTCTATTTTAAATTCCCACCCTGCATTTATTAAGTGGTGAAATAAATGAAAACAACGGCTAATAAAGGGTTAATGTCAATGCACCCGGCGGACTTAAGAGAAGCGTCCATATAGTTGAGCAAAAACGGAGCTCAACATGAAAACAAAACAAAAGAAGGTCAAGCATCCACCGAAAAATTCCACTGTGTGTTTGGAAATAGGGCTACACGTTTAAAAAAGAATAACTGATTGAGATTACTTTAACTGATATTGCAATTATCATTAAAACATTATCAAGGTGTGATTTTTAAAGAAGCTTTGTAGCAAACATCTGTTTTGTTAAAGGCGCCCCATTCTGCTCATGTTCAGGTGTATATCAGTATGTAGTATCTCTACTTTAAAGAGTCCTCTCCTGCTGATGTTCAGGTGTATATCAGTATTTAGTGTCTCTACTTTAAAGAGTCCTCTCCGGCTGATGTTCAGGTGTATATCAGTATGTAGTGTCTCTACTTTAAAGAGTCCTCTCCTGCTGATGTTCAGGTGTATATCAGTATTTAGTGTCTCTACTTTAAAGAGTCCTCTCCTGCTGATGTTCAGGTGTATATCAGTATGTAGTGTCTCTACTTTAAAGAGTCCTCTCCTGCTGATGTTCAGGTGTATATCAGTATGTAGTGTCTCTACTTTAAAGAGTCCTCTCCTGCTGATGTTCAGGTGTATATCAGTATGTAGCATCTCTACTTTAAAGAGTCCTCTCCTGCTGATGTCCAGGTGTATGTCAGTATGTAGTGTCTCTACTTTAAAGAGTCCTCTCCTGCTGATGTCCAGGTGTATATCAGTATGTAGTGTCTCTACTTTAAAGAGTCCTCTCCTGCTGATGTTCAGGTGTTTATCAGTATGTAGTGTCTCTACTTTAAAGAGTCCTCTCCTGCTGATGTTCAGGTCTATATCAGTATGTAGTGTCTCTACTTTAAAGAGTCCTCTCCTGCTGATGTTCAGGTGTATATCAGTATGTAGTGTCTCTATTTTAAAGAGTCCTCTCCTGCTGATGTTCAGGTGTATATCAGTATGTAGTGTCTCTACTTTAAAGAGTCCTCTCCTGCTGATGTTCAGGTGTATATCAGTATGTAGTGTCTCTACTTTAAAGAGTCCTCTCCTGCTGATGTTCAGGTGTATATCAGTATGTAGTTTCTCTACTTTAAAGAGTCCTCTCCTGCTGATGTTCAGGTGTATATCAGTATGTAGTGTCTCTACTTTAAAGAGTCCTCTCCTGCTGATGTTCAGGTGTATATCAGTATGTAGTGTCTCTACTTTAAAGAGTCCTCTCCTGCTGATTTTCAGGTGTATATCAGTATGTAGTGTCTCTACTTTAAAGAGTCCTCTCCTTCTGATGTTCAGGTGTATATCAGTATGTAGTGTCTCTACTTTAAAGAGTCCTCTCCTGCTGATGTTCAGGTGTATATCAGTATGTAGTGTCTCTACTTTAAAGAGTCCTCTCCTGCTGATGTTCAGGTGTATATCAGTATGTAGTGTTTCTACTTTAAAGAGTCCTCTCCTGCTGATGTTCAGGTGTATATCAGTATGTAGTGTCTCTACTTTAAAGAGTCCTCTCCTGCTGATGTCGAGGTGTATATCAGTATGTAGTGTCTCTACTTTAAAGAGTCCTCTCCTGCTGATGTTCAGGTGTATATCAGTATGTAGTGTTTCTACTGGGACATGTCTCCATGCTTTAATATTCAAAAAGCTCTTTATGTTCTCATACTGCCTGTGCTGCAGCACCTCTTTTCACCCTCTGTCTGAAACCAGAGCCCAGTCTGCTCTGATTGGTCAGCTGCCCGGCTCGGTTGTGATTAGTCAACCGCTTAGAGATGTCCCGCCCCTTAGCCTATCACGTACAATGTGTTGGAGCGCTAGCCAATAGAAGCCCAAGTGTTACATAGTGATGAGTGACCTTTGAGGCTTTTTGCCTCTACAAACCATTTACATGCACCAAAAATCTAAATCTAACAAACTACAGGAACCCCATAAAGCATAAAAATGCCTTTATTTAATTCTTTATCTATCTATCTATCTATCTATCTATCCATCCATCCATCCATCTATCTATCTCTCTATCTTTCTTCCTGGGATTCTATTACTGCACAAGTCCATATTGCGGTTTCGATATAATGTTGATTAATAGTGCAGCCCTATTTTTTGTAGAGGAGCAAGAAGAAAGTAGGAAGGAGGGATGTTGTGGTAGTAAATAAGAAAGAGGCTATACTGTAAACTCCTACTGTTCCAACAAGCAGGCAGGACTCTCTTAACCAAACACCATCGCCAGCAGATTGTGGGCAGAGAGGAAAGGAAGAGGAGGAGCGAGATATTTCCTCCACGCTGTCCCTTCCACTTTATTCACTCGGCCAGTTTGTTTCTTAACCAAACAGCCTGGTTGGTCCTCGTCCTCTGAGTCCTGACGCCCCCCCCTGCAGCTCAGGAACCCATCGTGCTCCGCCAGCTTCCTGTTTGTCTGGTTGAAGACCTGGCCGTTTTTTTTTTTTTTTTTTACTCCCAGGCGGCACACTGGGAGGGGACGCAGGAGCAGAAGAAGAAAAGCACCAGAGAAGAAGGACAGAGGGGAGGTTGGCGGGGGAGAAGGCAAAGGGAGAGACACTGAACACTCCCGAGTTGGGATTGATTTACTTCATTAACCGAGATTACAAGTTTAACTTACAAACCAGAGGTCAAAATTTCTCATTAACAAGGGGACCGTGGAGAACCTCGGGGCTTGGAGACCACTCTTATTACTGACTACACATTTCAATCTGTCTTTGATGTTCCATGTCTGCCTTTCTACCCCCTCTTTCCCCCTCCTATTTTTTGGCAGCGAGGTTGATTTTAATTGTAGCTATAGAACAGAGCATAGTTTGCCTGTAAGCCAGCCTCCACATCTGTAGTGAGTGCAGCTTTAGTGATATTGGGTGCAGTCCATAGCTCGGGGCTAATTTTAATGGTCCCCCCCCCCCCTCCCTCCTTCATTGGAGACTCAGATTGTTTTCCACGTGATTCCTGTTAATTTAGCTGGAGGAAAGGGCATCAGTTTTCCTTGTGCTTTTCCCCCTCTCTCCCCATTGCCTCTCACTCTATTGCCTCACTCCTTCTTTCTGATCTACAGCCTCAAAGAAAGAAGGTGAAATGAATTCAAATGGAAAACTAGACTGTGCTCACTATTAAATCGCTCGCCTACCTTTGTCCCTCGCATTGCGCCTGGTCGAGAAAGATACGGGGGAAAGGCGGCGTGCCTGTACGAACTGGGGCAATTTAGCAGATATTGTTGCTTTTTTACGTCAACAAACAAAGCGCTTGCTTTGATGTGATAAATGGCCTGAGTGCCGGGATGATAACTCTGAGCTCGTAAATGTGTCAAGGATGTTTCAAAGCTCTGAGCATGTTTGACACTGCGGGACATGGTGCGTCGAGGCACATTTTACAACGCACAAGCTTTAATGCTAACCTTAGATGTACTGCGGGGGTCTCTATCGGTGTGACACGCAGTAAATACAAGATGCACCGAATGAGAAGAGAGGAGATCATAACACGGAGAAATCGATGAGGGGAAATGAAACAGTAAAGTGTTCGAATGATGTTTAACGTGTGAACAGACAGAATATAAAGGGTGTGAAGGAATAATCAGTGTGAATACAAACTCTATTAGACGGGCTCTTCTAGCCGCGATGAATTTAAATCCATGTGTATCTCTTCCCTGTACAATATACACGTGGCTATAGAGGAGCATATAGCTGGATATGTACCGATAAGCTGTGACCGACTGTTGGCTGCAAAATACATCCAACAAATGACAGAAAATGAGCTTCTAGCACTGATAGATCTTTGATTGTGTTTCCCACACAAGTTTCTCCTACAAACATGAACTCCAGATTAAGATATCCATTTCCAATAGCTCAACACTTTTTAATAAGCCACCGCAGCATTAGTGTCCACATCTTTAAGCTAATGTTCTGAGGGCATTCGTCACATTTCCTTCCTCCTTCCTCCGTCCTTTATCCCACCACACTCTTCAAGGTAGCTCACCCTGTGTGCCGGACTTCAAAAGCCCGTGTGTGCTGATTGGAGGGTATGGGCTTGTGGGATGGGGACGATTGAGCTGGAGGGGTTTCGTTTGCAGTGTGTGTGTGTGTGTGTGTGTGTGTGTGTGTGTGTGTGTGTGTGTGTGTGTGTGTGTGTGTGTGTGTGTGTGTGTGTGTGTGTGTGTGTGTGTGTGTGTGTGTGTGTGTGCAGTGACCCACCGCTGGGGCCACAGCAGGCCCTCTTCTAGAGAGCCAGCCAGCAGCCCCAGCCATTGGCTCCTCAGAACTAATCCACCCTGCGGAGCCCTGTAAGGCCCCTTTGTTCCCTCCTGCAGACTAGATCAGGCTGCAGACAGACTCCCCAGTCTTGCCTGGCTATCAGTTTCACCGCCCGTGGCCACAGAGCCCGAGCCCGGCCAAGCCACCATCAAATTAAAGGTGGGAGAATGGGGGCTGGGGGTCGGGTTGCAGGGAACGGAGGGAAATTGTGTCACCTGAATTCCGTCACAGTCCGAAAACACGGTGGTAAAAAAAGGTGGTCTGATGCGGAGAAGGACAAGCAGGAAGGAAAGGAATATCGGAGAGGAGGATTTCTGCCTCTCGGTGAACAGAGCGGGATCTCAACAAGGCCATTATCTGCCTCCTAATTTGAGCTCTGGCACAGCACTGAAGGGCTGCCTTTGTCTGGGATTAATGCGGAAAGCTCAGGATGCGATGTCAGAGGGAAATAATCAGCATGGGCCCTTCATAACGTAGGCTGCTGCTGGTGCTCCTGGCCACGGCCCCCCGGCTCATTTCTGTGGAGATGAAATCTATGACAAGCCCCTCAGTGAAGCTAAGAGCAGGCAACAGTCCAGAAACACCCACAGGCCTCCAGGCATCCTGTGACCCCCTTAGAAAAGTCACATTCACTTTGCTCTGGAGGAGGGAAAGAGAAGGCCGCGGGCGCTTCCAGCTCATGTGAAATGAAGAAATGTGAGGAGGTGAAAACGAAGTGAAAATAAGTTAAGATTCCTCCTCCGCCCCCTCCACTCCAGAGGAGGCGGATCGCTGCGACTTCACTTCATTATGCCTCTCTAATTAAACACAAACAGGACATTAAAGCACAGATAGGATGGAGAGGAAGATAATGTATATTCATGTTTATGTTGTGTAACTGCGTTTGGGAGAGCAGTTTGAGAAAGCAGCTTCGTTGTAATGCAGCAGAAGGTCGCGGGCTAATACCCATCAGGGTAAAACATTCTGAAAGAGGTTGGCACTGAACTCAAGGACCAGAAGTAACGCTTTTATTTTGTTATTTATGCCTTTTTACCGGGTGCATAGCCACGCTCCTCTGCTGCACATTGCTGCTAAGAGAAGGATGTGAAGAAGCAACTCGATAAGCAGGTTATTAAAATCACCAATTGACATTCAGAATTCAGACTTATTTTAATTCATCATATTTACAGATGAATATGTGGAATTTCAATGTTTTCTACTCGCGCCTCGAGGGAAATGCAACTTGGTAGAGAAACTGTGCATGACTACTTCGTGAACGACTCAGTGCTGGAGAAATATGATCCTCAAACGGGAGACTTTGTAAAAGCACAGCTCAGCTTAATTAGGAACAGACTAGGCAAGTCACATGGGAGTATGTCACCACGCGCCAGATACTTCCGAGCATCTTCATTAACAGACTTACATTGTGAGTTGGTAACTAGTCAGATTTCCAGGCGTTATATTTAACAGCTTTGAAACATTTGAATGTCTTAAGTGTTCATTACTGTGCATTGTCCCTGCCAAATAAACGATGAAATGAAAATGTACAGGTTAAGTGTGGTCTTAGGAACACAATGACTCTCACAATTAAACATTTTAGGGAGGGGAGGCGGACATTTGCTCATCTTCAACCCCTTTTAAGATGATGAAACATTTGAACAATAGTTTATAAGGTTGCACACTTTGCCGCCAACCCATCAGTGATCTTCACAGCTCGCTCCCTGAACACAATCAGATGTGGATGTGCTCGATTCTGCGAGAATGAAGACGCCAAACTGCAGCTGAATCCTACATATTATCGGTGATCTGTCTCAGCTTAATATAAACACATAAATATGTAATACAATGAAAGCATCTGCCTCATCTCATCTGAGGTGCTGAAATACATTGAAATACTTGCTCATGTGGACGGTGCAATGTTTGAATGCAGGATGATATAACCCAATGACCATCCGTTCACCCCGTCACACGCTGTGGCTTATTATCCCTGTAATTCCACCTCATTGACTTTTACCCACTATTTTATTCCATTTGATGTCTATGCTGATCCGTCATGTTGCTTCTCCTAGACTCAATGCACAGATACCTATAACTTATAATGGACTGCTCCTCTATGCTAACTCTGATGATTACACATTTCTGTATTTTAATAACCTGCAGATTTGAGAGTAAGAGAGGCTAAGACGTAGTCAGTAGAAATGGATGATTTGATATCCCATCGCTTCGATCAACACAATCTAAGCCAGTTCTGACTCTTCAAATCTATACTGATTTTCTATAGAAAAGTACAAAAAAAAAACGTTGTAATTGTCTTCCTTTCAAACTGTAAAAAATGTCCACATGGGGGGGGACGGTTTTACGGTCTAGTAAGTGTGCTACACTTCTTCTTCTCTGTTTTTTATTTGCAGATTGTTGGGATGGCGGTGGCTGGTTTAAAGGGGTCCTTTAAAATGGTGACATCACCATGGAACATTAGCACTTCTATAGCAGGGTATATATGCAGGAAGCCTGAAGTCAAATGTAAGACCTTTTTTAAGACCCTTTCCATACATTTTAAGAACTCATCGCCACTTTGAGTTCTAACCGGTTACCTTGGCGACACACTTTACCTCACATTGACTATATACAGTATTGATTGTCCTTCCTCCTTATATTCCAACGATTTGGACGCAGACTTGCATTTCCCCATAACGATGTTGCTTAGCAACCGGCGTAAACGGAGCTTCGCGCGCTATCAAGCAGTGAGCGTGCGATGTCCTGTTCAGATGACGTCAAATCCAACGGGATGCCATAAATAAACTACACAGAATCACACTACACACCTACGCAATGATTACATTCAGGCACACTGTAGAATACAACCTCTTTGGACCATTGATATACTTATTGAAAACAAGCTACAAAATGTAATACCTTGAAAAATGCTGTTTAATACTTTTTAAAACCCAGCAGACACCCTGTACACTAGGCTAGCGATCCGCAACATTGTACGTGATAGGCTAAGGGACGGGACATGTCTAAGCGGTTGACCAATCACAACAGAGCCGGCCAGCTAACCAATCAGAGCAGACTGGACTCTGGTTTCAGACAGAGGGTGAAAAGAGGTGCTGCAACACAGGGAGTATGAGAAAAATAAAGAGCTTTTTGAACATTAAAGCATGGAGACATGTCCCAGTAGAGACACTTCATACTGATATGAACCTGAACATGAGCCCCTTCAACACAACAAAGACCCTAGAGTAGAGGCTGCGTTTGTTAAATCAACAAAAACCTGTTTCTATATTATCAGTAAACATGAGAGCCAACAACATGTCAAACTGTCAATTTTTCGACATGACATCTGAATAGCCAGCCAAAGGGAAAACCTTTGGAGAGGTTAAGGTCAAACCCCTCAGGGACACTCTCCGTGTCTTCTTATGTATTCTGACATCCTGACTTCATTTCACATACGTTACATAACATGAAGGAATTAGGCACATTGTGTTTTCACCTCAATATTTTAAGCCTGTTTTTTTTTTTTACTGCTCAATAAAAACTTTAAAAGGCAAACTAATATATAATTTAAATACAAGCCAATTGGTAGTCCATCGAAAGAACCACGTGTTATTCTAACAGGAATTGGAGAAGATACATTGGAGACAAAGACATGGCTGTGTTTAGTAATATAATAATAAGGAATGATGATATATATTTTTTTAATTCATAAATCTAAGAGGATTCTGTATTAATGAATGTATATAATATCTGAACCAATAACCTCTGCATTCAGCTCAGAGCTTGAGATGTTAAGATGGGCGTTAAAGAATAACTTTAATACTTACATGGTTATTAAAATGCACATGATGACTGTAATAAGCCACTAAGCTTGTTTCAAAATCAGGTAAAAATAATTGAGATGTTTTGCTGAACCTTAAAGAATTCATGACGATAGCTAATAGGTTGATAAATAAAACAGGCAACTAGAGATGTCGTGATCGGGGATCGGAGCCGATCACGTGATTTTCAAAAGATCGGAATCGGGGGGGAAAAAAACGGGGATGGGGATTTTTTTTTTTTTAAATTTTTAAATACTTTTTTTTTTTTTTATTATTCAATTTTACAAAACAAAAATGACCATGTTCAAGTCTTAAAGTCATCCTGAGGCCTTAGTTTTGGTTTCAAATTACAGAACATCATGTATGTGTTGCTTCTTTGGGGCTTGTTTTCATAGACCTGGTTGCTTATTTCTCTCAAATCTGGCAACAGAGTGGGCGCAGTGTCTAATTGTAGCAGTAAGCTAACGAGTACTGAAAAGCTTTATTTTGTTTTGATCCAATGCTGCACAACTGAACTGATCCAATGCTGCTGTGAAAGAAAGAAGCTATATCCATGTTGGATAGAATATCCAATTTAAATAAAAAAATAACCTTAAGGGACAACTTGAATGCTTTTTTTCTTTTTTTCTCTTAATGCATTGCATAAAGATCGGATCGGGAAAAATCGGTATCGGCAAATTGTCAAAATCAAATGATCGGAATCGGATCGGGAGCAAAAAAAGGTGATCGGGACATCCCTACAGGCAACAATGGGATGCTATCAGGGAACAAATGGGGGTTCAAATGAACACAAAGCAGACTGTCTGTATATTTGACAGTCAGAAAACCAGCCTAATCTCTAACTGCAACACCAGTCTATTGCAGATTATTGATTATTTGTGTCCTGGGTGCGAAGTCGATCGATGCACTTATGTTAATAATGTCAGGAAGTCTTTGTCTCCGAGAAACCTTGACCTTCAGACCCGTGAAGCTAAGAGGATTCTGTGCAAGATAAAGTCGACACAGGACAACACAGATATCAGATTCAGGAGAATATCCTGCATTCAAAAAACACAAAGCCTCATGCTTAAGAGGCGTAACAACCGTATACCTTCCAGTAGTTGGGTTTTAATACGGCTGCTTCACCTGCAGTGATGGATTTCGTATTCACTATCTTAGAGATGGATACTCGGTGACTCATTTTTATTTTTGCATATCTAGCAACCCTCCATTTTTGAACTTACTACAGTTAGGGGCGACCTGGCCATGAAAATTACCATCGAAAGCTGTCCACAAAAAACAAGTTTGCTGTAAGAAAATCTAAACTGATAAATACGTTATGTAAGATTATCTTTTTTAGCAGAAAGCCCAGTTGGTGGGATGTGTTTGTTGTTATAGTATCAGCAGAAGGCTGGTTAGAGGGATGAGTCAAAGTCAGAGGAAGAGAGTTAGGCCAATATGTCATCCTCACAAATGCAAAGAATAAAAAGAAAGACTTCTGCGAAAGTTAATGTTGAAAATAAAACTGGATTTTGCCAGAAATACATAACCGTAAAGGTCACTGCAAAATCCACTTCTTCATGTCTCTTTACATCAACATGTGTCCCCTCTTCTCCATGTCTCTTTACATCAACATGTGTCCCCTCTTCTCCATGTCTCTTTACATCAACATGTGTCCCCTCTTCTCCATGTCTCTTCTACATCAACATGTGTCCCCTCTTCTCCATGTCTCTTCTACATCAACATGTGTCCCCTCTTCTTCATGTCTCTTCTACATCAACATGTGTCCCCTCTTCTTCATGTCTCTTCTACATCAACATGTGTCCCCTCTTCTTCATGTCTCTTTACATCAACATGTGTCCCCTCTTCTCCATGTCTCTTCTACATCAACATGTGTCCCCTCTTCTTCATGTCTCTTTACATCAACATGTGTCCCCTCTTCTTCATGTCTCTTTACATCAACATGTGTCCCCTCTTCTTCATGTCTCTTCTACATCAACATGTGTCCCCTCTTCTTCATGTCTCTTATACATCAACATGTGTCCCCTCTTCTCCATGTCTCTTCTACATCAACATGTGTCCCCTCTTCTCCATGTCTCTTCTACATCAACATGTGTCCCCTCTTCTTCATGTCTCTTCTACATCAACATGTGTCCCCTCTTCTTCATGTCTCTTCTACATCAACATGTGTCCCCTCTTCTTCATGTCTCTTCTACATCAACATGTGTCCCCTCTTCTTCATGTCTCTTCTACATCAACATGTGTCCCCTCTTCTTCATGTCTCTTCTACATCAACATGTGTCCCCTCTTCTTCATGTCTCTTCTACATCAACATGTGTCCCCTCTTCTTCATGTCTCTTCTACATCAACATGTGTCCCCTCTTCTTCACGTCTCTTCTACATCAACATGTGTCCCCTCTTCTTCATGTCTCTTCTACATCAACATGTGTCCCCTCTTCTTCATGTCTCTTCTACATCAACATGTGTCCCCTCTTCTTCATGTCTCTTCTACATCAACATGTGTCCCCTCTTCTTCACGTCTCTTCTACATCAACATGTGTCCCCTCTTCTTCATGTCTCTTCTACATCAACATGTGTCCCCTCTGTGGAAAGAGACTCTGAAAGTTTCAGGAACAAAGATTCTCTCTCTTTTTGATCCATTTCTATAAAAACCTGTCTGAAAATGAGCTGATCAGATTTTGGCCACGTTATGATGTCATAACGATGTTTTGTGTTGTGTAACCATTAGCCAATCAGCAACCAAGGTAACCCCCCCCCCCCCCCACCTTATCACCTGAATCTCCTCCTAGAGCACCATTGTGTTCTTTGTAACCAAATTTCTCTCAGAGAGGCGTGGGGAGGGGCTCCTTATTTTCATCTAAAGTAACAGACAGGGAATCAACACTTTGGAAACAGGGCTGAAACAGAGGGGATTATGGGTAATGCTGCAATGATCTGTTTGGTGTTTGGAGCCAAACACTTCAGAGACATGTCTGTATATATCTGAGACCTGTGATATTGATGAAAAACAGTATAATAGGGGACCTTTAAGTGAGTGCAGTTCTTACCTCGGTCCCTGATGGTGTGGCCCCCGGTGAATCCATTTTACGTTTTTTTCGGGGTCCGATGGCGGCTAGTGCTGTAAGGTTAGCCTCTCGCTGCCTCACCTGAGCCAGTTCCTGCTGTTGCATCTGGTGGAGACAAGGCGAATGTTAGAGAATAATGATATCAACTTCACTAAATGGGTTGTAGTGTTTCACCAGTATCACCTTATGCACCAGTGACCCCAACGCTAAACCCAAAAATGTTATAATTCGAAACTAGAAGTGAATGTTGCCCCAATATCTAAAACCCTTGATTATTATACACCATTTTTATTTGTCCTCCATGTGGTGGCTTTAAAAATTACAATGCCAAAGTCGGCAGATACCAAACATTCACACCAAAGTCTGAGTGTACTCAGTAGGATGCACATTTCCACCAGGTGTGTCTTCTTCACCGCTCCCAAACTAAAAAGGGTTGAATCTCACTCAGTTGTCACTTCACAGTCAAGATTGCGCTGAAAATAAGAAAAACAGGAATTTAGTTTTCTGGTATCCTTCACTACCATTAGTGGTTAATTTCATATATGGAATTAATCTGAGATACTCAGGTTGAAATGAGACCATTACAACAGGACTGTTTTTTAGCCTTTTGCTACTGAAGCAGTTGATGATCATGTGCAGCCCTTTTCAAAAGCCAATAATGACATAAAACAGTCAATGTAAAAAGTTACATGTTCATAATTGTGAATCTCTGCCACCACACAAATCCTTGAGCATACAATCAGAAATGAGCACAAAATATATTAGGCTGAGGTGACCAGTGGTTTTCAAGATTAGCTGCAGATAAAGATACCGATGAAAATGTCCAAATGCCCGCTGGAGATAATAACTGTTGGCGATACAAAACTGGTTCATGACAAAATCCAGAAATACAAAATTGCTCCACCGACTGGTTGTAAAATAGATGGTTTTCTTGTGTGTTTCTGTCTTCTCTCCGATATAATGTCTCTAGATGGTTGTGTCTACTTGATATGTTTGTGATGTGTTATGTTATTTTGTCTGTTCCTTCCTCTGCCCTGAACTCACTTTTTACTTGATGGTCCAAACCTCAGGAACAATACTTTCTTCCTCTGTCTATAGAAAGCCAGACAAGTTATCCTAAATATCAACAATTTCTGCTTTTAAGAGAATTTGCCACCTTAGCTGTCACGTTTGATAGCACCACAAGACCTGGTGAAAATGAGACAGCAATGAAGAGTATGTAGAAGTTCAAATGTAGACAGCTACAACAGAGAACATATCCCTCTGTTCAGCCCCTATCTGTCCATCCATGTATTGTATAAGCTCTCTAAGCCAAACAAAATGGAAGCCTGTTGTCAGCCATTAACAGAGCTCCTGTCAAAGATCGTGTGTGTGTGTGTGTGTGTGTGTGTGGTCACATGGTCCCTTTGTGATTTTTGCAGTTTGTGATATATAAGGGGGAGGTTGTGTGGAGGCACTGCCCGAGGTAATGTCATGTCTAGCCGCGGGGCTGAGGGGGAGCCCAGCGTCGCTAGGAGCTGCCCTTTCTATTGGGTGGATGTGTGAGGGCCTGGGGCCATGGCACACAGGGTGTCAGCGCACACACACACACACACACACACACACACACACACACACACACACACACACACACACACACACACACACACACACACACACACACACACACACACACACACACACACACACACACACACACACACACACACACACACACACACACACACACACACACACACACACACACACACACACACACACACACACACACACACACACACACACACACACACACACACACACACACACGTGCCTATCAATCCTTGCCACAGCAGAGGGAATGCCTACCCACCAGCTTGCCTGCGTGTTGCCTCCTGGGTTAAAGCGAACAGGGACAATCAATGCTCGCTTTCATGTCTTTCATGTTCTTTTATGTTATCTCTCAGCATGTGCACCGAGCGCTCATGTTTGTGTGAGGCACGTATATGTTGTCTGATCGGGAGAAAATTCCATGTTACTTTCAGATGGCGTCCTGTAAAAGGTTGCTTTGGTGTATAAAGTCTGATTTAAAATGTGCATGCAGTTGCCTCTGATTTTTTCCCCCGAAAAACCCCCCAGGCAAGGCATGCCCTTTAGGGTGTTGCCACTTCACATTTAGCACGGCGGAAATGTTGAAAGATTCAAACACGCTGACAACACAAAGTAGGGGGAATAATAGCAGCAGTGCCAAACAGCTGAATATCTAAACCCCGTTTTTGTGTGTTTTAAAATGGATGGCGGTACACAATGTAGTTCAAACAATTACTAATTAGTGGTAAAGTAAATGGAGACAGATGTTATAGTGGAGAAACAAACTGGGGGTGGTGGCTGGATGTTGCTAACAGAGTGAAGATGCCCCTGTCCACATGGCAAATGTAGCATTAACGTTATCAATGCTAACCCTATTAGGCTTTGCCACAAACAAGACACAAATCTCTCCAGGCTTGACCTTAAAGAATCCCTCGCAGAGAGAGAGAGAGAGAGAGAGAGAGAAACAGAGCCGGCTCTCTCTCTCTCTGATGGCACCAGGATGCCGGCATCTCTGCCTGGCAGTTGGCACCAACATGGTCTTCGAGCGCCAGAAGCAACTGCCTGCATTTTCAGATTTATGACTGTATGATAAATGAAGACTTCATTTTACCATCTGCAACCCTCCAGTCTGCGTTTCCCGTCAGTAAAACGGCCGCCATGACACTGGGAGACTGATTTCTGATTTCAATCTGGTGCCAGTACGCCGAGTCTACCTTCCTTTAATGACTGCCAACTGATACAAGCCAGATTTGGCGCAGGCTTTGATAGATTTGTTTTTTCCCCGAGGAGTTGTTCCAACCACCGTTTAATTCAAACATTTACATAAAAGTATGTTCGTCTAGACACACACAGGTGTACCAAATATGCCAGAAAGTCGTAGCAGTGGCAATGAAGGAATGCGGATACATGTTGCCTTCAAAACTGTTTCAGTCCTTTTCTTGTCCTCACTGATTGCACCAAGATGCACCAGCTGTACAGGATTTACAGGGCTTGTCAAGATTTAGACAAAAGGGGTCACTCACTATTCAATCTATTTAGATTTAATGGTGTTAAAAGGGACAGTTTGTGACAAAATACAAAAATACCCAATTGTTCCACCGACTGGTAAAATATATGGTTTTCTTGTGTGTTTGCCAAAGAGCTGTCTGTCTTCTCTCCAATATAATGTCTCTAGATGGTTGTGTGTACTTGATATGTTTGTGATGTGTGATGTTCTTTCGTCTGTTCCTTTTGGGACTCTTCGTTGTCTGTGATTTGTTTGTATGATAACCTTTCAAATCTGGCACATGTTTTTATTGTATTTATGTTTCTGTGGTCTTATTTTTTACTTTATTTGTTTCTTGTGAAGCACTGTGTGAATGTTATTTCTGTTAAAGGTGCTATACTAAATAAACATATTATTATTATTACTCGGTTTGCGATGCTCAAAGCACCAAATAAGTATGTCTGAAAAACTCAAAGGACTGCCTTTTTCAAGAAACCATGACTGAGTTAGTCAAGGTAATCAACAGACTTTGTTGTTATTAGGGACTATTTGCTTTCTATCGAACTACACCCGTCAAACCATATCACAAAAAGAGGGGAGCCTGCCAGGTCAAGATTTCTAGGAAGAGACATTGCTGTTGAGTTTTCAAATGTTCTTGAAGATTTTAGCATCTTAAGATGAAACGTTATGTAGCTCCATTGTATTCAAGACATCTCTATGGCCAGTATCCAACAATCGGCCACTCACACCACATCAGTCGTTTGGTGAGCAGCACTACACGTAAAAGGAAGAATGTTTATTTTTTTTTAACTCTCCGTTGAAGAATGTCATCAAACTCTGTAAGCCAGTTTCTATGTCCAACTGCACATGTATTGTATCTTTAAATGATTTAGTTATGTCGTAGTTTGATAAGGAATTGCAATCTGTGAACTACAATTTCCAGAATCTCTCTTTACCTTCTAGGTTAATATGTTGGCAATGTACCGTGAGTCACAATCAACACTGAAAACTGCAAAGGTCACTGTACAGAGATTCATCCCAGAGTGGAGGAATAACCGTCTGGCAGACTGAATACATTTGCCAGGTTCGATCAATGGTACCGAATAAATATCTGCTGTTCTAAAGTCACCTAAATACCAGTGCTTCCAGTCCGCCTGTGTGCCCTTTCAAAACTGGGAACTCTAACTCGTAAAGTCAAATTATTAGCAAAGGTCAGGAGATGTAGAACATTTTCAAGATGCCCGACAGAATCAATCTGCAGCTCAGTTAGAAAGACGTTCAGTCCGGATGCAAACACCTGATGATGGGGTGCAAACACCTGATGATGGGGTGCAAACACCTGATGATGGGGTGCAAACACCTGATGATGGGGTGCAAACACCTGATGATGGGGTGCAAACACCTGATGATGGGGTGCAAACAGCTGATGATGGGGTGCAAACACCTGATGATGGGGTGCAAAACACCTGATGATGGGGTGCAAACACCTGATGATGGGGTGCAAACACCTGACGATGGGGTGCAAACACCTGATGATGGGGTGCAAACACCTGATGATGGGTTGCAAACACCTGATGATGGGGTGCAAACACCTGATGATGGGGTGCAAACACCTGATGATGGGGTGCAAACACCTGATGATGGGGTGCAAACCCCTGATGATGGGGAAACTGGAAATATGAACATTTCGGAGGAAACACTTGTCGCAGTTTGAACAGAGCGCTGTGATACGAGTGAGTATCAGTTAACACTTTGATGATGTGCAAAAACTGAATGTTAATCTGATATTAATCACATCAGGGTCTGTTTTCATCATGGCTCTCAGAATTACCCCTAATCTGCACTGGAAATATGATTACAGCTAAAAAATACTCTGTTGGGTTAAGCTTCCACACACACTCTCTGCAAGAAGTTAAAGATCTCCTTTGAGAATGAATGGTATCTCCCATGTTTGAAGAAAACGTATATTAAATTCCCTGAAACACACTGAAAAACTACAATATCTCGAGCAATGAATAAGATGTTTGAGAGCATTGTGTGTCAACATATACAGTATGTAGATGGCTGGTATGCACGTTTCTTTATATGTTGCTAACAAACTAAAAGGTGGTGTTACCTGTGATGTTTTAGTTTGAGTGGTATTTATATAATAACAAAATCAATTAACCAGGAAAATAAGAACACGAGCATGAGAATTAAGTGACTAAAATGAGTCTAACTTTAACATTTATGCCTTTAACATATTGGCTGGAAACGTCCGTCAAATCCCAAGTGAGAGAAAACAGTGTGTTCTCAGAAGAAAGACACGTATGTTCCCTTATGATGCAAAAATGTCCAAAAGACGGCAAGACCTCAGAGCGGTTTGTTACGCTCCGAGTGAAAAGGAGCTGCAGGAGCCATGATGGCCAACCTGCCGCTCTCTGCTGTTTTTTAACAAAGGCTTTTCTCTCTCTCCGTCTTCCCTCCCTCCCTCCCTCCCTCCCTTCCTTTCCTTCCTCCTGCCTCCCGGCCTGGGGGTCTGCTCGCGGCCCCCCAGACGCTTACAGACAGATGTCCTTGGTGGAGCAGAACACGCTCTGCTTGACGTCACAAGCAGCTCCAGGGCTGTGGAGGAAGTGCCCTGCAAAGACCACCGCACAAAAGCCAGACCCTGTTTTTTTGTTAGTTGGACGCTCCCCCCCCCCGTCCACCTCCCCCTTAGAAAGCTCTGGTCCAACAGCCCAGCAGGGAGCCTCTTGTATATAGACATAACATATGCCACTATCCCCCTTAAAGAGCCTTTGTATGAAACCGTGCATTTTAATAAAAAAGAGTGGATGGATTTAGCTCCAATCAAATCTCTTCTCATGGATCTAACCTAGGGCTGCTTCAGCTAATTCTAAAAGTATAATGTCCCACAAATACAACTTGGGCTTGTCTTATATCGTACTTCTTAAATATATATGTAAACATATATTAGACCGTATTATTCATGTGTAAATAAAACCACTTTTCAAATAAATCCAGTCAATTAAAGTTGGAAACATTTTCTAACATATCTGAGTTGATAAGAAAAAAGCCCAATTACTTATTTACCCAAAAAGCTTGAAATACACCGTTCATATTTCTCCTTATGATAATCAATCTGAAGCTTCTGTTTTAAGGGATCAGCTCCCAACACTCACAAGTATAATTTGGTTAATTTAGCTGACTTATAACTGAACTTATGAGGCGCTGGACTTCTAGTGAGTCGCCCAGTGCTTCGTATGTTTTTCTGTATGTGGCCCTCGGGGGAAAAAGTTTGGACGTCCCTGATCTAACCTGTGCACTGCGAGCCGATAGGTTGATCTATAGCACAATGGAAAGTGTTTATTGGACTACGTTGACAAGAATGAAGCTGTATCTAAATGAATTGTAGAAACATATTCAAACTACTAGATGGTGTAGTAAGTGCATGGAAGAGTCCCCTTTGTGCATTTCAACACACCTTCATGGGGTGATGGTAGACATTCAAGGATTCAAGGCTGTTATTGTCAATCGTACATGGCTACAGTGTAGTTAGGTCACAGGCTCCTCCCACAGTGCAACACAATGAAACAGATACAATAGTGACATTAGTTAAATGCATTAAATTGTGTTGGTACACTAAACTGAAATGTTAACGAATGCAGGAACCAGAAACCCTCTCATTCTTGGAAGCAAAACTGTTTCTTTATTTTACAGTATGACTGTTCCACGATCTGAGTGTGATACTATACGGCTGCACAATATATCTATTATTAATATTGGATAGTAATAGCGATCTCGATTTTGGCTTTCCACAACTAAATCAAAATGATATACTGCAATGTTGAGGTTTAAAATGTGTGTTCTGCTAATAAGAAACTCCCCTTAACATCCAATCAAGAGCTTTATAAAATAATCGGCAGCAAACTGAAGTCCAAAGTCAAACAGTAACAGAGACAAGATGGGCAAAACCAAATGCACTGAATTCAGGTGAAGAAAAAAACATATTTTAAGTTTATCTTGAAAGCAGATGCCCTGCTGATTTGATTTGTATCTATCCAACATAATAGCGATTAACAATTTGCTCCAAACTAACTTTGCGGCGTGGTCTAACTATATACACATTAGCGCAGTGTTAAATTAGCTCCAATAATAATGATATTGAGTGTCAGCAGTGTAAGACAAAGCTTTGGAGGACATGCCAGGCATTCTTTCACAAGATACAGATACAAATCAGAGGCTTGATTTACAACCAGAAACCTAGAAAGGTGTGTCTGCTGTCAGGTATTTCAGAGCCACAGGAGCAGCACAGGCCGTTTTAGAACAACTGGACACCGGCACCTTAACAGCTCCCAATAAATCAGCATCAATGTCAGGGGGCAGTCAAAACTACTACTGGTATCTTATCTGCAGGAACTATCTGTAAAGTATGTCCACCTTGGGAGGTCCTAGACAAGCTGCGACCATTATGGCATTTTGTTTCCCCTTTCTTTGACAGAAACAGGCACGATTACACCAAAAATATACACAATTTAACGTGAAAAAACACAATGTATACAATGTGAGCTGAACACAGTTGACTTCACATTGACATTATTAGAATACACAAATGTATAAGACCTGAAGAAAGACATTTTGTAATGTTTTCAACCATTCTAACGACTATAAACCAAACCAAAACTAGTACTTTTGCACGAGTGACAACGATTTTATTAATTTAAGTCTTGCTAGCAGCATTGTAATATTAGTCTTTCGGTGTGTCTACTATTTTGGTTCAGTCTTAAGTATCTCAAATGAAGCTCAGCGTAAGTTCAACCCGGAAGACCGTCTTTACTCTTCATTTACTATTCCCACGTAACTACTCTCCCTCCTCTCAATAAGCGATCGGGGGCGTCACTCTCCAGCTAAACCAATCACTTCGCTCTATTCCCAAGAGCCTATCATAGCGCTCTGCCAAACCTTTTAAATCTGCTCTCCCCCTCTGACAGCTGTCATTTCAGGTGACTCGACGCAACCCTCCGCCTCCAGCCCTTTTCACCTCCTGTCCCTCTGAATCCAGGGTCAAGCTAAGCCCCTCCCCTTCAGACCGAACCCAACCATCCATCACCACCACCAGGGTCTAGACCCCGGGGGGTTTCATCGGATCGGTTCTCCCCTCCCGAATGATACTCCTGCACAACGGGGCCTAATCGCCAAAATCACCATTACATCCATTCGTGTATCTTCGCAATAAATATGTATTCTTACATCAAAACCGTCTCTTCTGATTGAAATATAAATCAAACCAAAACTAGTACTTTTGTACGAGTAACAACTATTTTATGAATTTAAGTCATGCTAGCAGCACTGTAATGTTAGTCTTTCGGTGTTTCTACTATTTTGGTCCAGTCTTAAGTATCTCAACAACTGTTGGATGAATTTGAAGGACTCACCGTTACCAGAAGATTAAACCGTATGTGCTTTTCATGGTCCCCTTCCTCGAGCAACATGAGATCACATCGACAGTTTTGAGTGCAGTAAATGTTGGTGCTTTACACATTCAAGTTCTCATTAAGATTTGTTTTAATTTTGGTGAACTCTCCCATCTGGTACTACTGTAATATCTCAATAACGGTTCCATTAAATTCTGGATTCACGGTCCTAAGAGGATACACCCTTATGAGTTTTGATGCCTTCCTAACTCCATTGTCTCAAGAGGTTCACATTTAAAGTTTTATTGAAATGTCTCAACAAATATATGAGTTTAAGACAATCATGTTCCCATTAGGAGGAATCGTAATTTGGTCACTTTGGTGTATTTCTGACCTTTCCATAGAGGGCATGATTAAGAAAACATTTCAATATGTACAATAACAGTTTGGTTTATGACTAACCTTCCTTAGCCTTAGCTGTACTTTAGATTTAGTTTTGATTAGCAACTGTGAGCATGCTAAACTAAGAAGGTGCATGCAAGCTTAGCATTAGCATGTTAGCATTGTCATTGAAAGCCTGTTAGCATGTTGATAATAGCTGTGCATACGTGCATCCTTACAGAGTTGCGTGCACAGATGTATATTTTAGTCGCCTTCTCTTATACACTAACTTGACACAAATCACAACAAAACTAAATAATGTGTGCACGTTTGTTACCGGTTATAAATGCCTACAAATATCAGATGGATTGTTTTCTTAGTATGCGCGGGTTGACATCAAATCTGTGTACACATGTTTCATCGGTTAAATTCCCTAGGCTTCAAATCAAGAAAGAAAGGATATTCTTTTCACAACTTCAACACCAATTTCAAAAAGCCGTTATCCCAAAAGCACCATCTTTTGTGTGCGTTTCCCTCTACCTCACATGAGAGTGCGGACATTTAACAAATGTGTTTTATGCATGTCTGTAATCCATGGATCTCATTCACCTGACGCCCACATGGCCGACATTACGGGAACATCTGGGAGCTGCATCTTGAGGCCTTTCTTCATGTGAAGTGCCTGGCAGTTAGTTTGCTGCAGGCTGAAGCGCCATTTGCAGTAACCAATCAGGTTTCACTTCTCCATCTGCACTCAGACACTACAAAGAGACGAGTTTAGCACTGACCTGCTAATGGAGGCGAGTCTTTGTGCTAAATCTGGAGAGAGCATGTATGACTTCATCAACAGAACTCAATAATTACATGGGGCAGCGTTCCTCAAGATCAAATATGGAGTAGTGAATTGTTAATATTAAGCATGTTTAATGTGTGCATGCTGTGCTGCTAGCTCGCATGTCTAATCGCCCTTATAGGTATTAAATATATACAGTAAAGTCATATGTATATATTCAGTTGTTTTCACACCAGGGCTTTTGTCACCTTTATTTATAAAATGTACTATATTTATCAGCCACGACACCTAAAAACTATTTGCATTCATTGTGCTGATAACCATCGTCTTGAATAGAAGACGATATATCCGTTAAGAAGGAAAATGTGCATTAAAGATGCAAAAAACTATTTGAAATTCTGTTTCATCATCAACACACATACAGCTGCTTAAATATTCAAGCGAATCTGTTTGTGATTATATTATTTTACCTATGGAGATGAATTCAAAATACACGCATGAGCTAATCGTATTGGCTGAGAGCTGCATTTCCTCTGAAGCTGGGGATGTCAGAAGTGTTTCCAGGGCCAAGGACCAATTATTCAGAGCCCGAAGCAGTCCCCGGAGCTAAGGTCATTATGTGGGTGTCACTATCCTGACCCTGTGGGCATCATCATCTGCAACTTATTTGCAGGAATTAAACCGTGTAGAGGGGGGGGGGGGGGGGGGGTGGATAAATTGAATGTGTCTCAGAAAGCTGCTGGAGTCAGTATTATTTTTATAAATAATAACATTTACGCTAGACATTTTGCCATGGTAAAAGTGTTTAATGAAGAAGCCAGAAATCAGTGTTAAGCATATTCTGACGGCTTTACACCGGGAGAGTGGTGATCATTAAAAATACTGCTTATCTAAGGGGAAATTTCCTACTTTAAATGTTCTCTCGCTTTGTCTCGTTCTACGCTGTCGTGCTGCGTCGAGCAAATCTTCTCTCTCACTGTCTCCCCTTTTTTTTTTTTTACATTTAGATTCGCCGCTCGTCACCTTCTATTGATCACGTCTAATTTGCATCCAGGAAAAGATGAGAACTCAGATATTCACACTCCGAGTGAGAGGACGATCTCAATGATTTATTCATTTCCAAATCAAAAAAAGTGAAAGGTAGATGAGAAGGGGGAATCTTCACAGGCAGCAGGCGACTAGCAGGCTCTGAGGCTGGGCTCCTCTTCCCCACACCCCCCCCAGGCTCATGGTGTGCAAGTCCTCCTAATTAACAAGGTGAATCATGCTGCCGCTCTCTAATTAGCCAACATGACAATCTAATGGAAACATGCAGGCCGAGCTGGCACACTTAGCATCACCTCACAAAGACCCCCGGTACTGTCCTTCCCATGTGGATTCTGCAACACCTCAGGAGGAAAGGTGGAGCAGGGAAGTGGGTTTTAGAGAGAGGTCAGAAGGGAGAAGCTAGCTGGTGAGGTGTTCTC